>NW_006408790.1:1063619-1082437 GCF_000296735.1 Chrysochloris asiatica | reverse complement strand
AGGCCCCTAGGACCATCAAGGGAGAAGAGTACAAATGGAATGTGGGACCTTATCCAGAGAAGCAGCAACACCAGAGATGGAGGCAGAGATGGGGACATGGAGAGTGGGAGCAGCTGAGGACTCTAGATTCATGGAAGAGAGCGACTGAGAGCTGATGGTCAGAAGCCAGGCTTGCAGAATATGTCTTTTGGTTGTTTAAATTATTATATATTCCTGAGTGTGTTTGTGTACCTTTCCCCATCCTCACCCCAAAAATAAGAGAAACAAGAGGGAATGGAAGCAAATACTGTTGAATGATGATGCCAGGAGGAGATTGTAATCAATGCAATGGAATGATGGTGTAAAGCCAATGTAAACTAACTGAGTGATAGTTTACATGGGAGAACATGTTCATAATAAGAACTTAAAAAAGGAAAGAAAAGACCAAAATGGATATCAGAAAAGACTCTGAAACTTGCCCTCCAGAGTAGAGATGCTAAAGCAAATGGAAGAAGGGAGGAGATACAAGAGCTGAACAGAAAATTTCAAAGAGCAGCTCAAGAAAACAAAGTCAAGTATTATAATGAAATGTGCAAAGTTAGAAAGCCAGAAGGGAAAAATACCTTTTTCAAACCAAAAGAGTTGCAGAAAAATTCAAGCTTTGACTTGCAATATTGAAGAATTCTACGGGCAAAATATTGAATGATGCAGAAAGCATCGAAAGAAAATATAAGGTACACACAGAGTCACTGTACCAAAAAGAAATGGCTCAATCATTTCAAGAGGCAGCATATGATCAAAAGCCAGTGATACTGAAGGAAGAAGTCCAAGGTGTGCTGACGGCCTTGGCCACAGGAATTGATGGAATACACATTGAAATCTTTCAACAAACTAGTGCAGTGCTGGAGGCATTCATCTATGCCAAAAATTTAGAAGACAGCTACTGATTGGAAGAGCTCCATATTTTTGCCCATTCCAAAGTGAGGTGACCCAATGGAATATGGAAATCATTGGACAATGTCATTTATATCAGTGCAGGTGAAATTTTGCTGAAGACAATTCAAAAACAGCTACAACAATACATTGCCAGAGAATTGCCAGAGGTAAATGCTGAATTCAGAAGAGGACGTGAAACTAGGGATTTCATTGCTGATGCTATATGGATCTTGGTGGAAATCAAAGAATACCAGAAAGATGTTCATTTGTGCCATAATGACGATGCAAAAGCTTTTGACTGTGTGGATCATTACAAGCTATGGACAACATTTTAGGGAATCCGTATTCCAGAACACTTGATTGTGCTCATGAGGAATCTGTACGTAGACCAAAGGGCAGTTGTTCAAACAGAACAAGGAGACACTGAATAGTTTAAAATCAGGAAAGACGTGTGCCAGGGTTGTAATTTTTCTCCATACATTTTCAATCTGTATGCTGAGTAAATAATCCAAGAAACTGGATTATATGAAGAAAAATGTGGCATCCGGCTTGGAGGAAGACTCATTAGCAACCTGTGATCTGCAGATGATTCAACTTTGCTTGCTGAAAATGAAGAAGACTTAACACACTTACTGATGAAGACCAAAAGCCACAGTCTTCAGCATGGGTGGTATCTCAATATCAAGAAAACAAAAATCCTCACTATTGGACCAAAAATAGCATCATGATAAATGAAGAAATGACTGAAATTGTCAGACTTCGTTTTGCTTGGACCCAAACTCATGGAAATAGCAATCAAGAAATCAAACAACATATTGCATTAGGCACATCTGCTGCACAAGATCTCTTTAAAGTGTTTCAAGAGTAAAGATGTCAGTTTGAAGACTAAGTTGCGCCTGACCCAAGTCACGATATTTTCAGTTGCCTCACGTGCATGTGAAAACCGGACAGTGAATAAGGAAGACCGTAGAACAACTGATGCATTTGAGTTGTGATGTTGGAGGAGAATATTGAAAGTGCCATGGACTGCCAGAAGAACAAACTAATCTGTGTTGAAAGTACAGTCAGGATGTTCCTTAGAAGCCAGGAGGGCCAGACTTCGTCTCTCAAACTTTGGGCATATTATCAGGAGGGACCAGTCCCTGGAGAAGGACATCATGCTTGGCAAAGTGGAGGGTCAGCGAAAAAGAGGAAGACCCCCAAGGAGATGGATTAGCACAGCGGCAGCAGCAGTGGGCTCAAGCATAGCAACAATTGTGAGGATGCGGCAGGACCGGGCAGTATTTCCTTCTGTTGTGCAGAGGGTCGCTCTGAGTCAGAAGAGACAGCATGGCACCTAACAACCACAACCCACCCTGTGGGAGAAAGATGTGGTGGTCTGATTCCATAACTGCACACTGAACCAAGAGCAGGTTTCCTGGTTAAATAGACACTGGTGGGACCTGAGACTATCACCTTAGTCACCCTCAGGCCTGGAACTGAACTCACTCCCAGCTCAACTTCCAGCCAGACAACAGACAGGCCCACAGAGGAACGATCGCACTAGGGCGATAGATACACCTTAGAACAATCAACCACCTGAGACCAGAAGGACAGAGTTCAGGAGACTAGGAAAGACGGTGAAATGGAGACAAGAAACCCAGGCAGGACGTGGGATGAGTGATGTCACATTGAGGACGCTGCAGTCAATGAGATGAGACAAAATGTGAAGGAGATGCTGAGTGGGAAACTGATGTGCTCTGTAAACAGCCATCCATTGCATACGAAGAAAGTTTAAAACAATAAAGACTTACAGCCTTGGAAACTCTATGGAACAGTTCTACTCTATCCTCTCACTTACCAGCAGTGGGTTTGGTTTGGGATTAGAATTAGTTTGACTGCTGCAGCTTTCTGTGGCTACTTAAACTAATCCTGGTACCATAGTGGGATTACGAGCTGGGCTGCTAACCATCAGGTCAGTAGTTCAAATCTACCAGCTGCTCCTTAGGAGAAAGATGAGGCTTTCTGCTCCCATAAAGATTTATAGCCTCACAAACCCCGTACAGTGGGTGGCATACAGCCACCATAGATACTTAACCAAAAAAGGATGTGAGTGTGTCTCTATCAGTCTTGTCACTAGAGGAACAGGCTTGCGCTGGTGAATGTCCCAGCAGTTGACTAATTACAGGAGGATTACCAGGTGAGCTGGTGCATCCAGACCCATTGGCATCTGATGGACTGCCCTGATGTCCTTTCAAGAGGACAATGATGCTTATTCAGTGAAAGGCTCTCACAAGGTACATTGTTCCCAAGAAACACCTGCACACGTTTGAAGATGTCTTTCTATCCATTACCTTTCCTTACCCATTTTAAATACCCATGAAAGACAAACATTGTATTTGAAAGATTTCTACATCCTTTTAGAGGCTGCAATATACCAAGACAGAGGATTTTAAGCAAATCTAAAACATGTATTATATTCTTGGGAACCCTGGTGGCTCAACAGTTGTGTGCTCAGTGTCTAACTAAAAGCATGAGGGTTCAAGCACACTCAGTGCTAAGTTATGAGAAACTGCACCAAATATTACCCAGTCTCTCATCATCCTCACACTAGCACGGTGTGGGAACCCACTTCTGCAGTCCGTTTCACTGACGGGCTTCCTCTTTTCCACTTCAGCCAGAATGATGCCCTTCTTCAGAGACTGGTACCTCCTGAGGGCATGCCCAAAATACGTGATGTGAATCCTGTTGGCCATCCTGGTTTCTTAGGCGCATTCTGGCTGTATTTCCTCCAACACAGATTTCTTCACCCTTCTGGCAGTCCATGGTACTTTCCATATTCTTCACAAACACCTGAACAGCCTAGGAAACGCACATCTACTGCATTGAAACAGACTTAATGACACAGGACAACAGCATCCTATAGGTAACAACGCAGATAACACGTGTGGCTTTGATCAATGGCACAGAACAGAACTCCAACTTGCTGAATCTTTCCCCAGCCTTTCATGATCTGCTCTACTTTCTACTGATCTTGCTAATGTGTTTTCTGGGGGGGTTAATGGGAGGGGCCTCTCTATTTTCGTCTTATGAATGCCTGAAAAGAATATCTTTTCATGTACCAAAAATGTACCAACAGAAATATCTCTGAAATAAGCCATACGTTATGAAGATTAAAACCAGCCCAGTTTTGCTCTCTGAGCTGACTTTGTAGTTAATTAAAACTATATCAATAGTTTCTGACAAAGTTATTACATGGTGATTTGACAAAATAACAATTTCAGTCACAGGAATTCAGCCTGACTGGCGGTGGGATCAGACATATCGGGAGAAGATTTAGACCCCGACAATAAAGCATTCATTAAGTAATGGCCTCGTACAATTTCCTGAACCAGAAAGCTGCAGAAACTTCATTTCATGTGGAAGGAAGAGATTTTCCTTCTCATTGACAGCTGAGTTTATGAACTGCAGGGTCGCTCCGAGTCACAGCTGACTCCCTGGCACACAGCTGTGTCGCTGTGAAATCAATGAGGGGGTATTGTCACAGCCCAGTCATTCTTTGGGGGGCATTTTTACAGCTGGTATAGAGGCCAGCTCAGTTGATATTCACAGCAATGGCGCCGGGCAGCAGCTGAACTCACTTTCAATTGCTGAGAAAGTTTGGTGAATTCAGTTACCGTTTTCATCTCAGTATGAACACTATCTACAAGGTATTAAAGGGATACTAGTTGTTAAGTGCCATCAAGTCAGTTCTGACTCATAGTGACCCTCAATAGGGTCTCATAGGAGCAGCTAGTGGGCTTGAACTGCCACCTTTCTGTTCAAATCAACCGTGCAGTCCAGTGTTTATCTTACAGAACTCCAAAGAGACATACAGATAAGTATTTCTATTCATTACTAACAGTTACCACAGATCCCTGGTGTTTAAGTGCGCTGTGCAGACTACATTCACAATTATTCACCTGGATAATTCACCTCTATTTAATACTGTGTAGTCCTGGTGTGGTGTTGTAGGATAAACACTGCACCACTAACCACAAGGTTGGTGGTTCAAACCTACCAGCTGCTCCTCAGAAACCCTATACAGAGTTGTTATGAGTCAGAACTGGCTTGATGCCACTTAACAACAACAATAGACAAATGCTTATCTTGTGTGGGCATTTATTATTAGTTTGAAGACATAAAATGTGATCTCTCACTTCATTAGATATGAGGAAGCTTCAACAAGCTTGTGGAAAAATTCCACTCTATGGATCCCATTGTTTTCACATACTTTTCAAAGCTCCTTCTTAGCTTTGGTGCTGTGAAAATAAAATGGGGAAGCTGAGCATCAACAAAGCTACATTTGACCACTTCTCTGCGGTTACCGCCGCTAAGTGCTGGGGCTTCGGTTTTCTGCTCAGAGTGACCACACGGGAAGAGTAGCAGTTTTACAGAGGACTTCTAGCTGCCATTTCTGTGGGAGCCGTTGACCAGGCCTTTCTCCGTGGACACTCTGGGTGGGTTTGAACTACCAACTTGATTATCAGTTAAGCTCTGAACTGTCGGGACAACCCCCAAAATGAGCCAAACGCATTTCTGTCTAGTCAATTCACAGTGACCCTGTAGGACAGAGTATAACTACCCTATGAGGTATCCAAGTCTGTCATCTTTACGGAAACAGCCTGTCTCATCTTTCTCCCATGAAGACACTGGTGAGTTCCAACCACTGACCATTTGGTTCGTGGCCAAGCACTTAGCCACTTGAGCCACCAGGGCTCCTTAAAGCAGCTCCAATTATGAGAAAATTCTTTGTCTAAGCTAACAGTCTTACTGACAGCCCATCATAGGAATCCTCAGAGAATCTGAACTCACTTCATTCAGTTTAGGAGTTCTGGTGTAGCGCTGTGGGTTCATGAGCTGGACTGCAAAGTCGGTTTGAACTGCAATGTCAGTGGTTCAAGCTCACCGGCTGCTCCTCGGAAACCCTATAGAGGCTGGTATGGGTTGGAATTGACTTGATGGCACGTAACAACAACAAGTTAAGTTTTACTTTTAGAGAAAATTTTATTATGGTCCCAGTCTGTCAAAATATACCAACTCCAGGAAAAGTCACCTGAGGCGACCAAACCCCTCAGCATGAGCGTGTTTTAATGAACTGTGACCCTAAGGTCACAGCCAGCTCAAATGCTAAATAATTAGGAGATACCTGTTGTTGTTGTTAAGTGCTGTTGAGTCACTTCCAACTCACAGTGACCCTGTATAGGGTTTCCGAGGAGCGGCTGGTGGGTTTCAACTGCAGGCCTTGTGGTTCGCCATCCAGTACTGATCCTACAACGTCAGGCCAGAATGGACCTTTGCTGTTACTGTTGTTAGGTGCCACTGAGTTGGTTCTGACCCATAGAGACTCTGTATAGAGTTTCCAAGGAGCAGCTGGTGAGCTTGAACTGGTGATCTTGTGATTCAAACCAACTTTGCAGTCCCATTAACCCACAGTTCCACACCAGGACTCCAGAAGGTACCTAGATAGACTTAAATTTTCATTTAATGTTTTGATGAATATCATTGCTGTTGTTGTAAGTGCTGTTGAGTTGTTCCGACCCATAGTGACTCTGTATAGGGTTTCCGAGAGTGGCTGGTAGGCTTGAACTGCTGACTTTGAGGATCTCAGTCCAGTGCTTATCCTACAGTGTCACAAAAACATATATCATCATTTCACTGCAAATTTTTTATGTTCTTGAAGACAGAAAATATGAAAAAAGCACTGTTTGAGCAACATCATTCTGATGAGATAAATCTTTGATTCTGTCTAAACCCATTTGCCATAGAGTTCGAGTCCACGTTGAAGGAATGTCATAGGATAGAGTCAAATTGTCTCCCATGGTTTGCAAGGCTGTGATCCTTAGGGAAGCCACAAATCTTTATCCAGCATGGTAGCCTGGAGTTTGAACCGACGATCTTTCAACTAGCAGCCCAGCACTTAACAATTGTGCCACCACGGCTCCACAGATACTGAGATATGGCTATATTGTGGGTGCCATCAAGTCCATTCCAAATTCCTAGCAACCTGTGGGGCAGAGTAGAACTGCCCCACAGGGTGTCCAACACTGTGCCTCACCTTTTCCCAGCTGAGCAGCTGTAGTTATTGCTGCAAAGTGCCATTGGGTCAAGTTGGTTCCGATGCAGTGACTTGTACAAGATTCCCAAGGAGCAGCTGGCTAATGGGTGTATATGCTGACCTTTCAGTGGAGCACTTAAGCGCTGCACCCCCAGGACTCTTTCTGAAGGATCTTTACAAAACACTCCAACTCAAACCCACCGATTCCAACACGCTGTTGCTGCTGTGTTGTTGTTAGGTGTTGTTAGGTTGGGTCCGACTGATAGCAACCCTATGCATAACTGAATGACCCACTGCCCAATCCGGCCCCATCCTAACAATTGTTGTTACCCGTGAACTCAGACCTGCTGCTGCCACTGTGTGTCTCCATCTTGTTGGGGGGGGGGAGGTGTTCCTCATTTTCTCTGACCCTCCACTTTACTATGTATGATGTCCTTCTCTAAGGACAGGTTCATCCCGATAATATGTCTGAAGTCTCCCAGCTTGGAACGAGCCTTCTGACTGTGCTTCTTTCAACACAGATTTCTTGTTCTTCTGGCCGTCATTGATGCTTTTAATATCCTTCACCAAGAGCGTAACTCAAATGCATCAGTTCTCCTATAATCTTCCATATTCACTGTCCAACTTTTATATGCATATGAAACATTGAAAATATCATGGTTTGGGTCAGGCGCACCTTATTAGTCCTCAAATTGACATCTTTGTTCTTGAACGCTTTAAAGAGGACTTATGCAGCAGGTTTGTTTAATGCAATATGTCGTGCTGCTTCCATGAGTGTTGACAGTAGATTCAAACAAAATGAAATGTTTGACAACTTCAATTGTTTCTCCCTTTGGTAGTGGTGGTGTGCCGTGGAGTCGGTTCCGACTCATAGTGACCCTGCCAAGGCTGTACATCTTTATAGGAGCAGAAAGATCCATCTTCCTCCTGTGGAACCACTGGTAGTTTTAGAATGCTAACCTTGAGGTTAGCTGTCTGACTCAGAACCACTACACTATAATGTTGTTTATTGGTCCAGTGGTGAGGATTTTTGTTTTCTTTACTTGAAATACAGCCCAGAGGAGGGTTGTGCTCTTTGATCTTCATCAGTAAGTATTTTAAGTCCTCTTCATTTTCAGCAAGCAAGGTTGTATCATCTGCATATTGCAGGTTGTTAATGAGCCTTGCTCCAATCCTCATGCCATGTTCTTCATATAATCCAGTTTATTGAATTATCTGTTCAGGATCCAGAATTGAACAAGTTACTACAGTGAAAGGATGTAACCTTGGCGCACACCTTTCCTGGTTTGTAACCGTTCAGTGTCCCCTGTTCTATTCGAGTGACAATCTCTTGGTCAATGTACAGGCTCCACAATGCACAATTGAGTGTTCTGGAATGTCCACTCTCCACAATGGTGTCCATAGCTTGTCATGATCCATTGAGTCGAAGCCTTTGTATAACTTATAAAGTGCAGGTAAACATCTTTCTGGTATGCCTGCTTTCAGCCAAGATTCATCTGATGCCAGCAATGATATCTCTCATTCCACATCCTTGTCCGAATCTGATTGGAAACTTCAGCAGTTCCCTGTTGGTATACAGTTGTAGTAACTTTTGAATTATCTTCAGAAAAAATTTTACTTGCCTGTGGTATCAGGGTCACTGGTATCAAATGCAAGTAAAAAATAAATGGTCAATGTTCTACGATTTCAAGAGGTCACAGATCATCAAGAGTCAATGGTACTGAAGGAAGAAGTCCACAGCGCACTGAAGTCCTTGGCAAAGAACGAGGCTCTGGGAATTGATGGAATACAAACTGAAATCTTTCAATAAACCGATACAGCCCTGCAGGCGCTCACTCACCTCTGCCCAGAAATTTGGAAGACAGTTACCTGGTCAACGGATTGGAAGAGATCCATATCTGTGCCCATTCCAAAGAGAGGTGACCCAACGGAATGCAGAAATCATTGATCAATATCACTGATATGACATTCCAGCACAAAGCCACCCTTCCTACAGATTCTGAGGCTGTAAATCTTTACAAGAGCAGAAAGTCTCAGCTTTCTTCTACAGAGTGGCTCATGGGTTTGAATTGCCATCTTTCAGTTAGCAGTCCATTGCTTTTCCTGCAGTGCCACCAGTGGATAACCCACTACTCTACCAGGGACCCTTTAACGTAGGCCTCCTCATTTCATTATTAGTAAGGAGATTACTTTCAGAACCCACTTAACCACAACAACAACAGTGTGTGAGAGGAGGCTCCAAAAAGCTCAGGGAAAATGCATTAGCTTTCATTCCATTTTCCCACAAACCTTTGAAAGCCCCTTGCTTGTGTATGTAAAAACACATGTGACTTTTTATTCAAAAACAACAACAAAAAGACGACAGCTTTAGAAACCCTATGGGACAGTTCTGCCCAGTGTTGTACCACTGCGGTGAGTTGGAATTCACTCAACCACAGCGGGTTGTAACCCAGACGGTGAGAAAGGAAAAAGAAAATGACAAGAGTTCTTTTGCACATTTGTCATTAATGGGCCGTGAAGAACTGCAGAGGTCCGCTTGCCCACAGCGCCCTTCCAGGAGCTGAAATGGTATTTTTCATCATAAGCATTGGAAGCTTGTTGATTCAAAGTCAGATCCTTCGGAACGGAAGCCTCATCTCCCATGTATGTTCCCATTGCTTTAGTGATTTCTAATTCTGTGCTTGTAAACAAAACTATTCTAAGTCCTTTGACAACTGCTATTTGTTCTGTAAGAAAATGACTCCCTAAAGAAATGCAAATTGTTTGGTGGTACTCGATGGTTCTGTAGTAATTACCCGACTATCAAACAGCTCAGAATTCAGATAAGCCTTGGCATCCAAACCCATATGGCTGATTCTAAAAGAAGGTGCTAAAGTGGGCCGAATACTCGATGACACAGATTGAATGAGTGGGATTCTCAGCCAAGTTCTTCTCAAATCTGGGACTCTCACAGTTCGTGTCTGGGATCAAACCAAGGTCAAGTGAGTGCTTTAAAAGTGTAATGAATAGCTGGGAACGTTTTCATTTTAAGGAAGTGCCGTTGGGGACATTAATAGATGTGCAATTACCCTGGCTATAATGAGAGTTATCTGCAAGCTCATCAGTCAGTAGTTACACGGGTAGGAGAGAAGATAGTCTGGGAAAGATGAACTAAACATTTTGGGATTTCTCCATCGCTAATCAGTGAAGGAAACCACAGTGCTCCACAAATGTTTCTCTGAGCAAAAATCCCCACTACCAACGAGTCGATTCTGACTCATAGGGACTGTGTGGGCCAGCGTGGAGCTGTCTCAAGGTTCCCAAGGCTGTCGTCTTTACAAGAGAAGGCTGCCTCAGCTGTCTCCCCCGGACAGGCTGGTGGGTTCACACCGACCTTTCGGTTAGTACACTTTCAAGTGCTTACCTACTGTGCCACCAGGGCTCTTATAATTCTCTGTGTTGTTGTTAAGTGCCGTCAAGTCAGTTCCGACCCATAGCAACCCTGTATAGGATTTCTGAAGAACAGCTGGTGGGTTTGAACTGCTGACCTTGCAGTCCAGCCCATCATTCTGTAGTATCACACCAGGACTCCAGATGTTTCCCTGTACATGTCCCCATTTACCTAGAACAGTGATTGCCTTCTACTAGACCGCCATTTTGAGTCCTGGTGTAGTGCTATAGAATAAGCACTGGGCTGTTAACCACCAGATCGGTGGTTCAAACCCACCAGCCACTCCTTGGAAACCCTATACAGAGTTGGTATGAGTTGAAACTGTCTTGTCAGCACTTAATAACAACAACATGCTGGTGTCACTGTCGGATAGGCAGTGGACTACTAACCACACGGCAATTCAAACCCACCAGCCACTCCCCTGTCTGGACCTGCACCACCCTCACAACATTTATTGTGTTTGAGCCCATAGCTGCGCCAATTCATCTCCTTGGGGGTCTTCCTCTTGTTCACTGACCCTCCACTTTACCGAGTATGATGTCCTTCTCCAGGGACTGGCCCTCCTGATAACATGTCCAATGTATGAGAGATGAAGTCTCACCATTCTCCCTCATAAGGAGCATTCTGCCTGGACTTCTTCCCATGCAGATGTGTTTGTTCTTCTGGCGGCCCATGGTGCATGTCAATTGCAGCACACGACACATATGGACTGGTTGCTTTCACTGTTGATTTCTGGTCTGTTTCAGCATTACAAGCTAAGTCTATTTACTTAGTTCTTTAGTTTATTTTTACCTGGCTTCTGAGTCTCCCATGACTTGACATTTCTGAAAGCTTATAGACAGGAATACTGTAGGGTTTGCTGAGGGCTTCTTCATGGTGAGGCTCAGATGATATACGTTTGGATCGAAGTAAAAGAGTTGATGTGTTACTGTGGCCTCGATGTGTCGTTTCCACATCACATGGTATCTCTCTGTCCTACGATGTTCACTCTGATCTCTTGGCTACTTGGGTGTCTGTCAGTTTCACCCACTGTGGCACCATTGTGGAGTCCTGGTGTGGCACTGTAGGATAAGCACTGGGCTTGGTTGTTGGTTCAAACCCACCAACCGCTCCTCAGAAACCCTACATAGAGTCACTATGAGTCGTAACTAACTGGATGGTTCCTAACAACAACATCACTGGTCTTCTTGTGTAATTCAGTATCATCTGAGGAAACTTTCCTATCTTTGTGAAATGAATATGCGAGGGGACATGATAAAAAATAAACAAGATAACTTCTAGGTACTTCATAAAACTATGAAGAGGGTGCCCTGGTGGTGCAAATGATTAAGCATTTGACTGTTAACCAAATGGTTGGTGGTTTCAATGCCCCCAGCGGCTCCCCAGGAAATGACCTGGTGATCTGCTGCAGTAAAGATGACCGTAAGACCCCGCGTGGCAGCTCTGCTCTGTCACATGGGCGTGCTGAGTCAGACTCAACTCGACAGCATTTCACAATGACAACAACAACATATCTTCTTGTAACATAGAAGGCTGCGTGAACTGCTAAGAGTGGGCAAGCCGGGTGAATAGGAAACAACACACAACCACCGTCGTGAATTTCCCAAATAGTCAAAAGTGATGATGAAACTTCACCACGCTTCTCAAATAATAAACCTGAGCTCTGGTAGCGTAGTGGTTACGAATCGGGCTGCGAACCTTAAGGTCAGTGGTTCGAAACTACCAGCCGCTCCGTGGGAGAAAGATGAGGCTTTCTACTCCCGTAAAGATTTACACCCTCAGAAACCCTGTACAGGGTCGCTATGGGTCGGCTCCGACTCGAAGGCACTTAACAACAAGAACAACATCTCAAATACCAGACGGAGCCCTGGTGGCACAGAGAGTTAAATGCTAGTCTAGTGACCAAAAGTTTGGAGGTTTGAAAATAGAGCAACTGGGATAATAAAAAGGAGCTCTGGTAGCATAATGGTTACGAATCGGTGGGCTGCAAACCGCAAGGTCAACTGTTCGAAACTACCAGCTGTTCCATGGGAAAAAGAGGAGGCGTTCTGCTCCTGTAAAGATTTACAGCCTCGGAAACCCTGTACAGGGTTGCTATCAGTTGGAACCGACTCCACGGCACATTACAACAACAACTGTTACTGGTGTGACACTGTAGGATAAGCAGTGGACTGTTGTCGTGTACCCTCCAGTCAGTGTGGACTGATAGTGACCCTGTATAGAGTTTCTAAGGAGCAGCTTATGGGTTTGAACCACTGATCTTACAGTTATTAGCCCATTGCTTACCCTACAGCACCACACCAGAACGCTAAGTATTGGACTGCTAATCACAAAATCAGCCACTCAAACTCACCAGCCGCTCCTCAGAACTTCTACACAGGGTCACTATGAGACAAACTTAATAACACTTAACAGCAACAAGTTTTACATGGCCCAAAATTTGGACAGAACTTTTGAAATCTGGGGAAGATGGAAGCAGAAATATTGTCTTTAATCCCTTCAGATCTTGTGGAAGCTGCAGTCAAGAAATCAAACGACATATTGCATTAAGCAAATCTACCGCCCAAGACCTCTTTAAGTGTTGAATAATAAAGATATCAGTTTGAGGCTACGGTGTGTGTGACCCAAACCAAGGTATCTCCCATTGCCTCATGTGCATGTGAAAGCTGGACACTAGATAACAAAGACCACAGGAGAATTGATGCATTTGAGTTATGGTGTTGGAAACAATAGTGAAAGCATTGTGGACTGTCAAAACAGCAAACAAACCAGAAGGCTCCTTAGAAGCCAGATGACTTCATCTCTCATACTTAGGACATGTCATCAGGACGGACCAGTTCCTGAAGAAGGGCATCACGCTTGGTAAAGAGGAGGGTCAGCGAAAAAGAGGAAGACCCCTAAAAGAAGGACTGGCACAGTGGCAGCAGAGATGGGCTCAAGCGTACCAATGGTGAGGATGGCACCGGACCAGGCGCTGTTTCCTTCTGTGGTGCATAAGGTCACTGTGAGCTGGAACCAACGCGGCAGCACCTGACAACAGCGTCTTGGACTAACTATAGAAATAATCCCTGAAAATAGTCTTTACATCAGACCAGGCTTATTGGTCAGTAGCCACTGGTGGACTATGGTCCTGAGACACCTTTCAAACCTGGAAGTGACCCCAGTCCCAGGGGATCAAGTTTCAGGCAAACTCCAGAGGGTCCTGTCCAGTGAGTCATCTGAGTGAGTCACCACGTCTGAGGAGTATGAGCACAGGACAGTCAGCTACCTGAGACCAAAAGAGCAGCTTGTGCCCGGAAATAAAGCTCAGAAGGCAGGAGGGGGAGGGAATCGCAGGAGGAAGTGGGAAGAGTGCTCTTACATTAAAGGGGTTGCAACCCACACACCAAATCAAAATGTGGACAAATCGCTGAAAGTGAAACAAATTTGCTCTTGTACACTTTTACCCAGACTACAATAAACACACACACACTTCTAAAAAATAATAACAAAATAAAATTTTTAATAGAGCAACCAGAATAACAGGTCTCAGAACTCTGGTCTGCAGCTACAGAAATCTAGGTGACCAAGTATCCTCAGACTCCTAGTGGGGAGAGGGTCAGGGGTGAAGACCAACAGCCTTGGAAACCCTGAGGGGCAGTTCTATTCTGAAATGGGGTCACTGTGAGTTGGAACTGACTGGACCAAAATACTCAGTGCAAAGGAGCCCTGGTGGTGCAATGGTGAAATGCTTGGCTCCTAACTGAAAGGTTGTCAGTTCAAGCCCACCCGGTGGATCCATGAGCGCAAAACCAGGTGATCTACTTCCATAAAGTGTCCAGCCTAGAAAACCCCTCCTGGGAAGTTCAACTCTGTCACATGGGGTGGCTGTGAGTTAGAACAGACTCCACAGCACCCAGCAGCAACAATGCAGTGCAGAGCTCAGTGGGTCCTTGCAAGCAGAGCAGCAACTTCAACAAGGGGCCAGTGTGTGAGGTAGAGAAAGGTTTGAAAGAACTGCCGTGAACCTAGTGCAGATGTTTGAAGGCTACAGCTAGCTAGTGAAAGCGCCATCTCAGGACAAAGCCAAAAACTGAAGGGAAACTGGTATAAAGAAATTGCAAAAGAACTGCAAACCGCAATATGACAGCCAACCGAGATGTGCTCAGTAAGCACAAACCATTGGCATTGTGTCGATTCTGACTCGCAGCAGTCCTTGAGGACCTAGTGGAGCTATCCCATGGGGCTTCCCAATCTGTAAGTGTCATGGGAACAGAATAGTAGCTCTTTTCTCCCAGGGAGCCCATGGGAGGGTTGCGACTGCCAATGGTTTGGCTAGCCGCCCAGCGGTAACCTCAAAGGCTCTTGGGAGGTAACTAGGGTACATTGAATCACCACAAATATGCCCTCCTGTGTTTAAGTCACCTTTCTTCGGGTTTAGCTGTCACCCAGAGAGGAGTCCTGGTGTGGCACTGTAGGATCAGCACTGGACTGATAACAAGGTCAGTGGTTCAAACCCACCAACCACTCCTCTGAAACCCTATACAGGGCCACTATGAGAACCAACTCAATGACACTTAACAAGAGGCAATATTATAAAGACCCCTGGTGGTGGTGTAGGATAAGCACTGGACTGCTAACCACAAGGTTGGCAGTTCACACTCATCAACCACTCTGCAGGAACCTGATACGAGGTCGCTGTGAGTTGGAACGACTTGACAACACCTAACAATAACAACAGCAACACTACCCAGAGTGTAAGGATGGTTTTCATAGTTTTGCCGGAATTGGTGTTGTTTTGGGAGAGGGAGAGACGGACAAAGTTTTCTACCTAACACAATTTCAGCTGTGCTGTTCTGAAGACTAGTATGGATATTAGGAAGTATGAACCACGCTCCTGACCCCGAGGCACTAAGAAGGCCGGCAGAGGACAAGAATCACAGATAAGAATATTCATTACAGGTAACAGCGGCTGGGCTTGTGGCACATGCCGTTCCTTTCTCCACCCAGACTGCCAGTGTGTCAAGATCAGGATTTTGACTCATGGTGAGTACGAGCCATCACAGAACCAATTTTAGTGAAAGCACACAGAGCCACCTCATAGACGTTTCTGCAGGTATGACTCAGGGACATTCTTCAGGTCCTGCTGTCTTTCTCACTGCCCTTCCTTCATCATTTCACCACCACCATCTTGACTATTGTCACTAAAGTTCCCATCCAACGACTTGAGTTGTCATTGTCATTAATATCTCAAAGAGACCATTTTTTATTTACTTATTTTGAAACTTTTTATTGTGTACTGAGTGAAGATTTACAGAGCAGATCCTCAGTTTTACATTCAACAAATCCTATACTTTGCTTACTTAAAATGATTGCAATCCCCTCCATGCACCAACAGTTCACTTTATCTATTGCATTTCTTCTGTGTCTCCTGCTACCTTCATCTTTCCTCTGCTGACTCCTTCTTGGATAGTGCCTGCCCTGTCACCTGTGTTAACACACATCTACCCTCCAGCCCATGAAGAATTCCCTCTCCCATCTGTAACCATCATAGATTGTTTCTTATATTAAGAAAGCCTTGTCTTAACTTGGTACAACATTGATCTCATATAATACTTATTCTTTTGTGATTAACTAATTTCACTCAGCATAATGTCCTCCAGGTTCATCCATGTTGTAAGGTGTTTTGCTGATTCATCATTATTCATCAATATTGCATAATATTCCATTGTATGTATATAGCAAAATTTGTTTAACCATTCTTCTGTTGATGGGCATTTAGGTTGTCTCCATCTTTTAGATGTGTCTCTTGTAGACAGACAGCATATCAAAGGATCCTGTTTTCTTACCCATCCTGTTCCCTCTGTCTTGATTGGTGCATTTAATCCATTTATATTCAGGTCATTCTCGATAGGTATGAATTGATTGCTGTCATTTTGCTGTGTGTGTTTTTTTGTGTGTGTGTGGTGCTTTGTTCCACAGAATTTTTTGCAGAGTTCACTTTGTTTACGGGTTTTCTTTTCTGTTGTGTTAATGTTTACTAAATCTTTCTGATTTTCCTCTTTTTTTATTTTGATGTGCAGGTATGTTCATTTTCTTTGAGGATACCTGAAATTTGTTATTTTCCCCCTATTTGAAGCAGCATGATTAATCTTGAAATCTACTTGACTTCCTTACCATTTGGAAGTCTTGTATCTACACTACTCCTCCTTTGTGCTTCGTAGTTGGCTGCTTTAGAAACTGATCATCGCTGCTTCCTTATTTTCAGTTTTGTCAGTTTGTTTTATGTTAAATACTTTTATATCTGTATTGAGTTCTGTGTGGTGCTGTCATGTACGGTGATCTCAGGATTTTGTCTGTTGGTTCTCAGTCCAAGGAACACTCTTTAGCATTTTTTGTAAACTTGGTCCAGTCATTACAAATTCCTTTAATGTGTATTTCTTAGGAAACATCCTATTTTTGCTGTCATATATAAGGGACAGCTTTGCTGGGTATGTGATTCTTAGCTGGTCATTTATTTTTTCTTCCAGAGTTTTTATGTGTCATCGCATTGCCTGCATGGTTTCTGCTGCGAAATCAGAGTTTAGTCATTATTGGTTCTCCTTTGCAGATAAATTTTTGTTTTTCCTGAGCTGCTCTCAGGATTCGTTCCTTGTCTTTGTTTTTGGAAACTTTGATCATGATATGACTTGATGATTTCCTTTCGGGGTTTAATCCTGTTTGTGGTTCGTTCAGCTTCTTGTATGCTTATTGTCTTGTCGTTCATGATGTTAGGGAAGCTTTCTTCCAACAACTCTTCTACAATTTTCTCTGTTTTTACTTTTTTTGTCCCCATTACTTTTTCTTCATCAGAAATGTTTGCTGATTCTGCATTTTGGTAATTTCTTTGAGCTATTCTCTCTTTTTGCTTCATGTGAGCTAAAATTATCTGTCGTCTCCCGGCATTGTGGGGTTGTTATACCTATATTTAATTGATGATTGTATGTTTATGTGTTCCTGTAAGTCTTTGATGGAGCTGGTTTCAGTGTCTGTTGGGAACACAGGGCAGCTTGTGGCAAGGTGACTGGTTAAATGCTGGTCTGGTGGTTCTGTGGGTTCTGTAGGTCTGGAGCTGAGCCCACCTGAATACAGGCATCAAAGCAGTGCAGCTGCCCCCCCCCCCTCACTTCCAGCCACATGTCACCGAACTCCCGGAGACCAGGGTCTGTGTTGGGAGTGGATGAGGTGGGAGCTGGCCACACCTCTGGTCCCCAGGGAAGCATGGGGAAAAAGAAAGACTCACACCTTTCTTATCAACTGTGAATCCGCTCTGCCAGGTCAAGTTCTGATGCAAAAGCTGCTTACAAATTGATCACACTATGTGAACTGACCTTTAACCACTCAGTCTCCCTTTCTCCCATTCCTACTCAGCTTCTCCTCCCAGCAAGCACTCAGTCCATTTCTCTAATCTTTCTAGAATGTTAATCTATGTTGGTTTCTTGTGTCTTTGTTGTAGATGGTCCATGTAGAGCGTCTGCCTAGGCCACCATCTTTCTGGAAGTCTCCCGGAGATCATTCTAAAAGGAACTCCACTTGCCTGAGCAACATAGGAAGCAGAAGATTCAGGAATAGGAGCAGGATGCAAAAATGGGTGGCTCTTGGCCCTTTTCCTCATTTGCCAGGACACCAGAACTGGATGGTGTTTGGCTACCACTACTGAATGGTGTTCATCAAAGATTCTATACAAGAATCTTGATCAAAAGGGGTAACTGTGAGCCAAAATGTCAAATTGTCCATGGGAGCTTGAATCTCTGGAGCTGCTGAAGATGGAAGAACCCGTGAACTATTGTCCTGACATAATCCTTAAACCATGAACTTTAGACCAAACCTGTCTTCAAAATCTTCTTTGAATAACCACAAAAAAACAAAAAATCCTTATTCTAATGAGTAAGCATGTCTTGTGTACTGTGCACTTTTAAAAATTTATCAGCTAAATATTAATTATCAATAACTTCACTAAATTTGTACCCTATATTGTACAGTGGTTGAGGAATTTAGCCATGGTCATACCCCAAATAAATGCTATGCTACTACTGTTGTTGTTAAGTGCCGAGTCAGTTCTGACCCATAGCATCCCTGTATAGGGTTTCCAAGGAGTGACTGGTGAGCTTGAACCACCAACCTTATAGGTTAAACCAACATTGCAGTCCAGTGCATTAACCCACAGCACCACACCAGGACTCCAATAAATGGTATAAATATAGCTCAAATTCAAGTCTGTGTAGAACCAGCATTGTTGCTGTCGTAGGTGTTGTCGAGTCAGTTCCGACCCAGAGTGACCCTTTGTCCAACAGAACAAAACACTGTCCAGTCCTGCACCATCCTTATAACACCGCCCAGTGCTTCAGCATCCTCATAACACGGCCCGGTCCTGCCCCA
>NW_006408790.1:1061201-1063519 GCF_000296735.1 Chrysochloris asiatica | reverse complement strand
CCTCATAACACGGCCCGGTCCTGCCCCATCCTCATAACACGGCCCGGTCCTGCCCCATCCTCATAACACCGCCCGGTCCTGCCCCAGCCTCATAACACGGCCCGGTCCTGCCCCATCCTCATAACACCGCCCGGTCCTGCCCCAGCCTCATAACACGGCCCGGTCCTGCCCCAGCCTCATAACTGTTGTTACACCTAAGCCCATTGCTGCTACCACTTTGCCAATCCATCTAGTTTGGCGTCTTCCTCTTTTCTCTGACCCTCCACTTTACTAAGCATGATGTCCTTCTCCAGGGACCAGTCCCTCCTGACAATATGTCTGAAATATAAGAAGCAAAGTCTGGTCATCTTAGCTGCTAAGGAGCATTCATGTTGTACTTTTTCCAGCATAGATTTGTTTGCTCTTCTGGCAGTGCATGGGACCTTCATATTCTCCTCCAACACCATAACTCAGATTCATCAATTCTTCTACCGTCTTCCTTATTCACTGTCCACCTTTCACATGCACATGTGGCTATTGAAAGTACCATGGTTTGGATCAGGCACTAGACTTGATGCTTTTTAAATCATGCCTAATAGACAGACTGTCTATGAATCACATATGTCTGCTTGGTTGTATATGTGGGTTACGATTGAGAGACTAAAGAACACAGTGGACAGGACGCTTAGCACAATCTTGTCAAGTCGCTGTTGGTGGCTCTGTATGTCACAGCCTGTGTTGGTCAGTGTGGAGAGGTCAGGGCAGTGCCTTGGCCAGATGTGCAGCAGTGACCCTGCAAGTATGACAGACCTTTGTCTGAAGCAGCAGCATGTGAAATGTGGTTACTAGTCAGAACTCTGAAGCTGAGACGCTCTAGCTGTGGGCGGCTCTCTTGCTGGATGGATTTGAGATCTGAGACTCAAAGGGACTCACGTGGAGAGTACACACGAAACTGTCATTTCATTCCTAGGCCCCACGGATCCTGGGCAGGGAGAAGGGAGGGCAGACCAGTGGAGGCTACCATCCCTGTCTCAGTTCTTTGGTGTGCTCTAACAGAAATACCCCAGCGGGGAGAGGGTTTTAACCAACAGACACTTATTTCCTCACAGTTTCTGAGGCGAGAAGCCCACATTCCTAGTACTGCTTCTAGGGAAAGCTTTTCTCTCTGTGGGCACAGGGGAGAGGCCTCGTCTCCTTTCAGGGTCTTTGGGCCCTGCATCCCTAGGAGACCTCGATGTGCCCTGGCATCAGTCTTCCCCTGTATCTAGGAGCTTCAGAGCTCAGGGACCCAGGACCAAAGGCAGGGCCCCTGTGCCAGGTCTTCTTTCTTGGTGGTGTTAGGTCCGTCTCGCTCTGCCCAATAGAAGGAGGTGCAGGCCACAGCCCAGGGACGCTCTTCTTATTTCAGATCAGGGCCGGGGCCTGAGCCAGGGTGTTGCACCCCACTCTAATCCCCTGGAACAGATTGGCTGATCACATCAGATGACATCATGGGGAGATTATATCACTGTGCAACTGGCAATTACATCGTTATATAATGGCTAAGCCACTGAGATTCGTCACCCTGCCAAGTTGGCACAATTTACTTCATGATGGTACCCAACAGAGTCATTAAAAGATGTAGCTCATTTAAGGATAACAAACAAGGATGCCACATTCTGTGAATAAGGCCCAGCAGTGTCTGACTGTCCAGTGTGACTGAACAGCATCCCCACTCTTCAGTACCTACTGAAACCCCTCCACACTGCTCAGGAGATTCTACGTGGTACAGACAACTAAGGCACTTAGCTGCTAAATAAATGGGTGGAGGTTCGAGTCCACCCTTGGGCACTTTAGAAGGAGGATCTGATTATCGATTTCTGAAAACTTTATGGAGCCCAGTGCCACTCTGACACACGTGGGGTCACCATGCGCTGGAGCCAACCCGTTGCAAGGGTCTGGTGGCTCTGCTCCAGTCTCCCCTTAAACAACAGACACTTCCATCATCCACAGCATTGTTATTGTGTGCCAACAGTCGATTTCAACTAGTAGCGACTCAGTGTGGCAGAGCAGAACCGCTCCATAGAGTTTTCTATGTCAACCGCGTGGAAGCAGATCACCTGCTCTTTCTCCTGTGGAGCCTCTAGGTGGATTTTAACCAACAACTTTTCAGTTAATTGTTGTTGTTAATTGCTGTAGTGTTGGTTCCAACTAATAGCAACCCCGTCTCTGGTTTCTGGGAGTGAGTGGCTGGTGAGCTTGAACCCCCAAGCACTAAACCGCTGTGCCACCAGGTCTCGTTACTGCTCACAATATTAGTAGTTAGTCCAGGTCCATTGCCCATGGACTTGGTGTTTTCT
>NW_006408790.1:1056172-1060226 GCF_000296735.1 Chrysochloris asiatica | reverse complement strand
GGGGGCGCTGTGAGCCTAAATCACTTGGCAACACCCTACAACAACAACATTGTGGGTGGTAGAAGAAGTGGCTACAATTTAAGAGGAAACTTGTTGTTGTTAAGTGACATCGAGTCGATTTTGACTCATAACCATCCTGTATAGGGTTTCTGAGGAGCAGCTGGTAGGTTTGAACCACCAACCTTGCGGTTAGCAGTCTAGTGCTTTTCCTATAGAACCACACCAGGAATCCGAAAAGAGACTGGGGTTGCACAAGACAATACAAACAAAACCAAAAATCATTTAGTAGGAAGTTGACCTTGACTCAGGGGACCCCACGTGTGTCAAAGTAGAGCTGAGCCCCCTAAGTTCTCAAACAGCAAGTTTTTACCCCAGCAGTTTGTGAGGAGGTCCTGCAGCCATACTGTTTTTTCTTTGCATGTGCTGCATTTCACAAAGGAAGCATGGTGTTTCAACTCGCTTCTAACTTCCAATCACTTTTTTCAGCCCCTTGGAACATAAGGAAAGAGGACTTGAAGTTAAGTGTCCCTTAACTGGCTCTTCCCTGGAGACTGAATTCCCTGCCCACACAGGATCTGCCTGAGGGTTGGGGGTTAGTTAGGGTTCTCTCTCGGATTAAGATTCATAATCCCAGTGTCTCTGAGTCCTAGTGTCTCTGAGTCCTTCCGTTCTTTCTCCCAAAGCTCTTGAAGGAGACCATGTAGCGAGAGTCTGGGAAGAGTTCCTGTGAACTATGCCAGCCCCCTATCCCCCATTCCTAGGTTTGTTTGTTTTTTTAAAATAATTCACTTTATTTTATTCATTGTTGTTGAAAATGTACATTTGCAAAACACACAGCAATCCAAAAGTTTCTTTCTCAACCGTTCAATGGCATAGATGACATTCTTCTAGTTATTTAGAAATTCTCGCGCTCCTTTTCAGAGTTATCCCCGTTGCCCCCACCCCCCAGGAACACAAACTCACTGCCCCTAAGGTTCCTGTCGACCCTTCTGAGTTGCTGTTGTCGGTTTGATCTTTTAAAAACACAATGCTCAGGGTAGACATTCTTTACTATATAAACTGAACTCCATCCGATGTGACGTAAAGAAGGCTTCTGATCAGGATTTTGGTTTATGGCTTCAGGATTAAAGATCATTTCAAAGTGGTCGTTTGGGGAGTTCTTCCAGCCTCTGTGGCTCCAAAAGATCTCGATTCAAGGGAAATTTGAATTTCTGTTGCACAATTTCCGCCTTTTGACCAGGAGTCTCCTTATAGAATCTTCGATCAAATCACTGAGTAATGGTATCTGGGGTCCATCCAGTTCTGGCCTCAAGGCCAAGAAAGCAGTTGATCATAGAGGCAATTAGCAGGCTTTCGGGTTCCTCCTCTTGCTTTTCCCCCCAGAAGGGTTTTCCTGATTTCCCGGTGTGAGAAGTCTGCTCCCTCAACACGGACGGGCCTCTTCTGAAATGACTGATACTTGGTGAAGATGGAGATGTGTCCGTTTGGGCAAAAGGGCAGTCTTGTTCCCATCTCTAGTCTAGGAAACAGCCTAGAAGTCTCCTGCTTTGGAGGTAAGAACTTAGTAAACATTTGCAACTCTGCACGTCTCCCACTGCTTGCCTCTGATCTTCCACCTGTAAAAGGGAAACCATATTTCTCTGATTACACTGGGTGTGAACATACAAAAGCCTGTATTCTTTTTGTTGTTTTGTCGTTGTTGTTTTGAGACCCTGTATTCTTGGAGCCGGGAATGTCTCAGAAAGTCTAACAACTCACTGACCCTGAACTCTACCAATAAACAGCATCACGACCACATCCCTGGTCTCGGCGGAAACTTTGGAGAAAATGCATGAAGCTCCTGAAGGAGGAAAATCAAATCTGGGCCCTGGTGCAGGGAATGTGTAACGCGTGCTTGATAACACCGCAGCAGGAATCACATTACTCATCCTGACAGACCCTCTTCTCCCTGGGAGCCGATAACGCAACTGTTATTACTTTTCATAATTTAGCCAAGAAGCGCTAACATGGATTTTTATTCAAGGGTTTAACAAATTCAAAATAATGGAGAATCCTAATAGACCAAATTGTACTCCGAGTCAATGCAATTTGACTCAGACGGAGAAGGCACGTTATAGGTGTTGACACGAGGTGATATATTGGAGTAATGGGATTTTTAGTCCTTGGTTTTCAGTGTTAAGGATATAGTTATGATTATTTCTGTGTGTGTGTGTTCCTGGGGATTCATATTCTCATGCCAGAACCTGGGAGAATTGTAATAGGGTGTCGTAAATTCTACACCCTGCCTGGTTGGGCTACATTCCAGTAAGAAATTGAGGGGTCATGTTTATTGAACACACGGCCATACTCTGAAGTTTTGTTTTCCAGTGTCCTTCAATACCTGCTTCCTCTGCCCATCACAAAGATCCAAAAGTATCAGATGTGTGTGTGTTTCTTTTGTTGGTAAGTCTTGCCAAGTAAGTTCTGACTCATAGTGACCCTGTACAAGGTTCCTGAAGAGCAGCTAGTAGGTATGAACCACTGACCTTGTAGTTAGCAGTCTAGTGCTTATCCTACAGCACCACACCATGACTCCTATATATATATGTTGTTTTCCAGGCTGTCATCTACTGTGTCACTATATACACTTGTATACTCTTATATATCATCCACTCACAGCTCCCCCTGGTATAACAGAGTAGAACTGCCCCACAGGGTTTCCCAGGCTGTCATCTATTGTGTCACTATATACTCATATATACTCTTATAGATCATCCACTCACAGCGCCCCTGGTGTAACAGAGTAGAACTGCCCCACAGGGTTTCCTAGGCTGTCATCTATTGTGTCACTATATACTCATATATACTCTTATAGATCATCCACTCACAGTGCCCCCTGGTGTAACTGAGGAGAACGGAGCCCCATAGGGTTTCCCAGGCTGTCATCTTTATGGAAGCAGACTGCCAGGTCTGTCTTCCATGGTGCAGTGGGTGGGTTTGAACTGCCAGAATTTCAGTTACCATCAGGTGATGGATGGTTAGGCAGGTAGAGCTCCTTTGAAAAGACTCAGCCAAAGGCAGAAGTGAGGGTTGAGTCAAGAGATGGAGAGAAAGGAGGAACCAGATGAAACATGAAAGCAGCCAAGGATTCAGTCTCTTATTTCAGGGGTTCGTTTTCAGACACGTTACCAAGTGGCTATGCTTCATTTTAGTGATGCCCACAGCCACTCAGGTCGCCTTGGGATCATTCTCAGAAGAAAGATCTCACAACCATTTAAACTGCTGTGGTGTGCAGTTGTGTACCAACACACGGGGAATCGTGATGTGGTAGAATTGGCTATAAAGGCACTGCTACGGGTAGCAACAATTGCCCATTGTGCTTTCAGAGAGTTCAGGAAAGGCCCTATGATAAACCAAAACCCCAGAGCCGCGAGATCAGTTCTGACTCATAGTAACCCTACAGGGCACAGTAGACTGCTGCTAAGGGATTCTGAGACTGCAGAGCTTTCTCCCACAGAGCAGAGGATGGGTGCGAATGGCCAACCCTGCAGTTAGCAGCCCAGCGCTTAGTTTGCTGTGCCTCCAGGCTTTCTGACTTAGCTTTGTTGTTGTTCAGTGTTGACAAGTTGGTTCTGATTCATTTTGTTGTTGTTGTTAGATGCCATCCAGTGGGTACTGACTCATAGAGACCTTATGCACAACAGAACAAAACACTGCCCTATCCTGGGCCAACCTCACATTTGTTGCCACGCTTGAGCCCATTGATGCTGCCACTTTGTCAATCCATCTCGCTGGGGGTCTTCCTCTTTTCCTCTGAACCTCCACCTTACCAAACATGATATCCTTCTTCAGTGATTGGTCCCTCCTGACAATATGTTCCAAGTATGAGAGACGAAGTTTGGCCATCCTGGGCTCCAAGGAGCACTCTGGCTGCACTTCTTCCAATACAGATCTATTGGTTCTTTTGGCAGCCCGTGGCACTTTCAATATTCTCCTCCAACACCATAACTCAAAAGCATCAATTCTTCTACAGTCTTCCTTATTCACTGTCCATCTATCACATGCATATGAGGTA
>NW_006408790.1:1053268-1055162 GCF_000296735.1 Chrysochloris asiatica | reverse complement strand
GAACTGCTGACCTTGCAGTTCACAGCCCGATTCGTAACCACTACGCTACAGTGAAAGAACGTGACCACCCTATCACCTGAGATCCCATTCCTGAAGTTCCTGTTCACACCTGAGGAAGAACACCTATACTGCAATGATGATAATAAAATGGATAGAATATCCTAGGAAACTTGTCATTTTTATAACTGGAAATGAACCCCTGAATAAAAGGTGAGGAGAGATCCTTCTGGTGAAATTGACTAGAACATCCTGCAACAATGGAGAATCATAAAACACAATTAAGACCAAAAAGTGACCCAAGGCTGTAAGAATAAGTGCTTAATGGGACGAGAAGAGGACTGAAAGGTCAGCAGCAGAGTGGTGAGCATTTAGACATTCAAGATGCGAAAAAAGGTTCCCAACCTCTTTCATGTGTGAAACTTCTCATTTGTGAACACTGAAGTGTTACTTCATTTGCATTCCAGTGAAATACACACACACACACACACACACACCTTTGTTAAATTCACATTGGTTTCTAAAAGGTAACAGAATATTGACAGGGGCCAGTAGAGTGGATGCTACGGTGGAAATTCAACTTTCTGGAAAGGCATTATCTCAGAGAGCATCAAAGTAGCTCAGGAAAGTTCATACCTTTGCGTCCAGTGATTCTCTTCAGAAAATGTTGTTTTATAAAGCAGAGCAGCATCTATCTGTGCAAGACGATCCTTACGGCATGCTAAATGATGGTAAAATGTTAGAAGCAAACTACATAGCCGACAATGGGAGAATGGTTCAATTACAGCACATGCAGAGACTAAAATATACCGCCATTGAAAATCTGAAGTCTACTTACTTAATGTCAGAGAAACTAGTCTCACAAAATTGTTGTTAAGGTGCCATCAAGTTGACTGTAAGTCATAGCAACGCATGTGCAGGAGAACACGACACTGCTTGGTCTTGTACCTCCCTCACGATCATTACTACATTTGCAGACACTGTGTCATTTCACCTCATTGAGGGTCTTCCTCTTTTTTGCTGACCCTACACTTTACCAAACATGATGTCCTTCTCTGGGGACTGGTCCCTCCCAGAGACATGTCTGAAGTATCTGAGATGAAATCTCAATATCTTCACTTCTGCTGAAAGACAGATTTGTTCATTCTTCTGACAGTTCATGGTATATTCAATATTCTTTGCAAACACCATAATCTGAATATGTCAATTTATCTGTGGTCTCCCTTTCCCATTGTTCCCGTTTTTGAATCGCATGCATCTTAGTCACCAAAGTGACATCTGTAATTTTAACATTTTCAGAGGTTGTTTGAAGCAAATTGTTTCTGATTTCTTGACTGGTGAATTACTGGGTTAAGTGTCAGGCTGCTAGGGCCAGGTTGGCAGTTCAAACTCATCATCCCTCAGGAGAAAGGTGAGACAGTCTGACCCATCCGGATCTGCAGCCTCGGAAACACTCTCCGGTCACTGAGTCAGAATCAATTCCATGGAAGTGGGTTTGGTTCTGATTTTTGTTTCCATATTCATTGACTGTTGATTGACGAAGAAAGAAATTCTTGACAGCTTTAATTTTTCACCATTCATCGTGATACACCTGAACCAAACCATGATCTTTTCAATCACGTCCATGCATGTACAAACTAGTCAATGAATAATGAAAGCTACAGAAGAATTGATGGGTCTGAATTGTGTTGGAGAAGAATGATGCAGGCCCACGGGTGGCAGAAGAATCGCTAATCTACGTTGGAAGAAGCACAGTCAGAGTGCTCCTTATAAGCTAGGATGTGGAGACTTCTTCATACATACTTTAGATATGTGTCCTCAGAGAAGGACGTCATGCTTGACAAAGAGGAGGGTCAGTGAAAAAGAGAAAGACTTCCTAGTAGATGGAATGACATAG
>NW_006408790.1:1040743-1052893 GCF_000296735.1 Chrysochloris asiatica | reverse complement strand
CTGGTGGCACAGCAGCTGAAGCGTTCTACTGCTAATCTACAGGTTTGTGGTTCAAGCCCACCCAGCAATTCTGTGGGATAAAGACTTGGCAATCTGCTCCCACGAAGGTGACCACCAAAAACTCCCCTCTGGGGGAGCCCAGCCTGCCTCGAGGCTGCTATCAGTCCAAATTGACTTCACAGCACCAACAATCATATTTACATTCTCCACGGCTGCCAAGCCGATGCTGACTCGTAGCCAGCCTAGAAGATGAAGTTGCACTGCCTCACAGTTTCCAAAACCGGAAATGGCTACAGAAACAGACTATACTGTGCTTTCCTCCCCAGAGTGACTGGTGCGTCCGAACCACCAATCTGCTGGTGAGCAGATGAAGCCTTTAACCAAGGCACCACCACGTGCCTTGATAAAAAAAATAGAAGAGGGACTAGACACCTCCCAACACACCCCTCATTCTAAGACCGTCATAAAACCACCGCTAGGAAATGCAGCTCAGTTCCAAAGCCACCTTAGGAGCAGTCATGGCGGCCACCCGGGGGCTTGGACCTTGCTGGGTGACTAGGTTGAGAGTCACTATGAGGTAACAAATGAGGCAGGTCCTAGGCAACAACGCTGTTAGAAGCCAAAGAGTCTCTCAGGGGGCTGCAGCAAGCTCTGTGTCTAGCCCCTAGGAAGACCCTAGAGGCACCATCTTCTCTAAATAGGCCACCTGTGGCGGTTGTTAGTAATAGCAGTTTCCATTCCTAAGTTCTACACCATAAAAGCAACGAAAAGCCATTGCCCTGAATATAAGTTGGACAATCTCATTTTTGTTTGTAATTCATTAAACATGGCTTGTTTATGGTTGTGGTTAAGTGCTGTAGAGTCAGTTCTGATTCATAGCAACCCTGTATAGAGTTTCAAAGGAGCAACTGGTGGATTTGAACTTCTGACCTTGCTGTTCAAGCCAATCTCATAGTCCAGTGCATTATTCTGCAGCATCACACCAGGACTCCTAAACATGGTTTAGTACCATCTAAAGAAAAGGTCAGAAGATTTCATGCAAAGTTTCCGGATCTTCATGACAACAAACTGGCTTCTTCTGGAGTCCTGATGTTGTCTTCCAAACACTTGGTGAACGTTGATATCGGCCACGAAAGGCCAAGCACCATTCAAATGCACCAGTTTGATGTGATGTCTTCCTGACACCTATTAGGAAAGCTTGGGTTTAAAAGCCAGAGTGTTTGTCTTCTGTCAGTTTTGCCTTGTTTATTGTAGAAAATACACTGAGGTGAACATTCATGAGCAGAGTGAGTTGTTCGGTTTTGTTTTGTTTTCTTGCCACAATTTTTTTTTAAAGCCCTATGAACAGGTCGTCTGGAGTCTGTGTAGAAAAGATAAACATTTTTTGTTCTGAAAGGTGTGGGCAGAAAGAGGTCAGGCAAAATAACATACATAAACAACAGGCATTCCTGCAAAAGCGTAAAGCGTTGCTTAGTAAATTCACCATAAAATGATATCTTATAATATGCCTCTCTTTACACTAACTTACATCATGAAAATACGTTATGAAAATCAAAACCAAGCCAATTGCTGGGAGTCCATTTTAATTCATAAGGACCCTATATGTCTCAGAGGGTTGTCAGAGACTGATTTTAGGGGCAGTTGGTGTTACCTCCTGACGTACCTCTGGATGGACTTGAGTCCCCAACCTTTTGGTTCTCTGCTAAGCATGTTAACCATTTATATTCCCCAGGGACCCCAAGGTGTTGTGAAAATACCCATCCACTTCTGTGGTGTTTATTCGGACTTACAGTGACCCTACTGTATGGAGCGTAGAACTGCTCCATAAGGTTTCTAATACTATTAACTTTATGGGAGCAGATTACCTCACTGTTGCTGGTTTTTTTCCTGCAGAAGGACTGGTGGATTAGAACCATCGACATTTTGGTTAACAGCAGTCCAATGCTTAACCCACGGCCCCACCAGGGCTTTTATGAAAGTGATGTTTTTGTTAAGTGCTGTCATGTCAGTTCTGACTTGTAGAGAAACCGTGTAGGATTTCAGAGGAGCAGCTGGTGGGTTTGAACTGCTGAGTTTGCAGTTCACAGTCCGGTGCTGATCCTGCGCCACCACACCAGGAGTCCTGAAGGGGATAGTATATTAATCTAAGGGTATTCAAGTTCTGTTGAAAGCGTGTGTGGCGTACATCCTACTGAGGTAATGCTGCAAAAATCTACCAACTGCCATCCACAAAGACAGACAGCCTTGGAAACCCTATACAGGGTCACAAAGAGTCAGGACTGACGCAACAACACTTCACAATAGGAATAATAGCACAGGACTACTAACTGTAAGGTTGGCAGTTCAAACCCACCAACCACTCTTGGAAGTCCTATACAGGGTCACGATGCGTCAGAGCCAACTCAGTGGACTACCAATTGTAAGGTTGGTAGTTCAACCCTACCGGCCATTCCTTGGAACCCTACACAGGATTGCTGTGCGTTAGAATTGACTCAATGCCACAACAACAACATAGCCCCATCAGTAGATAACTGTCAATCTGAGGAACGAAGACAGACAACCAGCTTATCTCTTGTGAGAATGCCTGATACTTAGCACTAAAGTAAAGCCATGCCTACTAAAGACATGTCTGGAGCAGTCAGCACAACCTGAGATAGAGAGAGCAACAAAAAACTTCCTGAAGTTCCTCAGACTCCATATTCCAAATGCCTCTAAACCCCCTTCCCCTCTTCCCTGGGGAAAGCACCTCGGCCTCCTACGTTCTGGTGTACATTCAGCTTAGCTTGCCTTCCCACACCCTTGTCTCAGAAGACCTTTTGGTTGGCAGCTGAAGGCTTTAAACCACTGCACCACAAGGGGTCCTTCTAAAATGGCACCAGCGTAGACAACCCTGTGGGACACCTCTACTCTGTCACATGACTTGATTCAACAGCAGTGGGTTTGGCTGGGTTTCTGGAAGACCCCATCAGGAGTCCCTTGTTGTTGCTGTTGTTAAGTACCGTGGAGTCGGTTCCAGCTCATAGCGACCCTGAACAGGGTTTCCGAGGCTGTAAATCTTTACGTGAACAGAAAGCCTCATCTTTCTCCCGCGAACTGCTGGTAGTTTCGAACTGCTGACCTTCAGGCTAGCAGCCCGTTTCGTAACCACTACTCTACCAGAGCTCCCTGGATGGTGAAAAAGGTCACTGAAATGTTGGAGGTTGGAGTCAACAGAGGGGTCTCAGAAAAAAGGCCTGGAATGTGCTTCTGAAAACCCAGCCATTGAAAATCCTAGGGAACACAGTTCTGCTCGGACATACAGGGGACTCCTGTGTCATAATCACCGGTCACACGGTAGAGGACATAAATAACCTGTGGTCTTCCTTTCCCCACCACTCAGGTCATTCAAGTTCCCCTTATTATTTTCTCTCACTCTACCTGCCAACTTCTCATAATAAGACAAGGTGGCCATATGACATAATGCATTTGAAGGAGGGACTCCAGACCTGGACCCTGAAATCTTAGATGAGTGGCTGAGGGAGGGTGAGAGGTGACAGAGTGGAAAATGAAAGAAAAGGAGATTAGAAGCACCAGGCTGCAGGGTGGGCAGATGTGGACAGCTCAGAGTGAAGACATGCACGTGCATTCACTTGTTCGTACCTTCATTCCTTCCAAAGTTCAGGGAATGGCACCACTGAGCAATTGTTATCATGACTAATTGCGACTATCCCAACTGTAAACGTAGAAGTTTTGTAACAAAAAGGGAGGAGTAGTAAATCTTACAGTCCAGGAACAGGGGACCCTGGGACCATCGAGGGAAAAGAGCACGAGCGGAATGTGGGACCTTATCCAGAGAAACAACACCAGAGATGGAGGCAGAGATGGGGACATGGAGAAAGGAAGCAGCTGAGGCCTCTGGACTCATGGGAGAGAGGAACTGAGTGCTGGTGGCCAGGAGGCAGACTTGCAGACTGTGCCCTTTGGTTGTTTAAATGATTATATATTCCTGAGTGTTTTTGTGTACACCCCCCCAAAAAAAAACACCCCAGAGGAAATGGAAGTAAATAGTGTTGAAAGATAATGATCATGCATGGAGAAGATTGTAATCGTTGCGCTAAATGATGAGTGTAAACCGATGTTCTCCCATGTAAACTATCACTCATTCACAATTGTTGTTGTTGTTGTTAAGTGCCGTCGAGTCAGTTCCGACCCATAGAGACCCTGTACAAGGTTTCCGAGGGTGTAAATCTTTATGGGAGTAGAAAGCCTCATCTTTCTCCCGCAGAGCTGCTGGTAGTTTCGAACTGCTGACCTTCAGGTTCACAGCCCGATTCGTAACCACTACGCTACCAGAATAAAAACCTAAAAAAAAAAAGAAAGAAAGAAAGTTAAGTGAGCACAGGGATCTGTCTGTCCAGCTCTCTCAAGGCCCTTTGCATTTTTGTCCTTGGCATCGTCTCCAGACTCATCTACTCTCTGTCTCACTCTCAGCTGCTCCAACCGTCCATCATTCTCCTTGTCTTTTGTCAAAGATGTCTCAGTACCTTTATTCCCAACTTACAATGCTCTCCCCTCAGATGTCCTCGTGGCCTAGTCCTCACTTCATTCAGGAAAACCTTCAGACCTGTCAGATGTTAGATTCTCAGAAAGTCCTTCTTGACTACCCAACCTCTGTCCCCTTCCTCTCTTTACAGTGATATCTTCCTAAATAACCATACCCACCACCCCATGGTACTTAACAACAAACACCCACCACCTGACTTATATACTATGTTCTATCTCTCTCCACTAGACTATAAACTCTTCATACTGGAGAATTTGGTTTTTTCTCTGCTTCATCCTCAGGACTGATTCATGGAGTGACCCACATATAATTGTTGCTGTTGTTAGGATCACACTAAATATTTGTTAAGTTAATGAGCAGGGCTTTGGAAAAATCCTTTGATATCTATCCCTGTATGTTTGGACCATTCTCCAGTGGTCTTGTTGTTTTGATTGTGCCACCAAGTCATCAATTCTGACTAACAGCGCCCCCTGTTTGCCAGCAGAGAACTGCCCCAGAGGATTTCCTAGGCTGTTATCTATTGTGTCACTATATACTCATATATACTCTTATAGATCATCCACTCACAGCACCCCCTGGTGTAATGGAGTAGAACTGCCCCACAGGGTTTCCTAGGCTGTCATCTATTGTCACTATATACTCATATATACTCATATATCATCCACTGACAGCGCCCCCTGGTGTAACAGAGGAGAACTGCCCCACAGGGTTTCCTAGGCTGTCATCTATTGTGTCACTATATACTCATATATACTCTTATAGATCATCTACTCACAGTGCCCCCTGGTGTAACAGAGGAGAACTGCCCCACAGGGTTTCCCAGGCTGTCATCTACTGTGTCACTATATACTCATATATACTCTTATAGATCATCTACTCACAGCGCCCCCTGGTGTAACAGAGGAGAACTGACCCACAGGGTTTCCTAGGCTGTCATCTATTGTGTCACTGTATACTCATATATACTCTTATAGATCATCCACTCACAGCGCCCCCCCGTGTAACAGAGGAGAACTGCCCCACAGGGTTTCCTAGGCTGTCATCTACTGTGTCACTATATACTCATATATATTCTTATAGATCATCCACTCACAGCGCCCCCTGGCGTAATGGAGGAGAATTGCCCTGTGAGGTTTCTTGGCTGTCGTCTTTGCTGGAGCAGATCCCCAGGTCTCTTCTGTTTCCAATGAAGCTACTAGATGGATTTCAACCCTTTTCCTTCCAGTTAGCAGCTTGGTGCTTAACCATTGTGCTACCAGGGATTCATTCTACCTGTCAGAGTGTACACTGAAGGACAAGCTGGTGTACTGAGCTCTCAGTTAGGGGTTTGTTAATAGGCAAGTGCCTGGTGTGATCTCTAGAACCCATCAACGTCACAACATCCATCTTTCATGTTTCTTTTCAATTTCTCACAACATCGCTTTATTGTTGCCTTCAAGTGTCAATACTGAAGTCAATTCCTACAGAAAATCTGCCTGTTTCCCAGCCCCACCACCAGATACAATATTTTCTTTCTGAGTGTCGCAGTTTGTGGTGGGTAGATGCTGTCAAATTGACTCTCATGCACAGTGGGGTGCAATGCTGCGTGGCCCTACACCATTCCCAGGATTCAGTGAGAATCAGACCACTGTGATCTGTCGAGTTTCATTGTATTGACTGACTTCTGGAAACAGATGGCCAGGCTTCTCTTCCTAGTCTGTCTTGATCTAGAATCTCCACTGAAGCCTGTTCAGAATCCTAGCAACACACCAGCCTCCACTGACTGACCGGTGATTACTGTGCCTGACGTGTCCTGGCTGGGAATTGGACCCATTGCATGGATGGCAAGAATTCTGCCACTGGGCCACCATTGCCCGGGAGCCCTTCACAGCACCTCATTTTCACTAAGACAACACTTACACACTATTTTTATTCATGTTTAATTGTCATTCTCTATGGTCAGCATCTTGCACCTCAGCGTCTCCTGAGTACCAAACACAATCAAATTTAGATCATCTTTATCAGAGGGATTCAAAAAACAGAATAAATGGATAACTTGTCTCCACCCTTCATGACTGCATGCAGCACACGGTCACTGGGGGCCATGCTGCGGCCTCCCTGGGGTTGTAGAGCTAGAAGTGGTGGAATCAGTGTGCGAGCGTGTGTTTCTAGCTCCTGTAATGGGGCGTCCCTCAGTGGCCTTTGTTGAAATCTCTGATTCAGGGCACACAGTGGAAATGAACAGGAAGTAGCTCTTGCCTCCATTCTTACTACAAGTATTTTCCTGCTGCTGGATAATTCCTCTGGAAATATGAGGGGCCTTCAGAAAGTTCACGAAAAATGGAATTGAAAGATAATGGAATTTTTCTTTAAATGTTTTGAAGTCCCCTCATGCTTCAGGAAATTCCTCAGGAAGTTCTTCCAGAAATTCCTCAGGAAATATCCTAGAAAATACCTGCAAAAATACCTTAGGAAATACCTCAGGCCTCCAGATAACCCACTCACAGATTGTTCTCAGTCTAGCCCAAATCCATTTTGCTGCAGAAAGATTTCTCTAAAGCAAATGTCAAATCATTGATCCATTTGTGTTGTGACTAATATTGTGCAACTTTGGGGTTTCTTTGCATGTGCAAGAATCTAGCAAAGAGAAGTTAAGGATGAGAAAGAAAATTAAGTGCATAGAGTCAGAAATAACCCAAAACAATCGTTAAACCAAACTCACTGTTGTCAAACCATCTCCCACTCATAGTGACCCTACACAGGGTTTCCAAGACTGAATTTTTATAGGAACACATTGAGTCATCATTTTTCCACGGAGCAGCTGGTGGATTTGAACTGCTGATCTTGCAGTTAGAAGCTCAATGCCTAACCCATATTGTTACCAGAGATCCTTAAATCTTTGTTGTTAAGTGTCATCTAGTCAGTTCCAATTCATAGCAACCCTATGTAAGGTGTCCAAGGAATAGCTGAGCTGGTAGGTTTGAACCATCAATCTTGTGGCTAGTAGTTCAGTACTTCTCCTACAATGCCACACTAAGACTTCTTAAATCTTTATTAGTCCCTAAATGCGTGCTTTTGGCGTCATGAATTGTTGGGGACCTGCCTCGACAGGGAAGTTTGGTTCACGAAGTAGGGAGATCTGGCGGCGAAAGAGATAGAGAAAGAATACACACAAAGACGCAACAAGAGAAACAAAGAGACACCCTGAAACCAGAGTGGATGCAAAACTGGCAGGCAGACCCTGGATTGCAGGCATCATGGCCCTGCAGGCAGTAATGCATGCAGGATTCAATCTGCGTCTGTCTTTTATTTCAGGGAGGGATTTTACACAAAGGAAGAAGAGGATTATTAAGACAGGGTACAGAAATGAAATGTGATTAATTGTTCAAAACAGGACACAATGATTTACAGGAACAAATTCTAAAATATACATCGCGAATTGTCTTAATAATCTAACATCCTTAATTTTCCAAAAATTCAAGCAAATTGTTATAAATTACTTTTTTGGCTCAAATCCTAAGGCAGCGACTTAAGGTTTCTCAAGGCTAATTAACATACCTATAGCACTTAATCTCTAATGGGTAAAGGTGAAAAGGATTTAAAAGGTCTGAAGAGAGTCAAGCTGTTTCAGCTACCTGGCTTAGGCTTTCCAGAGGAAGGAGGACGTCTGGGTTAATGGTTTACACCTGGGGACAGTTTGAGGAGGTTGTCACTATTATTCCTTGAACAATACTCCAGAATTCGCCAATCTACTTTGAGTGAATTCCTTGGGCGGATTGTCTCCAGAGCCTCTTTGCGGAATCCTAGCACACCTGCCTTTGGAACTTTTACGGCCTCGGCTTTAGAAGAGGTTTTTGTTTTAATATTTGTCCATGGATATCCAGGGCTCATGTGTTAAGTTAATATCAAACATTACTGAATAATTTGATAAAGAACAGTTTGGACATGCTTGCCAGGTGGCCAGAGTTTGTTCCTCAGAGAGATTTGTTCCCAGGACCCTATGCACTGCCAACACAGTGGAGACATTAAGAGAGGCACATAAGAAACCATTTTCTCAGAAGCTACAATTACTGGAGTTAGAAGTATAGAATGAATAATAAGACCAAAGAAAATTATACAGAGGTCGCCCACCAGTAAGTTCGTAAAAACCTATGAACCTGGGACGTCAGGAGGTCACTTCCTTGGCCCTCATGGTCCCTGGCTAGCAATCCTGAGTGGGGCATTCGTGTTGGATTTTCATCCATGACACAGGGCCTCAGCATCTCAGTGCTTGCGGTCCCCAACAATGAATCAGCACTGGACTGCTAGACTCAAGGATGGCAGTTCAAACTCACTAGCCACTCCTCGGACCCTGTAGAGGGTCGCTATGAGTCTGAACCAGCTTGATGTCACTTAACAATGACCACAAATGCATAATTTTGCATCAAGACTTGATAAACATTACAGAAAATTTAGTGATGATTGCAGAATTTGTGCTAGGAAGTGAGCCTACACAAATCTAAGCCAACGTTTGTGAATGCTTATGTGAATTTTCAGGTGTGGGGCTAAGAATAGCTCCCTTTATTCTCCCTAAGCAATGGGTGAAGCACTAGACTATGCGTGGCTAATGGAAATTCCCTCGTGGCTAATGGAATTAAAAAATGGGATTTAAAAAAGTGCGTGGCTAATAGAAAGTCCTTTTACGAGACCCAAGTTTCATCTGTTTGACCTTAGGTGTTTTGTTGTGAAATACTCCTTTACTTATAGCAGGATTGACATGAATGCCCAACACCTCTCTCCCATTGTGCTCCATTGTGGTAGTTTGCATGTTTCTGCAATGCTGGAAGCTGTGGTATTTTCTATATCAAGAGATCACCCATGGTGGACATGTTTCAGCAGAACTTCCAGTTAAAGACAGGGTAGGAAGAAAAACCTGGAAATCTGTATCTGAAAATCAATGAGTGAAAACCCTCTGGATCCCATGAGAATATTTTCTGATGTCTTCCTGGAAGATGACACGTTAGGTCTGAAGACACTGAAAATCCACCAGGGCCTCAATCTGAATGACCACTGCATCAATTGTGCAGGACCCGCTCTGTCATATGTGGGGTCTCCATGACATGGCAGAATCAACTTGTTACCAACTAGCACCATCAAAATTGGCTGTGGAGTAATATGGGAAAGGATAACAGGAAGGGTGGCTCAGTTTGCATAAAACCATAGGTGGAATCCCGAATCCCAACCAGAATCTTCTGAGGTGGGAAATTTCCATTTGAAAGGACAAGGAGGCCAGCCTGGAGTGGCTAGAATAATGGAAGATATTTTTGGAAGAAACACCAACAGGAAAAATAAAAACAATAACAGCAGTCCGATTGATTACTACAAGTTGTTCCCCCAGGAACCATCAAGGAAAGTGGTCAGGCCCCTCAGGGCAAACCTCCTTCCAAGACTAAGACTCAAGGGGAATACACGAGCAGGCATGTGGTCTGACTGGTGACCACATTGGTCACCGATAAGGAGAAGTGCGGGAAAAACAGCAATGAAGTTGTGAGCTAAGTCCGACCACATTCAATAGACTCCTATGAACCCAGATTGAAACCTGGTTGACCAGCAATGTGGTAAGACCTGGGGACTCCTGGGCCCAGAGTCAGTGACATAGCCACAGAGGACTAGAGCAGAGAGTGAAGCATCCAGCTGATAAGCAAGGAGAGACACAACAAACACCTATACTTGCAGATGGCACCAACTTGACCTGGCTTCAATGGTTAGATGATCAGAACTGGACTAGAAGAAGAAAGAAGAGGGGGGTGGAAAAGAGCAATTCTACTACAATTTGATGAACTTGACCTATACTTATGGATGTAGTAGCTCAAAAGAGGGAACAAATCTTTACAGAGAGGATAATTCCCAATCCCTCAGTACGCAGGGTTGACAAAGATAGGCAATTTAGATGTTGGCTACCCAAAAGGGGTTGGGGGCTACAAAGGCAAGAAGTGACTGGCTTACAAGCTTTCAAGAGGGAGCCTAGATCTAGAGTGCTCAGAGAAAGGTAGAATCTCCACTGAGTAGTATCCAATCTGTCTGGCTAGGGCTGATGAAAGGAGATGGGGATAGTTCTCTTGTGGTACAACAGTGAATGATTGTTATCAGGACTGACTGTGAAGATCAGAAATGCAAAGGTAGATGTTTTGTAACAAAAGGAGGGGAGTGGTTGATTTTGCAGTCCAGGAGTGGAGGATTCTGGGACCAACAAGGGAGAAGAGAGGAGTGCAGGATCCTATCCAGAGAAACAGTGACGTCGGAGATGGAGGCAGATATGATGACGTGGAGAGATGGAGTGACTGAGTACTCTGGACTCAGGGAGGGAGAGGAGCTGTGTGCTGACAACTGGGGGGCAGGCTTGCAGGGTGTACCCTTTTGTTGTTTGATGATGCATGGAGGGGATTGTAATCATTGCAATGAAACAAAATATGAAAGGATGAATATAAAGCTAATGTTCTCCCATGTAAACTATCACATAATTCACAATAAAAACTTAAAAAAATAAAAGAAGTGTGGCTCAGTTTGAACTATGTAACCGATGTCACTGAATTGTACATGCAGAAAATGCTGTACCGGGGTCTCTGGCTGTGTATGCTTTCATCAAAATGGAAAAAAAAAGTATGTATATATTTAAAAATGCAATCTAGAAAATACTCCATCTCCCTCCTTTGACAACAGAATATTCATCAATAGAATGTCTATGTTTCTAGCTTGCAATTTCTTGGCTTTCCAATTGTATACTGAACACATCAATTTAATGCTAAGACATTTCATTGTGTCTGTCACTTTTTACTTTGTTTTCTGTTGTGTTTTTTTTAAACCTGGGGAAGGTGTTATGTCTGTTTCTCTTTGTGTATTTCCTTACTCCGTGTGCTCTGTCTTTGTTTTGAAGTAATAATGAGAATTATATAGGTCTGTCTGGCTTTTTGTCTAGAAGGGAGCAATTTCAGATTGAATTTACTTGGGAGAAAAAAAAAAAATCCCTTTATCTGTTCAGAGTTATTGACTGCTCCTGTACTTCCTATGATGTACGATCAGAGAGCCCCAGGGCTAAGGCAGCTCTGGCTTTGCTGTTTAACAGTTTCATGACCAGTGTGTGTGCATTGTACACACTCAATGCTGAAGAAATGTTTCATGACCAGCAGGTGTGTACCATACACACTTAATGCTGAGGACATGCCTCAGGACCAGCGGATGTGTACCATACACACTCAATGCTGAGGAAATGCCTCAGGACCAGCAGGTGTGTACCATACACACTCAATGCTGAGATAATGCCTCAGGACAAGCGGGTGTGTACCATACAAAACTCACTGTTGAGATAATGCCTCAGGACCAGCGGGTGTGTACCATACACACTCACTGCTGAGGAAATACCTCAGGACCAGCATGTGTGTACCATACACACTCACTGCTGAGGAAATGCCTCAGGACCAGCAAGTGTGTACCATACACACTCACTGCTGAGGAAATGCCTCAGGACCAGCAGGTGTGTACCATACACACTTAATGCTGAGGACATGCCTCAGGACCAGCGGGTGTGTACCATACACACTCAATGCTGAGATAATGCCTCAGGACCAGCGGGTGTGTACCATACACACTCA
>NW_006408790.1:1020276-1040643 GCF_000296735.1 Chrysochloris asiatica | reverse complement strand
GCTGAGATAATGCCTCAGGACCAGCGGGTGTGTACCATACACACTCAATTCTGAAGAAATGCCCCAGAAAGTCCTCTGGAAAGACCTGATATCCCTTCTCAGTGATTTTAAAGACCACGTTTCGTGTTTTGAGTTACATGCATGTCACTTGTAACGTTTTGTTTCTTGAATCTTTCATTGATGAAAGATGCAGGCATCCTGGTTTTATCTCTCTTTAATTTCTTGGGCTTCGTTAATAATGTGGGTTTTTTTTTTTAATGGAAAGTTGGTGGCACCTCCACATCAAGCCAATCTATGGGCGCCACTTTTCCGGCAGCATGTGCTCCCTTAGTTTCTGTGTCCCATGTGGGTCAATTCTCACAACGTTTTAGACTTTTTCATCATGCCAGTGCATACTCCACAGGCTGCAGTCTGGTGTAAACACAGCTTTCACCAGCACTGGGAAACAACTGAGGTAACTTGTGCTGTTGTGATGTACGTCATTGCAGTGGTCTGGAGCTGACGGTGCCCGAGGTCTGTCCCCATAGACTAGGCTCCGGCACAAAGGCCTGGAGTGACAAGGACCAGTGAAATCATGGGTGTTCACAGATGATGGGAAAGAAAACAACCAACTAAAAGACAGAATATGAAGAACTACAAGGAGCTGATGGTGGAGTTTGGGACCACACAACCTGAACTAGACATTTTCCTGAAAGTGGAGTTTAGAGCAAAGGCTAACCCAAATCCATCTGATTCGGATGCCCACAGACCCCGGATCTCAAGGGGTAGAACTGGGCTCCCTCAGGCTCTGGTAGCCGTGGTTCTAACTGGACAGATCGTCAGGTCTTTCTGTCACGGCGTGGCTGGCTGGGCTCCAACCACTGACTTCGAGATAAGTCGTTGAGCCCACACCATAGGCACCACCCATGGGCCTGGAATCGACATCTTTTTGAGATACTCTTGGGGTCCTGGTGGTGCTGTAGGCTAAGTGCTGGCCCACTAACTGAAAGTTCGGTAGCTCCCACCCACCAGGCATTCCTGGCGAGTCTGCTTTTGTAGAGATGCCAACTTCAGAAACCTTATGGGTCAGGTCTACTCAGCCCCATGGGGTAGCGATGAGTCCTGATGGACTGAGCGGCGGTGGTTTGGGTTTGGGTTTGGAAGCCTCTAGTTTGGTAGCGTGGCCATATTTGCTTTGGATGAGGCTGTTTACATGATCATTTTGTACTATGGAAAGTAGTGGCCCTATCTGAAACCTGGAGTCCGGGTGTGGAGCCGTAGGATAAGCACTGGACTGCAAGGTTGTTTGAACTGCAAGGTCAGTGGCTCAAACCTACCAGCTGCTCCTTGGAAACCCTATACAGCGTCACTATGAGTCAGAACTGACTCAACGGCACTTGACAACAACAATCTAAAGCCAAACCCACTGACAACTCATGTTGTTGTTGCTAACTGCCATCAAGTCAGTTCTGACTCATAGCGACCCTGTATAGGATTTCCAAGGAGCGGCTGGTGGGTTTGAACCACCAAACTTGTGGCTCAAACTGACCTGAAGGCCCAGCTCATGATCCTCTATAACATTTCTGAAGCTGTGAATCTTTGCGGGAGGAGACAGCCTCATCTTTCTTCCATGGAGTGGCTGGTGGGTTTGAACTGCTAACTTTGCTGTTAGTAGCCCAATGCTTAACCCACAGTGCCACCAGGAGGACTCCTGTCCCTGTCTAGCCTGGGATACTTACCTACTCAACCCTAAAAGCTTTTCACATTCCCACTTCCTGAATTCCACCACATTGCCTCCTTTCCCGAGGAAGCTGCCCCTTCTTCAAACAACCTCAGCTTCCTTCTACCTGCTTCTGAAGGCCCCTGCATCCTGCTCTCTTCCTGGCTCAGACTGCCCACTTCAAGGACCTCCTGTCATGCTTAATGACTATACACTCACTCACTTGGAACTTGGCATAGGTTATCCCGTGATGTATGAATTCTTAGAAGTATGAATTCTATTTCCCCAGCTAAGTGACAGATCCCTTGAGGGAGGAAAGTGTGTCTTAGTAACACATCACAAGGCTGTCGAACCTGGAGCATGCAATTAAACACATGGAGCACTGAGTATGTGCAGAACCTTCTCTGGGACACTGAGGACACGAGGTCTCAGCATCTCATGCTTGGTGAGCACCATCTCATTTCCTCCCTCAAAAGATCTGTGTGCTGGGTGATGTGGGCCTCAGTAGAAGCCACATTTGACTTCTAGTGACCCCATGTGTCAGAGTAGACGTGTCCCAGGAGGTTCTCTTGTGGGAGCAGGTTTCCAGGTCTCTCTCCTACCGAGCTACAAGGTGAGTTCAAGCCAACAACCTTTCAGTTAGCAGCTCAGCATTTAAACAACGGCACCACGAAGGTTCTTTGTGCATTGGTTAGGGAAGAGGTTCTTAGTCCCATTTTATGATAAGGATGCAGAAACTGAAGAGCAGAGCACACGTCTGCTAAAGATATCCACTGACTTCCAGGATGACCCGAGTCATAGCGGTGCTAAGGGTCAGAGTAGAACTTGTCTCTTTGTGGGAGGAATGCTAATTGTGTAGTGGTGTGGGGTTCTCCACTGCAAGGTCAGTTTGAACCACGAGGTTAGCAGCTCAAACTCAACAGCCGCTCCTCAGAAACCCTATACAGGGTCTCTATGAGCTGGAACCAACTTGACAGCACTTGACAACAACAAAAACAACAACTGACTAAAGCCATCAGCTGTAAACCCACCAGCTGCCCCATGGAAGAAAGACGAGGCCTTCCACTCCTGTAAAGATTTTCAGCCTCGGAAGCCCTGTGACGCAGTCCTCCCCTGTCCCACAGGGTCACTATGGATCAGACTTGACCCAGGGCAGCGAGTTTGGATTGGCTTGGTTTTAATCTTTCTGGACGGCAACTGCCACAAGAGATACTGGCAGGTTCAAACCACTGGCCTTTCAGCCTGCAGCTAAGCGCTTCAACACCATGCCACGAGGACTTATTTTGCTAAAGGTAGTGCTTTAAAAATAAAAAATCCCAGGATTATTTTCTAAGGGGGTGCGACCTGGCATCGCTGGGAGGATGAGAACCGTGCACCTGGATTTTAGATCCCACCTCTGGTCATTACCATCTGGGTGGAGGTGGAAGTTCTAGAACATCTCAGAGCTTCATGTTCCTCATCCGTGGCAGGTGGGTCATGACGCCCACTTGTAGATTTGGCAGGAAGATTCAATTAAGCTTTGACGAGTGTTCCAAGTCTTGTAAAGCTTCAGGAGATGGGAGTTTCTCTCCACACTTACTCACAGAAAACTCACGTACCACAGAAAAGCACAGGCTCTGGTCTTCCATCAGCCTCGCTGGCCCGCTGCATCACCACACATGCTGTCCCAGTGGTTGCTCCCTCCTGGTAACATGTCCACAGCAGCTGCGTCAGGCGACGTTCTGTTGGGATCTGTAGGTTCTTCATTGACAGGGTTTTGGAAATCCAGCACCTCTTCTGAAACCTGTCCACCATGGTGACCCTGATGGTGTTGGAACTATCAGTGGCCTAGCCTCCAACATCGCAGCAAGAGGTAGGCCCCCACAGTGCAACACTCTGACAGATGGCGCTAGACAGTCTCTGAACACAGACAGCAGCCTTTACTAGAGCAAGCACAGTGACTGGTACAGTTCCATCTACTGGTGCTACTGATGCTCCACAATATTTGTCACTGGTGACTAACGTAAGTGCCTTGTATGAGAGGGATTCAAAAAGTTCATGGAAAAAGCCCATTCTCTTTCATTCCATTTTAGCACCAAATTTTGGAGTTCTCTTGTATGTGGTAAATACTCATTCATGGCTGTTGCTTTTGATATCTGAAACCAGATCTACAACCAGGGATGAAATTCAGGCAGCCCACATCTTGGGAGAAGGGCAGCCATAATGCTCTGTAGAAGCCAGGATGGTGAGACTTCATCTCTCATGCTTCTGACATGTTGTCGGGAGGGACCAGTCCCTGGAGAAGGACAGCATGCTTGGTAAAGTGGTGAGTCAGCAGAAAAGGAGAAGCCCCTCAAGGAGCTGGATTGACACACTGGCTCCAACAGTGGGCTCAAAGAGGAATTAGAGTGAGGGCACAGGGTCAGGCAGTGTGTGCTTCTGTTGTACAGGGGGATGCTATGAGGTGGATCCAACCCAATGGCACCTAACAATAGCGACAACAACAACACATAAGCACAAATAGCGATTCATTATGACCAGGTGCCACATACCTAGGACTTCATCACAGTTAGCTGAAGTCTGATTAGAAAGTCTTCCAACTGAAAGAATAACTAGACTAACAGAACACTTTTGTGAAAAAGATTTCGCAGGGTGAAAACACACACAGCAATTATCCATTCCAGCAAGTTCTACAAGTCGGTGAGCAGGAGGACAGCCTTGACAGCAGGAACCCTTCTCACCATTCTTTCTTGATTTGTACCACCCCAATTCCCTTCAACTCACTGCCCACCAAGGTTCTCATCTAGCCTTTCCAGTTGCTGCTGCTAATTTGATTCCACGTAGATCCTTCTTTAAAAGAGCACAATGCTCAAGTAGACATACTTTACTTATTAAGACAATACTATTTTGGGCTCAAAGTAGACTCCAGAAGATAATTTTTGTTTACGGTTTAAAGATGACCTGAGAGCAATCATTTAGGGGTGGGCTCCAGAAAATCTCAATTCCATTTAGACTTTGAAATTTCCTTCTGAATTTCCCCCCTTTTGATCAGGTTTCTTCTGCAAAATCTTCCATCAAACTGTTCAGTAATGGTAGCCAGGGATCAGCTAGTTCTCATGATAAAGGAGGCACCTGTTCATGCACAACTGAAACACTCCCAGTCCTTGGCACATCACCTCCTCAGAGCCAACTCTGTATATGGTTTTTATGCAAATACTGTGCTAGGCAGCTGGGAATACCCTTGACACTGGGTTCTTATCACACTGGTTCAGGAAATTGCTGCTTGGTTATATTTCTCATTGGTCTGACATTGCCTACATGTCATTTAATTTAATTTAATTTAATTTAATTTACAGCTCTTGCTCAATCATCGTGACTGCAGGCTAATAGTGTTGGAGAAGCAGCATGGTGTAGAGTGGGCCTTTCAGAAACCTCAGATAGAGCTGGTCTTTGGGTCTCACTTCATTTTCCACGGTCCCCTTGGCCTTCATACAACCACAGAGGTTTTCTGAAGATGTGGGCAGACCTCATTACATGTCAGGCTGTGAAACATAAAACCACTGAGCCGATGAGGCCCTCCAGTTATTTTCAGCACTGAGCTGTATAGCGTGCCACTCCTGAGACACAAATGTGAATGCACACAGTCATCCAACACTGCGGGCCCGGCAGCAGAGTATCAGGTCCCTGCACTAGCAGTCTCCGGGCCTCTCCTTGGTGTTGCTACAACACCGGGAGCTAGCTACAAGGCTGGGAGCATGTGCTGTTTGTGTTGGGCAGTTAGAACAGGGAAAAGAAGAGGCTCTCAACTCACTCTCTGGGTAGCCCGTCTCAGCAGAAACAAGCCAAGCTCAGCAATGAGGGCGTTCTGAGAAGAGGGGTGAATGTAAGGGAGCTAAGATCTGATAAAGAACATTCCAGAAAACCATATCTAGACAAATTCCCCCGATCTCATCAGAAAATTAGAGCAGTCTCAGCAATACAGAGACCCCAAGAAGGGATAAGGAATCTTGGTATGGTGCTGTAGGACCATAGGTCCGTTTGAACCACAAGGTCAGCAGTTCAAAGTCAACAGCATCTCCTTGGAAACCCTATACGGGGTCACGATGAGTCAGAACAGACTCAATCGTGCTTCACAACAACAATAGGGGATAGAGTAAGTTAGTCAGGAGACTGGGCAGCAAGACTCAAGTAAGCATACTTCAAGAAGTCCCCCAATTTAACTGCTCAGACCCTTGAACCAGAAGAACAGCTCACACCCTGACAGAAAGAGAATCAAAGAAAAAGCCAAATTGTATTTGAGCCTCCTCCTCATCCACAAGGAAGAAGCCCATTCTGCTCTCTCTGGAAGAACATCTATGCTAATAAAGGCTGCTTGTCTATCTGCCTAACCACTTGTCCGTCTACCCTCTTTTGTGCAGGGGAAGAGTGTTAAGCCCTCCCTGTTCTTTTGAAGGACAACAGCAGCAGTGTTTCAGGGACACCGTTTCAGCCATGGCACCTGGAGGAGCAGGAGCAGTGACGAAGGGTCCGAGGTGACAAATGCAAGCAGCCTCATGATTGCCCCGCTGCGTGGACTGTGACGAGTCTCAGGGTAATGAAGGCGAGAGCAGCAGAGCTCAGTTTTCCTGATTGTTCTGTCAGGCATCGTGGACAGTGTTGTCAAGATGGAGGTGGTACCTTCGAGGAATCCATGCAGCGGAAATGGATAACTGACAGACATTCACAGTAAAGGCTGCCGGCTGGGGTCCTCTGGGTGAGAGATAACTCACTAGAGGCCTCCTGACGCAGCATGGTGGTGATTTCATATCTCTGCAGAAGTCTCAGGATCTTACCAGGACTCTGGGGATCCCATTTCCCTTTTGTTGTTGATGCTATCCAATGGGTTCCGACTCATAGTGATCCCGGATAGGGTTTCTGAGGAGCGGCTGGTGGGTTTGAAACCACCAACCTTATGGTTAGTTATATATATATTTTTGGAAAAATAATGCAGCTTTACCTTTTCTGGAATAGAATTCGACCACAAACACACACAGCATGAAACAGAAATCTGTTTCTAAGTATTTATCCTACAGAAATATTATTCATGGATGTGTCCCAAGGCTGCGTTGTAAAGCTGTCTACGGCAGTACTTTAGAAGCCACAGGCCACCAGAAGCCTAGCAACAGGCATTGTGTGCGTAAATCACACCCCCTTTCTATAATGTGATATGAAGATGCAGAGACTTTTGTCAGGAAGAATGATTCTCATATATGAAATTTTAAATGCTGTGTGGTTGTTTTTGCTGTTAAGTGCCATCAAGTCAATTCTGACTCATAGTGACCTTGTGTAGGGTTTCTGAGGAGCGACTGGTGAGCTTGAACCGCCAACCTTGCAGTCCAAATGACCTTGGGGTCCAGTGCTTGTCTTACAGCACCACACCAGGACTCCAAAATGTGTTAAAACCAAAGCCAATCCATTCTTGTCCAGTTGCTTCCAACTCATAGCGACTCTATAGGATGGAGTAGAACTGTCCTCACAGGTTCCCAAAGCCGTAATCTGCATAGAAACAGATGACCACATCCGTCTCACTCAGAGGGACTGGTGAGTTTGAACCGCCGACCTTGACATTTGCAGCTGAGTGCTTTAACCTACGTACAAACAGGGCTGGTTATGTCTACATAAGATAAAGTTGGAGGGTAAATGTAAAAGGTGAACTGAGATGATTTTGTAGAGTAGGGCGTTCGTTGCTTTTATCTGATTGTTTTTGTTTTAATGATATAAGGAAATGCAATAATTCTATGAGAAACCTTTTTTTTTTTTTTTTGCTTGTTTCTTTACAGAAAAACACCCCCCACAAAACTACAAAAATAGATGTGAGAATCGATTGTGACCTTGTATAATTAGACTGTTAGTGACTCATATTGTTATATCCTAAAAACAGGAGATGTGTACAGATGAGCTACTTCTTGTTGGTGAGTGCCATCAAGTCTGTTCTGACCTTAGCGATCCCCTCTGTGCACAACAGAACAAAGCCCTGCCCCATCCTCACAACTCTTAGGGCGTTTGAGATCATTGTTGATGTCACTGCGCCGCTCTATCTCACTGGGGGTCTTCCTTTATCACTGACCCTCCACTTCACTAAGCAGGATGTCCTTCTTCAGAGCCTGATTCCTCTTGATGACATGTCTGAAGTCTAAGGGACGAAGTGTTACCATCCTGGCTGCTAAGGAGCATTCTGGTTGTACTTATTTCAAGACAGATTGGTTTGTTGTTCTGGAAGTTCATGGTACTTTTCAATATTCTTCACCAACATCATAATTCAAATGAATCAATTCTTCTATGGTCTTCCCCGGTATATTCTAAAAACATTTTGGTATATTTTAAAAACTGGAGACAGCTACAAACAAGGTACATCTTGGTACATTACAAAAATGGCAGACTTTTATAGATAAATGATGTATAAATGAATTAGCCCTTTTTCTTATTGTAATATATGATAGCTTTTTTAAAATTCTAGATTAATATATGATATACTCTTGAGTTTTAATTTTATTTGAGGTTATTTTCCTTAGGTACAGAAAAACAAAAAAAAACAGACAGTGTCAGCAAAAATGCTGTTGATTCAAGAAGTTCTTACCATGTTTGCTTCCACCAATTACAGTGGCTCACTTACCACTCCTCAGTGGAAGCGGCGAGAATAATTGACATGTGTCAGTAGTGATGTTGTCGAAAAGCAGTGCATATTCCATAGACGGGAAAAGTACAGGAGAATGGAGGGACTTCATCTCAGGGACTTCGGACATGCTATCAGGAGGGCCCAGTCCCTGGAGGACATCATGCTTGATAAAGTGGAGGGTCAGCAAAAAGAAGAAGACCCCCAAAGAGATGAGTTGACACAGTGGCACAACAATGGGCTTAAACTTAGCCATGATTATGTGGGTGTCACCGCACAGAGCAGGGGTGCGTTCTGTTGTGCATGGTGTCACCATGAATCTGAACCGGCTCCACAGCCCCTAACAACAACAATCACATCCAATATTGTCCTGCTTCCCCCTCTTAGAACACCTTTCCACATCCATCCGTACAAAGTCCCCATTCTCAAGTCACAGTTCAAAGTTTACCTTGTGAAGTTTTCTCTGACCCTCCTCACTAGAAATGAGTTCTATTCCTTCACGCGCCTGGACTTCTGGCATTTTCCATGATAAGAGTGATTTTTGTGCATCTCTTACCTTTTCTTCTCTTTTATTGTAAGTATGTTATTGTGTTTTCTGTGAAAGTTTACACAGCAAATTAAGCTCCCATTTGACAATTTCTACAGAAATTATTCAGGGATATGAATTACATTATCTACACCATATCAGCATTCTCTTTCATTGCCTTCTGGTTGTTCTCTTTTGAGCACTCTAGTTTCCCTGCCCCCTTACCTTCTCGTCATTAACTTTTTCATCTCATCTCGATGTTTCCTTGTTTGTTTGTTTGTTTGTTTTCATGCAGCCTCATACTCATAAGTAAGAGCCTTTATTTTTTCAATCTGTTATTTTGCTAAAAGGTGGCCTTAGGGCTAGTTTAGGTTCAAGGTTTAAAGAGTATGTCAAGGCGATAGTCTCCGGGAGTTCTCTAATCTCACCTGGTTGTTTAAAGAATTTGAGATTCTGTTCTGAGTTTTTTCCGTCTACTGTGGCCCACTTCAGAACATTTGGTAGAGGCAGTGGGGCACCATCTAGTTCTTCTGGTCCATATCTTTTCTTTTCTAATACATTGTAAGGTTTTGGAGAGCAGAGAATTTCTTCATCTTTGTGTATTTTAAGATAGGAGGCATTGACAAGTATGTACTCAAATATTAGCTGGATATATACATGAATTAACCTCGAAGTCAGAGTTTAGAGACACACTTCAGTCTGACACTGTGAAGCCAAAATTAAACGTGATTGTTGTCAGTTGTTGGCTCTAACTAATGGCGACCTTAAATATACTAAGCATGTTGCCAATCTAATTCTGCACTGTCCTCAACATCTTCCATATGTTTGAAGCCATTATTGTAGTTATTGTATCAAGCCATCACATTGAAGAGTCCTTCGTTGGGGCTGACCCTCCACTGTATCAAATATGATGTCCTTCTATAGCAACTGGTCTTTCCTGGAGAAGGACATCATGCTTGGTAAAGTGGACGGTCAGTGAAAAAGAGGAAGACCCCCCAATGAGATGGATTGGCACAGTGGCTGAAGCACTCGGCTCAAGTGTAACAATCAGAGAAAGAGAAGAGGAAGGGATTCCTCATTTCTATAAAGTCCAAGAAAAATAAAATAAAAATAGAGCAAGGTAAATGTGTTTGTAAGGAGGTCTGGTGGTGCAGTGGGTAAGTGTTCAGCTTCTAATCAAAGGTCTGTGGTTCAAATCCACCTGCGCTCTTTAGGTATACACTAGGCAAATCTGTGGCACACGACCTTTTTAAAGTGTTGAAGAGCAAAGATGTCAGCTTGAGGGCTAAGGTGCGCCTGACCCAAGCCATGGTATTTTCAATAACCTCTTACGCATGTGAAAATTGGACAGTGAATAAGGAAGACCGTAGAAGAATTGATGCTTTTGAGTTATGGTGTTGGAAGAGAATATTGAAAGTGCCAGCTACCAAAAGAACCAATAGATCCAGTTTGGAAGAAGTGCAGCCAGAGTGCTCCTTAGAGGCCAAGATGGTCAAACTTCATTTCTCATACTTTGGACATATTGTCAGGCGGGACCAGTCACTGGAGAAAGATAACATGTTTTGTAATGTGGAGGGTCAGAGAAAAAGAGGAAGACCCCCAATGAGATGGATTGGCCAAGTGGCAGCATTGATGGACTCAAGTGTGGCAACAGTAGTTAAGGTTGACCCAGGATCGGGCAGTGTTTCGTTCTGCTGTGCATAGGGTCGCTATGGGTCGGCACCAACTCGATGGCACCTAACAACAACAACAACTCAGCGACCCATATAGGGTTTCCCAGAAGCAGCTGGTGAGCTTGAACCGCCGATTTTGTAGTCCAGCGCATTAACTCACAGTGCCACACCAGGAGAGCTGGCTTATTCCCACTGATTGAAATCCCAACCACATAACAGCCAGCGCTCTTCCCACTTTCTCCCAGTGTTAACCATTTCCACAGCTCCTTCTCTCCTAACCCTCCAAGCCTTCTGAGCTTTATCCCTGGGCAAATGCTGACCTGATTGTTGTATAAGTCTGCAGATCCTGGCACACTCTGCTTCATCCAGGACTGGGTGAAGTGGGTATGAATGCTGAGCCCAATCAGCTCCATTTGGTACAACTTCCTGCTCCAGGGATCCTCCCTGAGGGGTGGCCCGAGATCTTGCTTGTGTTCACGGCCCCATTTCTCCCTTTGCTAATCTTCACAGGTGTGGTCCTTACAGATAATCCCCAGTGGGATTCCTGTAGGCAAATCGTCATCTCAGAGCTGGGTTCCCAGAAGGCAAGCCTAGTAGAGGGACTGGGGTTTGCTGCCTTCCCACACATCACTGCCCAAGCCCTCCTGAAGGCCATCAAGGTCATCAAAACTTTAGGCACCTTGCTCACCTCTGTGGCTCAGCTTTCAGCCAAAGAACTGACAGACCTATAAGGTGAATAAGAGCATCAGGGAGGGACCACACCTTAGAACAACCAACCAGATGAGATCAAAAAAGCAGCATTTATCCAGCGATAAAGATCAGGACTGCATACAAAAGGAAGATGAATATAAACAGTGAGCTCGGGGAGGAAGCAAGAAGGGCGCTACCACATTGGGGGGGGGGAGGGGGTTTACAATCCATATCAGGGAACGAACTGTACATGAATTGTTGAATGGGAACCAATTCATTTAGCAAAATTTCACCCAAATCCCAACACAAAGTTAAAAAATAAAAGGTGACAAAAGTAGAGATTTGATAATAGACCCTCACTGCTGACACCTTTCTCAGTTTGTTCTCTGATCTCTCTCCTTCCTCTCCTACTAACTGCTCTAGCCTCCCACCACATCTGTGCTTGTAATTGTCAAGGATTTCATTCAAGCAAATGCCTGTAGATGTGCAGTCAAGAAATCAAACAACATACTGCATCAGGCAAACCTGCTGCAGAAGACCTCTATCTATCTACCCATCCATCCATCCATTCACCCACCCATCCCTGTCTGTCTATCTATCTATCTATCTATCTATCTATCTATCTATCTATCTATCTATCTATCTATCTACCTATCTATCTATCCATCCATCCATGCACCCCTCTCTCTCTCTGTCATCTCTATGGTGATGGTGATGTACCATGGAGTCAATTCCAACTCATAGAGACTCTTTATGGGGTTTCAGAGGCTGTAAATCTTTACGGGAGCAGAAAGCCTCCTCTTTCTCCTGCGAAGCAACTAGTAGATTTAAATTCCTGACCTTGTAGTTAGCAGTTTAGCTTGTAACCCACTAAGTTACCAGGGCTCCACACCAATTGCTCCTTGGAAACCCTATACAGGGTTGCTATGAGTCAGAATTGGCTTGATTGTACTTAACAACAACATATATAAATATGTGTGTGTGTGTGTGTGTGTGTGTGTGTGTGTGTGTGTGTGTGTAGAGAGAGAGAGAGAGACTCTTTATTAAGTCTTAAACAAGATTAAAGATGAGACAAAAGAAATAAATTATCCCAAAAGGCATCCATATGATCCCATGATGAGCACCCCACGTGCCGCCTCTGCATCGTACCCTTGTCAGGACACAGAGAAAGAGCAAAGACATCTTCTCCCCCAGCCGTAACTGATGGCAGGGGTCAGTCACACCTATGGAAGCAGGGAGGGGACTAGTGTAAGTAGGGATGTCCACAGGATGGCTCTGAGGCCCTGTAACAATGACTGCAGAACCGTGCCATCCTGGTTTACACTCAGGAGTGTGCCCAGGCAGGGCTGAGAGGGAAATTGTCCTTCCTGTGCTGGCTGTGGGAGTGACCTCAATCCAAAGCTAGACTACATTCTGCCTGACTTGAGCGGTCCAGCTGTCAGAAGGGTGTGAAGTACTCAAGAAAGAAGCATCTGAAATTTAATATCAAGGCACAAAATGGGGTTAAGTCTCTGGTCGTCTGTGCTAATCCACAGGAAAAGTGTCCTCAGATTTCAAGCTCTAAAACAAATGTTAAAGAGCAAAGATCAGTCCCCTCATATATATGTGAAAGCTGGACAGTAAAACAGAGAGCGTCAAAGGAGAATCGATGCATTTGAATCCCGGTGTTGGAACAGACTATTGGCGATACCATGAACTGCCACAGCAGGCAGATTGGCTTTGGAGGAAGGACAAGATGGTCCTTAGAAGACACTATGGAGAGACTTCATCTTGCTTCCTTTGGTGGCATCATTGAGGAAGATCAATTGCTAGAGAAAGACACCATGTTTGGTAAAGTGGAGAATCAGTAGAACTGTGGGTAATCCTCAGTGAGGCAGATTGGCACAATAGCCACACAAAGGGCTCAAACCTACCAAGGGCTGGGCAGAAGGCATGGCACCTGGTAGGTAACATGGCATTCCAACAGACACGAGGTCAGAGTCCTGGGATGGCGCTGTAGGATAAGTACTGGACTGCTAACACAAGGTTGGCTGTTCAAGCCCACCCGCTGCTCCTCATAAGCACTAGACAGGGTTGCTATGAGTCAGAACAGAAATGATGGCTCCTCACAACAACAGCTTCAGGTTACCATGAGTCAGAGGCAACTTGAAGCAACTACCACCAACAAACCTACCCAGTGTTTTCTTGAAACCTTGTTTTCACACCTAGAGCGCCCCCTGGAGGCCAGGATGGCCAAACGTCGTCTCTCATACTTCAGACATATTGTCAAGTGGAACCAGTCGCTGGAGAAGGATATCATGTTTGGTAGGGTGGAAGGTCAGAAAAAAAGAGGAAGACCCCCAGTGAGATGGATTGGCCAAATGTCAGTATCAATGGACTCAAGCATGGCAACAATCGTGCGGTTGGCCCAGGATCGGGCAGTGTTTCGTTCTGCTGTGCATAAGGTCGCTATGAGTCGGTATTGACTCGATGGCACCTAACAACAACATCTGTTCTTCACGTGTCTGGTAGCTCCAAATCCATCTCACCTTCTTCTCTCAATGGTACGATCATCTCCAAAACTTCATACAAAACCATATTCCAAACAGTATCCCTCTTCCAAGAAATCTTCCCCGATTTTGTCCCTCGAGGATCTAGGGATCCTTTCGGTTTAAATAGCACTTTGTATCATTTTTGATGTTTATGTGTCTACCCCTCTGGTTGTACTGGGAATGTTTTAGCATAAACTTTTCTTGGAGCTTAATAGGATTAAGACCCCATCTTCCTGATGTGACCTGAGCCTTTTTGTACTATTCATTCTCTGTCCTCATATTTCTATCATAAACAAATGCTTTTAGTCTAGATTTGGACTTCTGTCTTCCATTGCTTCCCTTTTCTTTACTCTGAAATGGACAATAAATAAACATCAAGCATGCCCTCCTCTCCTTCACCCTTGACCCATAAGCCTAGACAAAGATTTAGATGTGGTTCTGGAAAGCCCCAACAATTTTATTCTTTTCTCCTGGCCTCACCCTGATCCTTTCTTATTTCTTAGCAAAATTCACAGCTGGCACCAAACACTGCTAGCTGAAATGTTATTTAAAGTGCTAAGAGAGTGGGGGAAAAATGTACTTAACTTGCATCTGTTCCTTTTTTATCTAGTATCTTGATGAATTCCCCAAAGTATCCACCCACTCCAGTCTTGTAAATGTAAGAACCGTTCACTCTTAGTTTGGTGACACTTGTAAAAAGATGAAGACTATGATTTCAGCTTTCTATGTTCCCCGTTCCCTCCTTGTCACTTACAGTTGTCTCTCTTCAAGAGTCTTCTCTGGCACTTAGGCTAGGTCTTGTGACGCACCACTTTACCATACAGGATATCCTCTCTAGGGACTTGTCCCTCCTGATGACACATTTGAAGTATGAGAGATGAGGTCTGACCATCCTGGATTCTAAGGAGCAGTCTAGCTGTACTTCTTCCAACACAGATTGGTTTGTTCTTCTGGCAGTCTGTGGTATTATTAATATTCTTCTAAAACATCATAACTCAAATGCTTCAATTCTTCTAAGGCCTTCCTTATTTATTGCCCAACTTTCACATGCATATGAGACTTGAAAATATCATGGCTTGGATCAGGCACACCTTAGTCCTCAAACTAATATCTTTGCTCTCAAACTCTTTAAAGGGGTCGTGTGCAGCAAATTTGCCTAGTACAATACATCGTTTTATTTCTTGACTGCTGCTTGCATGGAGTGTTGATTGTGGACCCAAGCAAAATGAAGTCTTTGACAACTTCAACCTTTTCTTCATTTGTTGTTGTTGTTGTTAGGGGCCATCAAGTTGGTGCCGACTCATAGTGACCATACGCACAACAGAACGAAACACTGCCAGATCCTGGGCCAACCTCACAATTGTTGCCATGCTTGAGTCCATTCTTCATTTAGCATATTATTTATTGGTTTAGTTGTGAGAATTTTTGTTTTCTTTACATTAAGGTGTACAACCAAAGGCTGTGTGGTCTTTTATCTTCATCAGTAAGTATTTTACATCCTCTTCACTTCCAGCAAGCAAGGTTGTATCATCTGCATATCGCAGATTGTTAATGATTCTCCCTCAAATTCTGATGCCATATTCGTCTTCAAATAATCCAGCTTCTCAGATTATTTGCTTAGCACACAAATTGGATAAGTATGGTGAAAGAAGACAACTCTGACACACACCTTTCCTGGTTTTAAGCAGTGTCCCTTGTTCCATTCAGGTGACTGCCTCTTGGTCTGTGTACAGGTTCCTTATGAGCACAATTAAGTGGTCTGGCATACCCATTCTTCACAATGTTGTCATGATCCACACAGTCAAAAGTCTTTGCATAGTCAATAAAGCACAAGTAACACCTTTCTGGTCTTCTCTGCTTTCAGCCAAGATCCATCTGATGTCAAAAATGAAATTCTCGTTCCACATTCTCGTCTGAATCCATCTCAAGTTTCTCGCACTTGCGTGTTGATGAGTAATTGCAGCCGTTTTTTAATGATCTTCAGCAAAATTTTGCTTGCATATGATAGTGATGATATTTTTCAATGATTTCTCATTCCATTGGGTCACCTCTCTTAGGAATGGGCACAAATATGGGCCAGGTAGCTGCTTTCCTAATTTCTTGGCATAGATGACTGAGTGCCTCCAGTGCTGCATCAGTTTGTTGAAAGATTTCAGTTTGTATTTCATCAATTCCCGAGCCTGGTTTTTCACCAATGCCTTCAGTGCACCTTGGACTTCTTCCTTCAGTACCATAGGTGACTGGTCATGTGCTTTCTCTTGAGACAGTTGAGCATGGAAAGAAGTTTTGAAGCATTTGAGTTAAGGTGTTGGAGAAGAATGCTGTCTATACCAGGGACTGCTGCCAGAAGAACTAACCAGTCTGTGTTGGAAGAAGTGCAGCCAGAATGCTCCTTAGAAGCCAGGATGATGAGACTTTTTCTCTCACACTTTGGACATGTTGTCAGGAAGGACCAGTCCCTGAAGAAGGCCATCCTGCTTGGTAAAGTGGAGGATCCGTGACAAAGAGGAAGACCCCAACAAGATGGACTGACACAGTGGCTCAAACAGAACCATGATGGTGAAGATGGCACAAGATCAGGGAGGGTTTCATTCTGTTGTGCCCGGGGTTGGAACTGATACCTCACAACAATGGAAGAAAGGAAAGAGGGAAGATGGGAAGGGAAAAAAGGAGGTGAGAGGAAGGATGATCCACTCAGAAGTGTCCTGCCTGCTGCCTCCCAGTCCTGCTTCAAGTCTAAGAAGAACTTCCTCCGAAAGTACCACAGATGTGTTCAGGAATTAGTGACCTCCACACTCTGGGAAACATACACATCAATGGATGTCAGAAGTTAGTACCATGCATGTGTATTTACACAACTGTAGTATCTAGTCATATTTTTTAATAAAGTGACTTGGGATTGGGTTGGTAGGGGGACACTTTTTCTCAAAGATTTCTTTCCAGGTGATCTGATTATTTTGGACTTTCTTAAAATTTCTGAGTCTATAAAAGGCAGATTTTTATGATAAAATTATGTACTCCCTTTGGAAGGTCCTAGGTTCATTGAACTTTAGTGAAATGGAAAAAGAGTTTTTCAGAATTTTCTTATCCTTTAAAAAGACACCGCATTGCATGCTCTCTGGATGACCAGTGCCAGTGGGCACAGGAATTAAGGGAACAAAACACCCAGTAAATGCTCATTAACATTTAAAACCCACGAATTCAGGATTTATGATGCTTTTGACACTGGACATGTTGACATTTCCTTTCATATTGCCAATGGTAAAGTGTTGGGAAGCTACTAAATTGTACAAATAGGCATTCAGGGAACTATCTCCCCGTTGAAGAGAAGAAACTACTGAGGTATTCTAGCAGCATCTATTGCTGGAAATGAACACTACAAACATGATTATTTATAGTACAAATAAAACAAATTAATATAAAGTTTTTGTCATACATTTACTATTTATTATAATTATAATTCCTTTAATTTATCTGCTCTATAAATTAAGGAACCCTGGGGTCACAACTGTTAAGCATCTCAGCTTCTAACTGAAAGGCTGTGGGTTCAAACCCACCAGCAGCTCCTGGGAGACACCTGTCAGTCTTCCCCTGTAAAGACTGCAGCCCCGGAAACTCTGGTGCAGTTCTGCTCCAACACCTGGGTTGTTGTGGGTTAGAATTGACTTCATGACAACCAACAGCAACAACAGACAACAGTACACACTGTCACATGGACGCCATGTCAACATAGACTCTGGCCACCCAGTCTTCAGTGATCTCCTTCTTGTTGTTGTTAGGTGCCATCAAGTCGGTGCCAACTCATAGAGACTTCATGAATGGGAGGGACAGACAGAAGGGAACACTGCCTGCCCAAGGTGGTCCTCACAATCATCACCACATTTGAGTCCTTCGTTGGACCCACGTCCATCTTGTTGAGGGTCATCCTTTTTTTTTTTTTTTCGCTGACCCTCTACTTTACCAAGTCTGATGTAGAGACATCTGATGTAGAGAGCTGGTCCCTGAACACACAAGCACATCTCTCAGCACAGAGATGTCTCAGCAAGCAGATTCTGAAGGTTTGCTGACTCATTCCCACCCACACGTACCTCTGCCTTCACACCAGATGCTGACCTGTCTATTCATCTCCCCTCACAGTGCCAAGCACTCACCCCAGTTCTACTGTGCAAGACTTCATGAAAGTGTGAAAGAGCAAAGATGTCACTTATAATATGAGGAGTAAGGTGGGCCTGACCCAAGCCATGGTATTTTCAGTTGCCTCATATGCATGTGAAAGTTGGACAAGGAATAAGGAAAACCTTAGAAGAATTGATGCGTTTGAATGACGGTGTTTAAGAAGAATATTGAAAGTACCATAGGCCGCCAGAAGAACGAATCAATCTGTCTTGGAATATGTGCTCTGCCTGGGGTTGGGCATTGGGTGTTCTGCCCCCATGTCAGAAGGCTGGTGAACTTCTGCTCACTAGATCTTTTATTACTGTTCTGTTTTTGTTGTTGTTTTTGGGAAGACAGCAATTGTGCCCCTACAGCCCAGCCACATCTGTATCTCCTGCAGTTCCACCCACTACCCACTCTTATACCACCTGATCAATGACAATTGGCAGCCAACCTCAGACAACACCCCCTGAACTGTGCTACACAAACACTGAACAGAGAACTGCACACATACTTCCAGTTTCTATCACATCCACCAGGAGACAGGCGGTGAGTGCCTGAAAACACACCAACACACACTCATCAATTCAATACAAACACAACACTGCAATGTCCCAGAGAAGACAGGCAATTCCATCTAACAGGAAGAAGCAAGGCAGTGGCCCAACAAGTCACCAAGATTCAGAGTGGGACAGTTATGGTCCATGTCAACTTGGCTGTAAATCTTTAGGGAGCAGAAAGCCTCATCTTTCTTCTGCAGAACGGCTGGTAGTTTCGAACTGCTGACCTTGAGGTTAACAGTCTGTCTGGTAAACACTATGCTACCAGAGCTCCTTAAATGGGCTTAAAAGAAAGCCATCAAGAAAATCAAGTCTTCTGCTTTTGTGGTTTTTAGCCGGGTAGATGAATAGTGTGCTATTTAGCCCAAAGTAATTTGGTCAAAAGTAAATTTGTCAATACCACAAATTGGCTGAAAATGATTATGTTCAACCATTAAATTCCCCAAGTATGGGTAATTATGATGGAAACTGAGCAGCCTTACAGAGCTATAAGTATCTTTAAATACTATCTTACAGTTTTCAGTAATCCTATTTTTGTCCTCATGCAAATTGAATTCTTCCTCAAACACAGATTACTCTGTGTTGTTTGTGAAAACTTTCAACAATGAAAGGAACTGTTTAATAAGCAAAGGAGCCGCTCATGCTGTTGCTGGAAGTCGATTCTGAGTCAGGAAGACCCTACAGGATCTGCCTTGTGGGGTTTCCAGGACCAGGCAGCCTCAGCTTTCTCCTGCGGAGCTGCTGGTGGGTTTGAACCACCAATCTTTCAGCGCGCAGCCAAGCACTTAACTGCTGGGCTACCGGGGCTCCTTAGCATTTAGCTAGATTCCAAAAATATATATACTCAGCAGCTTAAAAAAGTGTTGTTGTTAAGTGCTATCGAGTCATTTCAGCTGAAAAATTGGTGTTTTAAAAAAAGCAAAACAAATCCAAGGAGAACTCCTATTCTCACGGATAGAGGACGAATATGATTACCTCAGTTATTGACAGGTTAAAGAGGGAAAGTAACTGTAGTCCCAGAAAACGACATTTTGATTGTGTTTTAAAACGTTTCTGAAATCATGAGGACACATTCCTAAGAGAAAGATAGTAGTAAAGAAATTTATCTTTATTCAGAGGAGATAGGCGAAGGTGTTTGTGGAAAACAGAATCTCAGGTATTCAGGGATGGCTTTGCTGGTACTAGGTTGGGGAGCTCTTGGAATTGACATTCTGGCATGCATGGCTGGTGCCCCTGCAGGCTAGAATTCAGACTTTTGTTCCTGTTGTCCTTTGTAAACAGGTAGATGTAACCATTAACATTCCCTGAGCCCTTCTTACTCAGAAGCAAGTGGTTGAAGGGTTCATGGTTCCCCACCATTTCCACTTTGGAGCTAGCAGACAAGCATCTGGACAGAAAGACGAAAGTCTAGGGCTTCCTTGCATAACAGAAGCCCAGAATAGCTGAGCCACTTGGGTGGGTGACAGTTCCCCACTTCTAAGTAACTGCTTTTCAAAAGGACAAGGGGACAAGGAGTGAGAAATACCATCCTCTCAGCGACAGGGAGGGCAGGATTGAGTACCTTGCAGGAGGAATTACCCTGGGTCCCAGTGTTTATTATTAGCATTGGGCTACTAACCCAGTGTCGCTGTGGGTCGGTACCGATTCCATGGCACCTAACAACAACAACAACTAACCCAAAGGAGGGCAACTTAAACCCACCAAGCTTTCTGGGGGACAAAGATGAGACTGTCTGCTCACATACTGATTTACACTCTCAGAACCCCTACCAGGGTCTCTATGAGTTGGAACTGGCTCAGGAACAATGGATTGGATTGCCTTGTTACAGTTGTTAAATTCTTACAGAGTACAGTGTGGTGCTGTGGGTTAATGCACCAGACTGTAAAGCCATTTGAACCACAA
>NW_006408790.1:1014383-1017391 GCF_000296735.1 Chrysochloris asiatica | reverse complement strand
GCGCTTGGTGTTTGGATCTCTCATCACCACACAGTCCGTGAGCGTCCCCCATTGCTCAAAATGGCTCCTCAGGCTCTCATCTGTTGTTTCAAAGCTCAAACCTCCGATGAAGAGTTTCCGCAGCTGTTCGGGCTCTTTAGGAGACTCTGACTTAGACATGACGGCGGTGAGGGGGAGAAAAAAAAAAAAAGACGATGCTTCCTCCGCGGTGTCCACGAGCAGAAAGCTCTCCTTAGCTTTTAACAAGCAAGGTTGTCTCATCTGCATATCACAGATTATTAATGAGTCTTCCTCCAATTCTGATGCCATGTTCTTTTTCATACAATCTAGCTTCTTGGATTATTTCCTCGGCATACAGATTGAATAAGTAAGGTGAAAGAATACAGCCCTGGTAAACGTCTTTCTTGATTTTAAACCATTCAGTGTTGCCTTGTTCTGTTCAAACAACTGCCTCTTGAGCACAAGTAAGTGTTCCCAAATACCCACTCTTCAAAATGTCGTCCATAACTTGTCATGATCCACATAGTCGAAAGCTTTGCACAGTCAAAAAAGCACAGGTAAATCTCTTTCTGCTACTCTCTGCTTTCAGCCAAGATCCATCTGATGTCAACAATGATATCCCTCTTTCCACATCCTCTTCTGAAACTGATTGAAACTCTGCCAGCTCCCCGTCAATGCAGTATTGCAGCCATTTTTGAGTTATCTTTACTAAAATTGTACTTGCATGTGATATTCATGATATTGCCCAATGATTTCTGCATTCCACTGGGTTACTTTTCTTTGGAACGAGCACAAATACGGGATCTTTTCCAATCAGTTGGCAGGTAGCTGTTTTCCAAATTTCTTGGCATAGATGAGTGAGTGCTTCCAGTGCTGAATCAGTTTGTTGAAAGAGTTCAATTTATATTCCACCAATTCCCAGAGTCTAGTTCTTTTCCAATGCCTTCAGTTCACCTTGGACTTTTTCCTTCATTCCAATTGGCTCATGATCATATGCCACCTCTTGAAATGTTTTTCTAATTCCAGGCTTTTGCACATTTCATTTTAATAGTTCACTTTGTCTTCTTGAGCTGTCCTTTTCATTTTTCTGTGTAGCTCTTTTACCTCCTCATTTCTTCTATTTGCTTTAGCATCTCTACATTGTAGAGCAAGTTTGAGAGTCTCTTCTGATATCTATTTTGGTCTTTTCTTTCTTTCCTGTCTTTTTAATGCCCTTCTATATTCTTCCTCCATGAAGTTGTTGATGTCATCACAAAACTTTTCTGGTCTTTTGTCATTAGTGTCTAATACATCTAATCTGTTCTTGAGAAGGTCTCCAAATTCAGGTGGGATAGGTTTGAGGTCTTATTTTTGCTCTCATGAGCTTGTTTTTATTTTCTTCATCTTCAACCTGAAGTTGCCTATGAGCAGCTGATAGTCTGTTCCACAGTCTGCCCCTGGCTTTGCTTTGGCTGATGACATGGAGCTTTTCCATCATCTCTTCCCACAAGTGAAGTCGATTTGATTCTTATGTATTCTATCTGGTGAGATCCATGTATATAGTCACTTCTGTGTTGTTTTAAAAAGGTGTTTACAATGAATAAGTCATTGTTCTTGCAAAACTCTATCATTCGGTCTCAAGCATAATGTCTATCACCAAGGCCATATTTTCTGATTACTCTTTGTTTCCAACCTTTGCATTCTAATCACGAGTAATTATAAATACATATTTGATCCATTTCAGACTGACGAAGTTGGTAGAATTCTTCAAGTTCATCATCACTGGCTTTAGTGATTGGTGTGTAATTTGAATAATAGTGGTATTCATGGGAACTCCTTGAAACATTTGTATATTATCCTATCACAGATACCATTGTACTTCAAGAAAAATCTTGAAATGCTTTTTTTGATGATGACTGCAACACCATTCCTCTTGAATGTGCCATTCCTGGCATAGTAAACCATGTGATTTTCAGATTCAAAATGGCCAATATCAGTCCATTTCAGCCACTAATGCCTAGGATATGGATGTTTGTGTGTTCTGTTTCATTTTTGACAACTTCCAGTTTTCCTAGAATCCTATTTTGTATATTCCATGTTCCTATCATTGATGGATGATGGCAGCCATTTCTCCTCATTTTGATTTGTGCTCCATCAGCAAATGAAGGTTCCAGAAGCTTTGCTCCATTCATGTCATTATGATCAGCTCTTCCCCAGTTGTATTTTGAGTGTCTTCTAATATCAGGGGTTCATCTTCCAGCCGTATATCTGACAATGGCCCATTGCTATTCATAGGTCTTCAGTGGTGTGGTGCTATAGGATAAGCACTGGGCTGTTTACCACAAGGCCACCAATTCTAAACCACCAGCCACTGCTAGGAAGCCCTATATTGGGTCGCTATAAGTTGGAACTGACTCAACAGCACTTAACAACAACAACAAACATTCAGAAGTGGTCTGCCTCCCCTTCTTCCTCATCTATCTTACTCTGGAGACTTGATGACCCTGCTGGTATGTAAAATACTGCTGGCAGAGTTTCCAGAAGCACAGTAACACACAAGTCACCACAGTACAACAGACTGACAAATGAGTGGTGGTGTGAATACTTACAGCCTCGGAAACCTTACGGGGCACTTCTCTGTCCAACAGGGTCACTGTGAGTGACAGCGACTCGATGGCAGTGTGTCTACTTTTGGGAACTTCAGTTTCATTGGAAAAAGTAACTGCATATGAAGATGGATGTTAGCAATTGGATTTGGGTGCCTATTGAATACTTGGGAGTCCTGGGGCACAGCGGTTAAACACTCACCTGCTACCCCAGTGTTCACGAGGAAGCTGTGACAATGGTCTGTTTCCCTGTAGACTCCAGCCTCAGAAGCCATCTGGTCCTGGTGCCTCCTTCTTGATGACACTGAGGAGTCTTTGCCCTCTTATAGGATTTTCTCACAGGGTCTTATTAGAAATGGGCAACTGCAGTGGTGAAAAAAGGCCAGGAAAGTTGCCCATATACATATGGAGCTCTGGTAGCGT
>NW_006408790.1:1007998-1013803 GCF_000296735.1 Chrysochloris asiatica | reverse complement strand
CTGACCCATAGCGACCCTGTATAGGGTTTCTGAGGAGAGGTTGGTGAGCTTAAACCGCCAACCTTGAATCTCAAACTGACCTTGAAGTCCAGTGCATGAACCCACAGCACCACAACTGTTGTTGTTATGTGCCATCTAGCCAATTCTGGCCCACAGCAACCCTGTATAGGGTTTCAAGGGAGCTGCTGGTGACCTTGCATTAGCCCACAGCGCCACAATAGAGAGATGGAAATACTGCTTTCAGACGTGTATAGAGCTGATTGGAGTATATGTTGAGAAACAATAGCTGTACGTGTTAATGTTTTTACTCAACAAAGATTTCTATGATTTTGTAGCACTATTTTTTTACTTATCCTCATATTTTAATTTTTGGTTATCAGAACTAAAATAGATAATAGCACATTAGCATATAATTTGCTTCTGCTGTTAATTACAGGTCCTTTGCTTTGGATTGTTCATGTAAACATCTCCCTCATCATCCTGAATCATTGAAAATTGCATCTCATTGTTCACAAAACAGTCAACATGCTGGAAGTTTGAATCCGCTAACAACACAGCTCGATGCTAAGAACACATGAACTGTGTACACATCTTACTCCATATGACACACTTGAATTCTGGATCCATTCTGCTCTGTGCCCTGGGAGCCTCAAGGGAACAGGAAAGAATGAACATATGTTGAATATAAATGATATGCCAGGCACTGTGTCCTTATAAACTTCAGAGTGAGACATATATCATTCCCATTTTACAGATGGGAAAACTTACATGGAGAGAATGAACTATTCTTGTCAAGATCATATACGATATGAATGGAAACACACATACACATGCATACCGATACATGTACATATGGTTCTTGTTATAAACATATATATATACATACACATATACATGATATGAGTGCACAATATGGACACATCCATATACACACATGCATATATATGGCATCCTGGACCATAAAGATGGTTTATACTCATATATATGCGCTGAACCACAATGTCAGTTTATACTCTTATATATCATCCACTCACAGCACCTCCTGGTGTAATGGAGTAGAACTGCCCCACAGGGTTTCCTAGGCTGTCATCTATTGTGTCACTATATACTCATATATACTCTTATAGATCATCCACTCACAGCACCCCCTGGTGTAACGGAGTAGAACTGCCCACAGGGTTTCCTAGGTTATCATGTATTGTGTCACTATATACTCATATATACTCTTATAGATCATCCACTCACAGTGCCCCCTGGTGTAACAGAGTAGAACTGCCCCACAGGGTTTCCTAGGCTGTCATCTATTGTGTCACTATATACTCATATATACTCTTATAGATCACCCACTCACAGCGCCCCCTGGTGTAACAGAGGAGAACTGTCCCACAGGGTTTCCTAGGCTGTCATCTATTGTGTCACTATATACTCATATATACTCTTATAGATCATCCACTCACAGCACCCTGTGTGACAGAGTAGAACTGTCCCATGGGGTTTCCCAGGCTGTCATCTTTAAGGAACATCGGAGAAGAGTCAGTGTATTTGAAGTTTTGAATTGGGGTGCTGGTGAAGAATACTGAATGCACCCTGCAATGTCAGAAGAACTAGCAAATCTGTGTTGGCAGAAGTCCAGCCAGAAGGCTCCTTAGAAGCCTGGATGATGACACTTCCTCTCATACACTTTGGACATGTTATGTGGAGGGAGCAGTCCATGGAGAAGGACATCATACTTGGTAAAGTGGAGGGTCAGCGAAATAGAAAACCCCCAATGAGAGTGACTGCTACAGGACAACAGGCTGAAATGTAACAACGTGAGGATGGCTGAAGATCAGCCGTGTTTGGTTGTGTGGTACATAGGGTCACTATGAGTCAGAACCGACGGGACCTCACCTAACAACAGCAACCTTTACAGAAGCCGACCGTCTCCTAAGTTTAAACCATCAGGCTTTGAGCAGCTGAGCATGTGATCAATTAAAACCCGGAAGCACGTGTCCTGCAACATCCATTGCATCCCCTCTGACATGAGTGTGGAAGGACAGCTGGGACGAGGTTGCGTCCCTGCAATGACAACCTCCGCAGTGAGACCAGGTCACTGTGCGCCCAAATGTGCTGAACTAGTCCTAGGGTTGTCAAGAGATGCTTGTGTTAGTACTGTCGAGTCAGTTCTGACTTACAGAGATCCTGGATAGGGTTTCCGAGGAACAGCTAGTGAGTTTGAACCGCCAATATTGCAATTCAAATGAGCTTGCACTCTAGCGTTTGTCCTACAGCGCCACACCAGGACTCTAAGAGAGATTCATGATGGCTTTGTCCCAGCCTTGGGCTCACTCAAGAGCTCCAGCAGCACAGTGGTTATGAACTCAGCTGCGAGCTGAAAGTTTGCCAGTTCAAACCCACAAATTGTTCCTTGGGAGAAAGCTGTGGCTGTCTGTTCCCATGAAGATTACAACCTATGGGGCTTTTCTACTGCATCATGTAGGGTCACTGAGTTGAAATAAACATGACAGGAACAGGTGTTTTTGGTTTTGGACTCCTCCAGAGCCAGCTGCAGGCAGACCTCAGAGTTAGGGGGGATTCAGTTCCAGATAGCTGCTATAAAGCGAGTTCCACAATAAAGCGAGTTCCGCAATAAAACGAGTGCCGCAACAAAGCGAGTGCAGCAACAAAGCGGGCCGCACGCATTTTTTTTTAGTTTCCCAGCGCGTATGGACGTTATTGTCACAGTAGACTATAATCTGTGAAGTGTGCAACAAACAGCACTTCTAGAAAGTCTGAAGCATTGTGAGACTGGCCGAAATGTGACAGAGACACAAAGTTTTTCCATGTGTCTGGAAAAACGTGGCCTGGCCTCAGGGTTGCTGCAGTTTCTATCTGTAAAAACACAGAACCTAGGAAGGGCAACAAAGGCAGGTGTGGTGAATGAGGTGGGCCTGTGCTTATGGCTCCCGGAGAACCATAGTGAGCAGGACTCCACAACACTTTGAAGCATGCGCACTGGGCTCATCCATCAGTCAGATGCTGATTGTAACACACGTTCATTGAGAATCTAACAGAGCGAGGCAGGAGTGCTGTTGAGTGCGTGAATACAAAGGGTAATGAAACTATCTTTAAGGGGTTTACAAAGCAAAAGGGAAATAAGCAAAGTGTTAGGGGGCCCTGGGGAATGGGGCAATTACCCTGCTTGGGAAGTCAAGGGAAACAGCCTCTGGATGGGGATGCAGAGTCAGCAGCTGGAGTGGGAGGGAAGGGAAGAGACAAGCTGTAGGAAATTCCCGGATGCACCAGCACATGGTGAGGACCACCCTATCGGCGGGGGTATCTATAACAGACTGCCAGATGAATGAACAAATCTGTCTTGGAGGAAGGACACAAAGAATGCTCCTTAGAAGCAAGAGTGGCGAGACATGTTGTCAGAAGGGACCAGTCCTTCGTTCAAGTAGAGGGTCAGGGGGAAAGGGGAGGACTTGGCATGAGATGGCTGGGTACCCTGTGGACAACAAAGAGCTCAGATACATCACTGATGGTGCGGATGGTGCAGTGCAGGCAGCGTTTCCTTCTGTAATACATTGGGTTGCTGTGAGTCAGAACCAACCCAGCGACACCTTACAACAACAACAACAATCTTTACGGGGCAGATCTCCAGGTCCTTTCTCAAATGCAGACGGTGGATGGGTTCAAACCACCAATCTTTGAGCGGCCGAGCACTTAACCAGTGTGCCACCAGGACTCCTTAAAATCCAGGTAACTGTGCTAATAAAACCTCTTACATCTCACGTTTTTATATACTTTTTCCATCTCAGGTGCTTTGGATGTGCCCCTAGGAAGAACCATTTCCAGGAGAACATCATGTTTTGTAAAGCACTAGCATTTGTTGTTGATGTTGTTAAGTGCCGTTGAGTCGGTTCTGACTCATAGCAACCCTGTATACGGTTGGTGAGTTTGAACCACTGATCTTGCAGTTATCAATCCAGTGCTTATCCTATAGCTTCACACGAGGGAGCTGGTAAAGTAGGAGTCCAGCAAAAAAGAGGAAGCCCCTCAAGGAAATGGACTGCCACAGTGACAGTAACACTGGGCTCAAGCCTAGCAACGATGGTGAGGAGGACACAGGACTGGGCAGGGGGGCTTCGTTCTATTGTACATGGGGTCGCTGTGAGTCAGAGCTGACTCAGTAAAAACATATATGATTTTTTAAATGGCTCAGAGAAGAGGATCCAGGAAAGGCCATGCTCAGGGGTGGAGGAAGTTGAAATACATGCTCAGGTATTCTGGGACACACAGTAAGTTGAGACAAAATAAAAAAGATTTGTGACCATAAATTAGAAGTGCTGACTTAAATATCCCTTATCAGAGTTCTTTATGACCAACCTTCTGGGAGAAGACATATATATGGCTGTTGTTGTTAAGTGCCATCAAGTTGATTCCGACCCATAACAACCCTGCATAGGGTTTCCAAGGAGAAGCTGGTGAGCTTGAACCACCAACCTTGCAGTTCAAACAACTTTGCAGTCTGACGCATTAGCCCACAACGCCACCCCAGGACTCCATATATAATATGGTAATGTGCTTGATATGCCAGCAAGGGGAGAAAGCACACTGAAACTTACTTCACTGTAGGAGTCTTTCGTCCCGGTGACCTTCCACTCAACAGGAATACTTCCGGGGATGAGGGTATAGTCTGCTCAGACTAACTAGCTGTGGGGTTGGTCAGTTTCTGTGAGACTGAGGTGGTGAATGCGGAAACCATGTAGGAGAGGTGCACCCCAGGTAAGAAGACAAAGAAACCCTTGAGAAGAGGGTGGGAGGTTTGTGAATTTGTTGGAAAGCAAGAAAGGAGAGACAGAGCAACCACTGTGGGAACAAAAAGTGTTGTTGTTGCATTGTTGGTGTAAGCTACTGTTGATTGTTGACTCAGAACGTCTCCGTGTGACAGAGGAGAACTGCCCCACAGGGTCTCTCCTAGGCTGTCATCTATTGTGTCACTATAGACTCGTTGTTGTTGTTGTTGTTGTCAGGTGCCATCAAGTCGGAACCGACTCATAGCAACCCCATGCACAGCAGCATGAAACAATGTCCGATCCTGGGCCAACCTCACTACTGCCGCCACACTTGACGCCATCAATGATGTCACCTGGCTGATCCATCTCGTTGGGGGTCTTCCTCTTTTTCTCTGACCCTCCATCTTACCCAGCATGACATCCTTCTCCAGCGACTGTTCCCTCCTGACAATATGTCTAAAGTAGGAGAGACGAAGCTTAGCCATCCTGGCCTCCAAGGGGCACTCTGGCTGCACTTCTTCCAAAACAGATCTGTTGGTTCTTTTGGCAGTCCCTGGCACTTTCAGTATTCTCCTCCAACATCACAACTCAAAGGCATCAATTCTTCTATGATTTTCTTATTCACTCTACAACTTTCACATCCACATGAGGTTATTGAAAACACCATGGCTTTGGTCAGGCACAACTTAGTCCTCAAGCTGACGTCTCTGCTCTTCAACACTTTAAAAAGGTCCTGTGCAGCAGATTTGCCCAATGCAGTATGTCGTCTGATCTCTTGACTGCTGCTTCCACAAGTGTTGATAGTTGATCCAAGAAGAATGAAGTCCTTGACAATTTAAATCTTTTCTCCATTGATAAGAATGTTGTTTATTGGTCCAGTGGTGAGGAATTTTGTTTTCTTGACATTGAGATGTAATCCATACCGAAGACTGTGCTCTTTAATCTTCATCAGTAAATGTTTCAAGTCCTCTTCACTTTCAGCAAGCAAGGTTGTATCATCTGCATATCGCAGGTTGTTAATGAGCCT
>NW_006408790.1:1005475-1006958 GCF_000296735.1 Chrysochloris asiatica | reverse complement strand
CGAGGGTGTAAATCTTTACGGGAGTAGAAAGCCTCATCTTTCTCCCGCGGAGCAGCTGGTAGTTTCGAACTGCTGACCTTGCGGTTCACAGCCCAAGTCGTAACCACTACGCTAATATACTCATATATACTCTTATAAATCATCTACTCACAGCGCCCCCTGGTGTAACAGAGGAGAACTGCCCCACAGGGTTTCCTAAGCTGTCATCTATTGTGTCACTATATACTCATATATACTCTTATAGATCATCCACTCACAGCGCCCCCTGGTGTAACAGAGTAGAACTGCCCCACAGGGTTTCCCAGGCTGTCATCTATTGTGTCTCTATATACTCATATATACTCTTATAGATCATCCACTCACAGCGCCCCCTGGTGTAACGGAGTAGAACTGCCCCACAGGGTTTCCTACCCTGGAATCTTTTGGGGATCATATCTCTAGGTCTTTTCTCCCATGGTGTTGCTGGGTGGGTTTGAACTGCCAACCTATCAGTTATTACCCAATAACACTTAACCTTAACCCCTTGGACAAGGGCTCCTTAATAAATCACTTACTGTTGCAATGGTGGATACTGTTGAGTTGATTTTTCCTCAGAGGGTTTCCTGGCTACCACCTTTACCAAAGCAAACGGGGTCAAACCTTTTCTCCCGTGGAACATCTGGATGGGTTCAAACTGCCAACCTTTAGGTCAGCCGCTAAGCACTTAACCATTTATTGCTACTGTTGTTAAATGCAGTTGAGTCACTTCTGACTCATAGCAACTCTGTATAGGGTTTCTGAGGAGTGGCTGGTGGGTTTGAACCTCTGACCTTACAGTTAGCCATCCAGTGTTCTCCTAGAGCGCCGTACCAGGACTCCTGAATTAAAACCATTTCTTAAGGCCGCCTCACAAGACAAGCCTGGTGCTGTCCCTGGTACCACTGAGTGGTTTCTGACGCCCCAACATCTGACAGGACAGAGCAGACCTCTCCTGTGAGACTTCCTAGGTCTTTCTTCTGACAAGCCGTTGTGTGGGTTTGGACTGCCGGCCTTTTCATTAGCAGCTGAGTGCTTAACATCAAACTGACAAACAGCTCCTTGAGAGCTGCGCTGAGAAGCTTGTGTCAGTGGAGTGGCAGTAATTTGGGAAAGGACAGCGGGGATGGGACTGAATGAATGCACAGCACTGAACTGTCCACTTAGAATTTGTAGGAAATGGTGTATCCTTTGCTGTGTCATTTTCACCAAAAAAATTAATTCCGTTACCAATGAAATGAGATTCTGTCTTACAAGTAGGCTTTTGTTGCGGACCGTGTAAGACTGGTCAGAGGTTTGAGGCCCTATAAGCCCGAGTGTAACAAATGAGGCCACTGGCAGTTAATGGCAAATTGCTTTCGTCTTAATATTCAGTTATATATATTAAATTAATACACGGAGCCTTTGAAAATCCACAGATAAATGTGATATTTTCCTAAAGCCGAGACTAAAGGTTGCAAGGTTAAAC
>NW_006408790.1:984112-1004770 GCF_000296735.1 Chrysochloris asiatica | reverse complement strand
GTAGGCTTTGGCTAGTCTAGTCACCGCTTTGATTCCAGTCGCATTAGATGCACCTCCTAAACACAATTACAAAACTGTTCAAAGCAACTAAGAAAATTATCCTGCTGATCTACCGCTGCAACAGACGCAATGCTGAGTCCCTAGCTGGTGTTTCAAAAATGTTCAAGGCTCTGAGCAGAATTCCGCATCTTAAAGAAAAGTATCCATAGACCATGAGATCCATTCATTCTAACACACACCCTAGCAACCCGAGGTAGGATGTGGGGAGCTGCCCAGAAACACAGACATTATTACACATCACCTTTCCGGGACTGCCCATAATTGCCATTGATAATTAATTCCTAATTATGCGTGCATCCAAAAAGCAGCTGCCAAGAATAAGTCCAGCTGTGCCTCTGGTGGGCAGAGAATCATCACAGACGACAAGAAATGACAAACGTACAACACCAAATGGGCACAGTACCTTCTACTTATTTATGGGAACAGTGGCTCAGCCGTGGGAGAAACTGAGAGCTGATTTATTAGCTTAGTGACTCTGGTTTCTACTTCATTTTTTCTGTTGAACCTTTTCTGAACTAATGTTAAATTTATTTAATGAAGTTTACAAGAAAACTCTATTTCTATTTGAACTGTAAGACAAGGTCGTTTCAAATTACAAAATATGCTGGGTTGTTAAATTAAAAATTACCATATCTCTCTGGGGAATTTGCTGTGGAGGTCAGACCACATAAACACAAACACTATGCGGCTGATGTGTTCTGTTAATTTGTTAAATTGACACATGTTACTAAGGTGGAAAATATTTTCTTTGGGAGGTTTTTTTTAATGTAAACTACAAAAAAGAAAAACAACTCAATATATTCTGATGGTAATTGGTCGAGTGTTGAGCTCATAAAAAACTGATGAATGTGTGCCATGGGGTGGCACTGTGGGTTAAGCATTGGACTGCTGACCCCAAGGTCGACAGTTCAAACCCACCAGCCACTCTGCTGGAGAGAGATGAGATTGGCCACACCCGTAAAGATAGACAGTTTTATACCCTATCTAGGGTTGCTGTGAGCCAGAATGAACTCACTGGGAGTGGGTTTGGGGGTTTATACTATAGAATTCATCAAAGATAAAATAAAAATAAGACCAACATAGGCACCAAGTAAGCGTTCCCTTAAAAATTTGACACATCTACAAAGGAAACAACCAAACAACCATCAAGTCCCGGAACGGCCCCAGTTTCCTGACAGTTCTTACTCATCAGTTAACGACGCTCAGGATCCCCCCATCCTCTTTCCAGAACTTTCTACCGTTCAGTCTGGAGACTCCTTCTTATGAATGATTTACTTGCAGAAAAATCCAGCTGTGTTTATTATGTCTCCAGCACTAAGAATGGGGCAATAGTTAGCACTTAACCCACCAGGCAGTTTCCAGTGAGAAAGAACTGGTGGTCTACTCATGAAGAGATGACAGCCTAGGAGACCCTGTGGGGCAGTTCTACTCTGTCACACGGGGGCGCTGTGAGTGGATGATAAAAAAAGAGTATATACAAGTATATAGTGACACAATAGATGACAGCCTAGGAAACCCTGTGGGGCAGTTCTCCTCTGTTACACCAGGGGGCGCTGTGAGTGGATGATCTGTAAGAGTATATACAAGTATATAGTGACACAATAGATGACAGCCTAGGAAACCCTGTGGGGCAGTTCTCCTCTGTTATACCAGGGGGCGCTGTGAGTGGATGATATATAAAAGTATATATGAGTATATAGTGACACAATAGATGACAGCCTAGGAAACCCTCTGGGGCGGTTCTACTCTGTTACACCAGGGGGCACTGTGAGTGGATGATGTTGTTGTCAGGTGCCATCAAGTCGGAATTGACTCATAGCGACCCCATGAACAGCAGAATAAAATAATGTCCAATCCTGGGCCAACTTCACTGGGGTCTTCCTCTTTTTCTCTGACCTTCCATCTTACCAAGCATGATATCCTTCTCCAGAGACTGTTCCCTCCTGACAATATGTCCAAAGTATAAGAGACGAAGCTTAGCCATCTTGGCCTCCAAGGAGCACTCTGGCTGCACTTCTTTCAAAACAGATCTATTGGTTCTTTTGGCAATATATGAGTATATAGTGACACTATAGATGACAGCCTAGGAAACCCTCTGGGACAGTTCTCCTCCGTTACACCAGGGGGTGCTGTGAGTGGATGATCTATAAGAGTATATATGAGTATATAGTGACATTATAGATGACAGCCTAGGAAACCCTCTGGGGCAGTTCTCCTCCGTTACACCAGGGGGCGCTGTGAGTGGATGCTATCTAAGAGTATATACGAGTATATAGTGACACAATGGATGTCAGCCTAGGAAATCCTATGGGGCAGTTCTACTGTGGCACAACAATCATAAGCGAGTCTAACTTCATTATCTTTAAATGAAAATGATTATAAGTACTTACAAAATTCTCATTTTCTCAAATAAGGTCTTGTCAGTGAAAAGCAGACTTTGCAAATTAAAATGTGTAGAAACTCTTCCCAAGATGTAGCCAAGGTCAGAACAGACTGCCCTCCCGTATTAGGAAGAATTCAGATTTGCCTTTTTAACAACTTTGATTGTGGAGGGTTCTACGTGTGAAAACACTGGACCTTTCAGCCATGTTCACTCGGACAACTTGGTGATATCAGTGTATTCTCCATGCTGTACAAACGTCACTCTGAGCAGAAACTTGGTGGCCTCAAACAATACTCTCCTCTGGAAACACAAACTTTGGCCCATACATGTTTTCCAGGAGTTCTGGTGGCACTGTGATTGTTGGGCTGCTAACCTGAAGGTCGGTGGTTCAAACCACCAGTCTCTTGTGGGAGAAAGATGAGGCAGTCTGCATCTGTAAAGACTTACAGTCTTGGAACCCTGAGGAGCAGCTCTACCCCTGGGGGGCGCTATGGGTCGGAATTGACTTGATGACGGTGTATACCTGCAGCCCTGAGGTGGTGCTGTGGATTAACACGCTGGACTGCAAAGTCACTTTGAGCCATAAGGTTGGCGGTTCAAGGTCACCAGCCACTCCTCTGAAACCCTGTACAAGGTTGCTATGAGTTGGAACCAATTGGACGGCATTAACAACAATAGTACACATGTCGTCAATGTGGAATCAGGCAATATTTGTCCTTTTGTATTTGACTTATTTCATTACGTGTGTTGTTTTCAGGCGTCATCCATGCATGATATCACCTCTCCAGGACTTCATTCCTCTTGTTGTCTGGTCCTGCACTGCATGGCATGTAGAGACTGCAGTCTACTTATCACTTCCTCCTGATGAACACTTGGGTTGTTCCCACATTTTGACTACTGTGAAAAAATGGTGCCATAGACAATGGAGTAAAGTCTCTGGCTACCTTCTTACTTTCAAGTCTTTGGGTACATACCTAGGAGCAGAATTGCTAAGACACCTACTAACTCTTAGAGCCTCTTCCAAGGCAACTCCTTTCGTGGAAGGGGTGGCTGCTCTTACACTCTTTGTACACGTGTCACCAGGAGGGAGCGGTCCCTGGAGAAGGACATTGCTTGGAAAAGCAGAAGATTAGCCAAAGACAAGGAGCCCCTCGGTGAGATGGATTGGTACAGTGGCAACAACAGTGGATTCAAAATGGCAACGGCTGTGAGGATGCCACAGGATGCGGAGACATTTTCTTCTGTTGTGCACAGGGTCGCCAGGAGCCCAAACAACGATGTGGTCACTCTAAAGGGCCCTGGGGGTACAGTGAGTTAAGAAAGTGACATGGGGTCATCATGAGTTCAATAAAACTACCTCACTCATTGACATCTGGCAACAGCATGGTTGATGTTGTTGCTAACAGCTGTCAAGTTGGTTCCAACCCACAGCGACCATGTGTAGGATTCTGTGTTATTCTTTAAGGAGCCTCCACTGTTTCCCACAGTGGCCCCACCAACAATGGGTGAGAACTACAAATTCTCCATAGCGTCACCAAGTCTTGTTACTGTCTAGCGTTCTGATAATAGGCTTTATAGTGGGAGTGAAGATTTTGCGTAGTGGTTACGAATTGAGCTGCGAACCTTAAGGTCAGCAGATTGAAACTACCAGCTGTCCACTGGAGAAAGATGAGGCTTTCTGCTCCTGTAAAGATTTATAGCCTTGGAAACCCTGTACAGGGTCGCTATGGGTCAGAATCGACTCAACAGCACTTAACAACAACAACAACATAAACCGTTGAATGTGCTCAGCTGTAAACCAAAACAATGGAGTTTTGAGTCTGGCCTGAGGTGCCTGACGTAAAACGATCTGGAGACTCCTAAACAAGAGTCACCATCATAGGTACAGATGACGACATGGAGAGACGGAGCAGCTGAGGACTCTAGACTCACGGAGGGAGAGGGGCTGTGTACTGGCGGCCAGGGTCAGGCTTGCAGTGTGTGCCCTTTGGTTGTTTGTATGATTGTATATTCCTGACTGTTTTGGTGTATATCCAAACAAAAAACAAAAAACACACACAGAGAAAATAGAATCAACTACTGTTCAATATGAATGAGGATGCATGCAGGGGGTTGTAACCATTGCAATGAAACGAATACAATAGGACGAGTGTAAAACTGATGTTCCCCCATGTAAATTATTACTCAATTCACAATAAACATTTTTAATAGTTTTTTTTAAAAATTAGTCACCGTAACCTTCTGGAGCACAGCTCTGATGCACACGGGGCTCCAAGAGTTGGAGTGGGACATTCTGAGTGCTCTCTGGGCCCTCCAAGGATCCCTGGTGATGCAGTGGTTAAACGCTCAGCTGCCAACTGAACAGCCAGCAGCTGCCCCATGGGCCCTCTGCTTCCCTAAAGATGACAATCTCTGAAACCGCATGGGGCAACTGTGCTCTGTCGCACAGGGTCACCATGAGTTGGAACTAATTCAGTGATGTCATTTTATTTATTACTTCTGTTGAGAGCCAAGCTCTGTGCTAAGTGCACACACATATGGCATCATGGGATCAGCCCTGGACCACAAGGTTGTTCTGAACCAAAAGTCAGTAATTCAAACACATCAACTGCTCCTCAGAAACCCTACACAGGTCACTATGTGTCAGAACTAACTCGACAGCACTTAACAACAACAATTCCTTATAACAGGAGCATATGGCCCCATAGGATAAGCACTGGACTGTGAATCACAGGTTCTAACCCACCAGTCTCGTTGCAGGAGAGTGAGGAAGCTGTGTGCTCCCTGAAAGATTTATAGTCTCAGGAACTCCGTACAGGGTCACCATGAGTCAGTGACTCGGTGGCATTCCATAACAACATCTACAATCTTTATACCAAGGAGCCCTGGTGACGCAACCGTTAAGTGCGCAAAGACTGGCGGTGAGACTTCAGTAATGCATCAAGGGAGAAAGACGCCGCCGTCTGCTTTACGCCGTCTGCTTCTGGAAGGATCACAGCCTTGGAACCCCTACAAGGCAGTTCTCCTCTGTCCTCCTGCAGACTCGCTGTGAGTGGGAAGCCCCTCAATGACCATGGGTTTTTAAGAGCCCTGGTGGCACAGTGTGTAAGTGCTGGGCTGCTAACTCAAAGGCCAGCTGTTGGAACCCACCAGTTGCTCCATGGGAGAAGGATGAGGCTGTCCCTTCCGTAGACTCTAGGAAACTCTGTGGGCGGTTCTTCTCCAGCCTCGCACAGGACCACTATGAGACACTCTGCTTTCCCGCTGAGAGGGGGCTTGGTTTGGGTTTTCTAGATTCCTGTGCTAGCTCTTTGCCATATTCCTTCTTTCCCCGATCCTGGACAGCAACCCCAAGGTGTAACCTCAGTCTCACACCCTGGCCACAAACGGTGCCTTGTAACCCGTCTGCTTTTCTCTGACAACTTTGTTCATTATTTTTCACTGGACTGCAAGGTCAGTTTGAACCGCAAGGTCCGTAGTTCAGGCTCACCAGCTGCTCCTTGGAAACTGTATACACGGTCAGAACTGACTTGATGGCATTTAACAACAAAACATCTTTATGTAGAGTCCTGATGTGGCACTGGGGGTTAATGAGCTGGACTGCAAAGTCAGCGGTTCAAGCTCACCAGCTGCTCCTTGGAAACCCTATACAGCATCGCTGTGAGCCTGAACTGACTCAACGGCACTTAACAATCACAACAGCAACAATTTTTATGGAAGCAAGTTGTCAGCTCTTTCTTCCACGGCGCTCCAACTACCAACTTGTCCATTAGCAGCCAAGTCCTTAGCCACTGAGCAACAGGTTAAGAGTTTAAGACGATTTCCTGGTCTATTAGTCCTTACCTGTAACTTGGTTTACCTTCCCACACTCCTGCAACCATTAAATCATAAGGCTATTATTGCTCCAAGGAAGAGGGGTGCAGGATCCACCTAAAGGAAAGAGGTCGACAAAGTAGGATACTGAGGTTCTGATCTGAAAGAGACCACAGCCCTTCTGAGGCAAAGGTATGACCTGGGTCTCTCAAAGAACAAGAGTGTCTTCTCCCTGGGCCAGCTCCTAGGAGCCAGAGCAGGAGGGTGCAGGGGCAATTCATATACAGAGAAAACAAAAGCAAAGGGACTCACTGCCCACTTCCTGTTACAACTGCCTAGCAAGGTGCCTTCAAGCCAATATGGCAGACCCAAACCCAGCTTCCATCACGCCAACCCACGGCACCCCAGATGGGTCAGAATAGAACTGCGTAATCACAAGGCCTTCTTCAGAGACGCCTAAGGGGTGACCTGAACCTCCGACCTTTGGTTAGCAGCAAGCACACGATTGGCTTGCACGTGGTCACACAGCAGAGTAAAACGGCGGTCTGGTAGCGCAGTGGGATAAGCACAAGGCGGGCTCCATGGGAGAAAGACGAGACTGTGCACCCCATAAAGGTTTACTGCTGCTGCTGCGTGCGGTGGAGTCGGTTCCGACTCATAGCGACCCTGTACAGGGTTTCCGAGGCTGTAAATCTCTACGGGAGCAGAAAGCCTCATGTTTCTCCCGCGGAACAGCTGGTAGTTTCAAACTGCTGACCTTCCAGTTCACAGCCCATTCGTAACCACTTGGAAACCTGATCCTGCGTCGCAATGATTGGAACGGACTTGATGGCAGTGGTTTGGTCTGGAGTCCTTTTTGGTGGCATGTTTTGGCCAAGAGAGGGCAGGGAAGTGCCTCTCCAGCTTACTCAGCTCTTACGTGACTGGCCAGCGACTGTGGAGGAATGGGTGAGACGGACAGGGGTCAAAGGTCAGGCGAAGCGTAGCCCCGCGGGAGCCCGAGCCCATGGGGTGGAAAACAGGCCTGGAATGGCCTGAATATCCCACTGAGAGTCCAAAGAGCAGACCTCCTGGAGAGCCTAAGGGGAGGCCAACTTTGATGCACAGCTGGGCAGGGGCCACAGGCCCCCACTAAGCAGCAGAAATGATCCGGAGGTACCACATTGTCGTCGGGTTGGTTCTGACCCACAGCAGCCCAAGAAGACAGGGTCGAGCAGCCCTGTAGGGTTTCCAAGACGGTCATCTTTCCAGAAGCAGACTGCCCCATCATTGTCCCTTGGAGCAACTGGTGGGTTCGAACCACTGACCTTTGGATTAGCAGCTGAGTGCTTCACCATTGTACCACCAGGGTGACTTCTGATTTTCTAAGCCCCAAAACCAACCTCCCTCCCATCAAGTCGATCGCGAATCTACACAGGGTTTCCAGACTGAATTCTTTAGAACACACACAGCCTCATCTTTCTCCCTCAGAGCAGGTAACCTTGTGGGTAGCAGCCCAGCGCCTGACCCCCAGCATCAACAGAAGTCCTGCAGGTTCTGTGATGAGGAGCATTTCATCAGCAGATACAGCAAGGACAGAGGGCTGTCTACGCGGAAAGTCAGGAGGAACCAGCCAAAAAGAAGTAAGCACATTGTGCCCCACCAAGCAGCTCTTGGGCAAGATTTGAATGTTTGATCAATTGAATCTTTACCGCAATGGGACTGACTTAGTATGAGAAAGACAGATGTGGGTGGCGAAAGATGACTTTACCACGGATGAATACGTTTCATGAGTATTTCTTCCAGGAGGAAGAGCAGGATGGAGAGCCAGATCAGGCTGGATTTGGAAAACAAGAAAGCTCCCCTGGACCCAGTCCACAGTAAGGTCATAAATAGTGTATGAACGAGGAATCTGATACCAAGAAATACTCACAATATTCATGCATCAGGCCTCTCAGGGTGGAGTGTACGCAGAACAAGGTGAGGTGAGACTAAAGTCCCAATATGTTATTGCTGGGTGTAGTGGAGTCAACCCCGACTCATAGGTGACCCTAGATCACAGAAAGGAACAATCCTGAGGGATATTCAAGGCTGCTGTCTTTACTGGAGCAAATCACCAGCTCTTGTTCCCCCAGAAGCTCTGAGTGCATTCAAATCACCCACCTTTCAGTTAGAACTGAGCATGTAACCGTTTATACCATCTGAGCTCCGGTCCATAGCTTTCGAGTCACTTCACACTCAGTGACCCTATAGCAGCGCAGAGTAGAACCTCCCCATGGGGTTTCCAAGCCTGTCATCTGTACAGAAGCAGATCTTGGCCTCCCTGTTAGCAACGATTCACCAGGGCTCCTTAAGTCCCAATACAGATGAAGAAAATGAAACTGGCTCTGTTCTGAGTATGGAGAAAACATTTAACCGTCCGTCACTAAGAAAACAAGCGGACACATCTTCCGATACACACTCCATTGTTCTCACAACTATACACAACCACTGACAAGTTCTCATTTTAGCAAACATACCACTCATCCTGCCACAAATAGGATTCACAAGCATTAGTGGAGCATGAATTCCACTCAGAAAAGCCAAAATTAGGACCTGCGGCCAGAGCATCCAAGCAAGCTTTCTCATTGATGGAGGCTTTCACCCTGCCCGAGGACCAGGCAACCCACAATAGAACCTTCCTAAGTCTTCCTCTCTTCCTTTTTTTCAGAAAAAAAACTTGTTCCTGTGATTTGAGTGAGGATTTACGAGCAATATACTTTCCTGATCATCAATATACACAAGCCTTGTTTGATGACGTGTGGATTCCAACACCTTCAAAGTAACACGACTCTTCCCACTTCCTCCCCGGATCCCCTGTTCCCATGCGTCCGTCCTGCTGAGCTGTGTGGGACCAGTGCTTCCCTTGCTGAGTGGTCGTCTTGCAGAGTTGCTGTTCTGAGGAGCATGCACTTCATGGGGATTACTGTTCACTTTATGGACCTGTCTGTTGCTGGGTTGGAAAGGTCAGCCCCGGGGTGGGTTCACTTCCAGACTTGAAGGGCGACTTAAGGACCAAGTCTCCAGGGTCCTCCCAGTCTATCCGAGCAGTAAGTATGGCCTTTCGTGTGATTTTGAGTTTCACTCCACATTTTTCTCTCTTCTACTTTTTGAACCACAAGGTTGGCAGTTCAAACTCACCCATCTCTTCCTGGAAAACCTATGCAGGGTCACTATGAGTCAGAACTGACTCAATGGCACTTAACAACACCAACAACTTTGATCTACAGCTGCCAAGATCACAGGGGCAGAGGCTGTAGGGCCCACGAAAGCTGGAAACTGTGAGGGAAGGTGTTTGTAGGCAGAGAGAGCAACAGAGCAGTGGTAAGCCTGAATACTGTCGGAGGCAGAAAACTGCCGAGACCCTTAAGTTCCAGGTCTCATGGGTTCCACGGAACTCGTCTTCTGGTGCCCCACTCTACTGCGCTTCACCGAACGGGGCTTGGCATACTGAAAGTGGGTGGCAACCCTGCATCCAGAATGTCGGCCAACACAATTTTTCCAACAGCATGTGCTTTCTTGGTGGCTCTGTGTATATGTTGGGCATTCTCACAGAAGTTCCAACTTTTTCGTCATGCTACTGGCCCTGGTGTGGCCCTGGTGTAGCACTGGACTGCCAACTCCAAGGCAAGCAGTTCAAACCCACCAACCACTCCTCAGAAACCCTATATAGAGTCCATATGAATCGGAACTGACTCTATGGCACTTAACAACAATAAGACTAAGAGTCCTGGTGTGACACTGTAGAGTAAGCACTGCACTGCTAACTGCAAAATCAGTAGTGCAAACCCTCCAGGCTCCTTGGAAGCCCTACACAGGGTCCTTAGGGTGGGAGTAGACTCGACAGCACCTAACAGCAACTACAACATTACACACACAGTCGAGTGCACGCCACTCTGACATGTTGGGAAACTAGAAAACATGGATCAGTCTCTTTGCTGCGACATTGGCTCTACTGTGGTGACCAGAATGGAGTCCGTGGAATGTCCAAGCTGTCTGTCTGTAAAAGCTTAGCAACCGCTTCTGACAAACTGGAAAATGAAATGGGACTTCACCAAGCACGTTCGTACTCCAGAGGTTCAGCTCACCTCTTACTGTGAACAGAGAGAGACGCACTGGGCACAGAGTGATCCGCGTGGACATGGGACATCTGCCCTCATTCTTCCAGATCACAAATAAACCTCCATGTTGTGCTTCTAAGCACGGCACTAGTCTATTTATACTCATAATCACTATTCCCCCCTCCTCATTCTATCAAAGGAGTCCTAGTGTGGCGCTGTAGGACAAGCACTGGACTGTTAACCTCAAGGTCGGCAGTTCAAACCCACCAGCCACTCCTTAGAAATCCAATGCCCTTGAGTCATTTCTCCTAGCGACCCTATACAGGGTTTCAGAGGAGCAGCTGGTGGGTTTGAACCGCTGACCTTGTGGTTAGCAGTCCAGTGTTTATCCTACAGCGCCACCCCCAGAAACCCCATACAGGGTCACTATGAGTCAGAACCATCTTAAGGGCACTAAACAACAACGGGCAAAGTCAACATCTCCGCAGGAGACTAAGTCAGCCCTTCAGAGAAGGGAGGGGGGACAGACTGGAGGGTGTCGGTGGGGGAGAGCTGGGAGGAGAGAGGAGAACATGATTTGCTTTCCTTGCTAATGATATTTCCCTTCTCAAAATTAGGAGGCTGAGGGAGAATAAATAAGTGGGGAATCCACTGATAATTACAGTGTCGTTCTGAAAATACTAATTAGACTTGTTAAGGGTTTTGTGTTTTGTTTCCAATCCCCTGAATTCCCTTTGCTTCAGAAATCAGTTGCTTTCTTAATAAACAGAGTGGATTCTTGTCCGGCTCGTCTGTCCAAACCGCCCTTCTGAACCCATGTTACAGGCATGTTACAGGCATCCCAGCATTCTGGAACCCGCTTTTCTTATGACTCACTGTTATCTCGTATCTCGGTTTTTCTCACATCCCAGAATACACTTCCAGGATTACAATAGACGTCCCTTCTCTGTAAATGACCTTTCTGATGACCAGCATGATGTAGGTCATTCCTTAATAGGCACAGAGAAAAGATCTCTCTGGCTGAAAATAGAATGTCCGTTCCCAAGATGTCTGTTTCATAAACAGCATAAAGTCCAGAGAAATTTAATTCCCCCTTCAGTATCCTCCCTTTTACATTGTTTACTGCTAGACATTTTTTTGTTTGCTTACTGACTGCTTTTCTTTTAAAAATAATACTTTTTTTTTTGTTTGACTCCTGGTGTGGCACAATAGGGTCAGTACTGGACTATGAACCAAATGGTCAGGAGTTCAAAACCACTAGCTGCTCCTTAGAAACCCTATACAGGGTCACTATGAGTCAGAACCAACTCGATGACACTTAACAACAGCATTTATTACTATACAAGGGACTTCAAAAAGTTCATGGAAAAATGGATTTAAAAGATAATGGAATTTCCCTACAAACTTTTTTAAGGCCCTTTTATATTTATCATAAGCAATCACACTTGTCAAAAACCATAATGAAGTATGGGCAACTTAGATATTTGCTACCTAAAATGAATTGATGCTTGTGAGTTATTGTGTTGGAGGAGAATATTGAAAGTGCCATAGGCTGCCAAAAGAACCAACAGATCTGTGTTGGAAGAAGTGTAGCCATAGTGCTCCTTGGAGGCCAGGATGGCTAAACTTCATCTGGACATATTGTCAGGAGGGACCAGTCACTGGAGAAGGATATCATGTTTGGTAAGGTGGAGGGTCAGAGAAAAAGAGGAAGACCCCCAGCGAGATGGGTTGGCAAAGTAGCAGCATCAATGGGCTCAAGCGTGGCAACAATAGTGAGGTTGGCCCAGGATTGGGCAGTGTTTTGTTCTGTTGTGCATAGGGTCACTATGACTCGGTACTGACTCAATGGCACCTAATGACAACAACCTAAAATGGGGGTGCTATAAAGGCATGAAGTGACTAGCTTACAAGATTTCAAGAGGGAGTTTAGTGTAAGAGTGTGTGGGGGAAGATAGAGTCCCCACTGAGTAGTTTTCATCTTGTCTAGACGGGTCTGGTAAAAAGAGATGGGGATAAGATTCTTATGATTCAATAGTGAATAATTGTTATCGTGACTAATGGCGACTGTCGCAGCTGTAAAGGTAGAAGCTTTGTAACAAAAAGGGGGCAGTATTTAATCTTACATTCCAGGAACAGAGGACCCCAGGACCATCAAGGGAGACGAGCATGAGCAGAATGTGGATCTTAACCAGAGAAGCAGCAACACCAGAGATGGTGACAGAAATGAAGACTTGGAGAGAGGGAACAGCTGAGGACTCTAGATTCATGGGAAGAGAAAAGCTGTGTGCTGGAGGCCAGGTGCTGGTGGCCAGGAGGCAGGCTTGCAGAGCGTGTCCTTTAGTTGTATAAATGATTATAGATTCCTGAGTGTTTTTGTGTACAAAACCCTGCAAAAAACAAGCAAACAAAAAAACCAGGGAATAAAAGCAAATGCTGTTGAATGATGATACATGGAGGGGATTGTAATCATTGCAATGCAAGGATGAATGTGAAACTGATGTTCCCCCACGTAAACTATCACTCAATTCATGATAAAAACTTAAAAATAAATTTTTTTTGGAACTATAATGAAGTGAGGAAAACAAAACCATCCAAATTTTATCACCCAGAGAGAACTACCATAAAGCATTTGACAGAAATCATGGAGACACGGTTGTCAATGTCGCAACAAACACAGATACAGATAGACTGAAACGGACTTCAAGTCTACTTGTTGCTTTTCAGTTAAAAAGTGAACTTGTAGCATCAACATATGGTGTTGAAAGAACCGTAGGCTGCCAAAAGAACCAACCGATCAGTGTTGGAAGAAGTACAGCCAGAGTGCTCCTTAGAAGCCAAGATGGTGACACTTCATCTCTCCTACTTTGGGCATGTGGTCAGGAGGGACCAGTCCCTGGAGAAGGACATCATGCTTGGTAAAGTGGAGGGTCAGTGAAAAAGAGGAAGACCCCAACGAGATGGACTGTCACAGTGACAGCAGAAATGGGTTCAGGTGTCACAACGATTGTGAGGAGGTGAAGAAGCAGCCATGTTTCATTCTGTTGTGCATTGGGCCGCTATGAGCTTGAATTGACTCAGTGGACCTTAACAACAACAACAATATGAGGTCAAATGGACAAGAGAAATTTTAAAGGCTAGATGGGAAGCTTAGTGGGCAGTGAGTTTATGTGAATGGGGGTGGGGTTTGGAAAAAGAGGGTAAGAATGGTTGTAAAACTTAAAGAATGTCATGGATGGTATTGAATTTGTCCGATTGCTCTATGCTCCAACGTGCATAATTTTGCATCACCACCACCACAAAACCTGAGCTATTTTTTAAAAGTGTAATTGCAGTTCATCAATCTCAGGGCACACTCTTGTTTCCATTCTAGCACCGCTCAGATCTGAATGTGTCCTAGAGGGAAATGTATTCCCACCACTGTGACCAGGTGTACTGATGTGGCATCCTCACTCCCGCCTGTGTCTACTTGCTTATCACTGCTGATGGAGTTCCCTAAACACAGCCCTTTATCACTTGAGACAGAAAGGACAGACCTCCTAGTTGTTTCTTTATAATCGTCTCATTAAAAAAGAGACATACACACATCTCTAAGTGTGTCACAGGAATTATCTCTGAATTGAAAATATTTTCAATTTCCTTCTTTGGATCTGCCTATTATTTCTAATTTTCCTTCCATGAATGAGTATTATTTTTGTTGTTGTTGTTATATTGCTAAATGACATCAAGTTGACTCTGACTCACAATGGTGTCTGAGGCTGTAAATCTTTATGGGAGCAGAAAGCTTCATCTTTGTCCAATGGAGCGACTGGTAGGCTTGAACCTCTGACCTTGTGGTTTGCAGTTCTTCTCCTGCAGAGCCACCACGCTCTCATTATTTTTGTGCTCAGGGGAAAATATGAATCTATGCAAATTTACTAGCAAACTCTGAACTGAGGGCAGCCTACATGCCTCCCACCCTCTCTGAACAAGGCCCGCTGCTGAGACTGAAGACTTGAAGCTCTTACTGATGGAAGATGAAAGACCGCAGCCTTCAGTATGGATTATACCACAGTGTAAATAAAGCAGGATTCCTCACAACTAGACATGTAAGTGGAGTCCTGGCGAGGTGCTATAGGACAAGTGCAGGGCCACGAGTTCAGTTTGAATCACAAGGTCAGCAGTTCAAACTCACCAGTCACTCGTTGGGATGCCTATAATGGGTTGCTTTGAGTCAGAACTAACTCAACAACACTTAACAACAAACCAATAAGTAACATCATGAAAGACAGAGAAAAGATTGAAGTTATCAAAAGTTTCATTTAATTTGATCCACAATCAACACGCATGGTGGCAGAAGTCAAAAAAACAAAAAACAAAAACATCGTATTGCCTTGGGTCAATCTGCTGCAAAAGACCTCTGTAAAGTGTTAAAGGGCGAAAATGTTGGTTTGAGGAGTGTCTTAGGCTGGCTTCTCTAGAGAAGCAAAATCAGTGAAACTTATATATATATATATATATATATATATAAGCTCTGGTAGCGTAGTGGTTACGAATCGGGCTGCGAACCTTAAGGTTAGCGGTTCGAAACTACCAGTCGCTCCGCGGGAGAAAGATGAGGCTTTCTACTCCCGTAAAGATTTACACCCTCGGAAACCCTGTACAGGGTCGCTATGGGTCGGACCCGACTCGATGGCACTTAACAACAACAACATATATATATATATACAAACAGAGAAGTTTATATCAAGGAAATGGTTCACAACTGTACAGGTGAGAGAGTTCCAAGCCCAAGTCAGATGAACAAAGATTGGCAGGTAAACAGATCCAGCAGGTAGACAGGCAGGCAGGCAGGCTGCTGCTGGCTCCCAGGGTCCGCAGGTAACAGAGCAGGTCACTGGATCAAGTCCAAAAAACTAGAGATTGGGGCCCTCTTTCTCTTCCGCAAGGCGGTCAAGCGGCAGATGCAGAGATGCAGATCTTTGTGAAGACCCTGACGGGCAAGACCATCACTCTTGAGGTGGAGCCCAGTGACACCATCGAGAGTATCAAAGCCAAAATCCAACACAAGGAGGGTATCCCCCCTGACCAGCAAAGTCTGATTTTTGCGGGTAAACAGCTGGAGGATGGCTGCACTCTCTCAGACTACAACTTCCGGAAAGAGTCCACCCTGCACCTGGTGCTGCATCTGCGTGGTGGCATCATCTAGCCTTCCCTGCACCAGCTCGCTCAGAAGTACATGTGACAAGATGATCTGCCGCAAGTGCTACGCTCGCCTCCACCCCCGTGCTGTGAACTGCCGCAAGAAGAAGTGCGGCCACACCAACAACCTGTGCCCCAAGGAGGTCAAATAAGGACCCCTCTCTGCTGACTCCCCTGCCTCCTGCTAGTGGGGTTATTCTGAGCCCCCTGGACATGGGCCCTCAATAAAGTTTCACTTTCACTGAACCAGAAAAAAAAAAAAGGCAAAACTAGAGATTGGAAAACAAGCCAGATGTAAGATCCGTAGAAAGCAAACAAGCTTTGCCTGAGTGTCCAATATATTGGAAGCAGGCCACAGCCCTGAGGAAACCTCCCTTCAATTGATTGGTTGCTCATAGCCAATCGTCAGAGAGTTCATTATATTTTAATAGGTCTTCTTATGGGGATATTAACCACTGATAATCCTGTTCTAGTCAAGCTGACACCCAACCTTAACTGTGACAAGGAGTAAGGTACGCCTGACCCCAGCCATGGTCTTTTCAATCACCTCATAGACACTTGAAAGCTCGGTAATTAGGAATTAGGAAGACCAGAGAAGAGCTGACACCTCTGAATTACGGTGTTGGCAAAGACTATTTACCATTCCATGGACTGCCAGACAAATGGCTAACTCGGTCTTGAAGAAGTCCATCCTTGGAAGACAGGATGGTGAGCCATCATCTCACTTCAGTTGGACATGTTATCAAGAGGAACCAGAGCTCTGGTGTGGTGCTGCAGGATAAGCAGTGGGCTACTAGCCAAAAGGCTGGCATTTCAAACCCACCAGCAATTCCTCAGAAACCCTATACAGGGGAACTATGAGTTGGAACCCACTCGATGACACCTAACAATCAAGAGTGAACAGTCCCTGGAGAAGGCCATCATGGTTGGTAAAGCGGAAGATCAGTGACAAAAAGGAGGGGCCTCGGTGAGATGGGCTGATACAGTGGTGGCAGCAGTGCGCTCGGGCATGCTCACTAACAGTGTGAGGACGGCGCCTCGGTGAGATGGGCTGATACAGTGGTGGCAGCAGTGCGCTCGGGCATGCTCACTAACAGTGTGAGGACGGCACAGGACAAGACCAGGTTTGGTTTTGTTAGTCACAAGTTCGCTATGAATCGGAGCCAGTTCCCTGGTCCCTAACAACAGCAACAACAAAGACGAGGGAAGACCATAAAACGGTATGGTGATCAGAAGGCCATAAATGGCATGATTAGATCACTGAAAATGGGACTAAACCCAAGAAGTCATCCTAAAACTCAATGCCAAGTAAGCGTGTTCTTCAAAACTGAAGCTAACATAATGATGTTTGTACCCCAACAGATACATAAATAAGCAAACAAACAAATAAGTAAATAAACTCAAAGAATCTTTTTTGTCTGGAGGTTTGCATCCAAGAAATAACAAAAGGAAAAAATACTGTCCGATGGAAAAATGGAACCATAAGAAGGAATAAAGAACAGTGGGTGTACCCATGTGTACAAACAGAAATAAATACTGACCGCTTAAACCAACAGCAACAACATTTTGTATGATTTATAAAAGGAGACGATATGATCCAAGGAACACACAGGAAGGGAAGGAGTAACTTGTACGTTGTAAGGTGAAGGGGTTAGACGCTGGGCTCCTAACTACAAGGGTTCTCAGGAGAAGAGGAGACAGTCTGCTCCTATAAAGATTTACAGTCTCGGAAACAGTCTACAGGGTCACTACGAGTCAGGATCAGCTCGATGGCATTGGGTTTATTGGAAGGGTCTTTTATTTTAAGCAAACAGTAAAATACCAACCAAAAGTAGACTCTGAGGGATCAAGGTTATGTTTTAGAATCTCAAGTGCAACCAATAAAACCATCATAAAAGATGATTTACCTGAAAAGTTAATAGAGGAGAAAATGGAGTCATAAAAAACGCTTGACAAATTTGAGAGCAAGCAAGAAAGGAAGAGCAAATGATATTGAAACTGAGTGAGAAAATAAAAATCAAATATGAAGATCATAGACATGAAGTCAGTTGTATCTGTAATTAGATTAAGCAAAAATGACAGAAGAGATACAAGATGAGCAATGTGAAGGTAAGGATGTGCTCAAACAGCAACACTGGGGCGAAGGGGCAAAGTGCCGGTGAACAAACCTGAAGCGATCTGAGCAACGAAATAAACAAATCCAGAGTCCCTCTTTGTCCTACAGCAAGCGCCCTGCGTGATCGTGGTTCCTTACTGGAAGAGGCCATGGCTCCAAGCCTTCAGCTGTAGCCAGGGTGATCTATCAGCAGTGCTGCCTAAGCTGGACTCAGCATTTTCCAAACAGCTCTATTGAGAGATGGCTCACATACCACACCGTTCACCCACTTTCAAACCTATAATTCAAAGATTTTAAGGATATTTGCAGAGCTGTGTGACCACCCCACAATCAGCTTCAGAATGCATCGATCACCCCAAAACGAACCCCATACTCATCAATAGGCAGTCTCCAGTTTTTAACGTTATTAGTCCTAACAAGCACTTCCTGTCCAGTCAATCCAACTCACGATGACCCGATGACCCGTGTGTGTCAGAATAGGTCTGTGCTCCATAGGATTTTCAAGGGCTGATTTTTGGGGAGCAGATCATACAGCATTTCTTTTAAGGCACCTTTGGGTGGATTTGCACCTCTAACTTCTTGGTTAGCAGCTGAGTGTGTTAATCGTTTACACTCTCTAGGAACTCCCATCAAGCCCTAGGCATCTAGTAGTCTCGTTTCTACCTCTAAAGAGAGCTGAGGAGTCCTGATGTGGCACTGTAGGATCAGCACTGGACAGATGAACACAAGGTGGGTGGTTCAAACCCACCAGCCGTTCCTTGGAAACCTCATACAGGGTTACTATGAGTCAGAACTGATTGAACTGCACGTGACGACACCAGCAGCGGCATAGGAACTGTATGTATGGAGACAAACGTGTATTAGTGGTTAACAAGGACGGGAGGGAGGGAGGGAGCAAGAGGAAGTCAGTACTTAGGGGGACACGGAGTCACACAATATGGAGAATGTCACCAACGTCACTGGATGGTATATGTAAGAAATATTGACAGGGCACATGCTTTGTTATATGCACTTTTACCTCAATAAAAGGTCAGTAAGAGACCCACTAGACTTTGGACCTCTTTCTTGAGAGCAGGAGAAGCTGGATGAAACTGCTGATGGCTTATGTTGAAAGACATCTCAGCATGACCCACAAAAGGAGTGGACAGGCTTTCTCTATTAAGGGTCAGCTCGTAAATGGTTCAAACTTGATGAGTCACGTTCAGTTTCTGTAACAGCCTCTTTTGTAGTTTTTTTTTAAAAGTGTCTTTTAAGTCACGTCTCCTTGTGTACAAAACGTAACCAATGGGCGCAATACGCCTGACAGGAGGCTCACTCAGTAAATATTTGTTGAATGCAGGAATCAATACATACCGGCATGAACGTGAAGCACTGAGGGCTTTCTTCTATAAAATCAACTGGCCTGTTTACAGTGCCGTGATTTTCCTGGCTACATGTCTCCCCAGAGAATTCCATTTTTATTTTAAGGGAAGAGCAATTAAAAAGGTAAACTGACTATTTGCATTTGTTGGAAAACCATTCCCACATTCCCCAAACCCCAAATCCCAGTGGTCAATCAATGTTTCCACCTATAACAACTGGACCATCTGCTACAGAAGACCTCCTTGAAGACTAAAGTGCACCTGACCCACGTCAGGGTATGTGCAATTGCCTCAGATTCATTGGAAAGCTGGCCAGTGAATGAGGAAGACTAGAAGAGAAAGGATGCCTTTGAATTACGGTGAAGAAAAGTAAATATACTATAGATGAGCTCTGGTAGCAAAGTGGTTACGAATCGGGCTGTGAACCGCAAGGTCAGCAGTTCGAAACTACCATCTGTTCCATGGGAGAAAGATAAGGCTTTCTGTTCCTGTAAAGATTTACAGCCTCGGAAACCTGGTACAGGGTTGCTATGAGTCGGTTCGGACTCCACAGCACATAATCACCACCACCACCACCACCACCATCACCAGAAGAACAAACAAGTCTGTCTGGGAAGAAGCACAGCCAGATGCTCCTTAGAAACCAGGATAATGAGACTTTGTCTCATATGCTTTGGACATGTTATCAGGAGGGACCAGTTCCTGGAGAAGAGCATCATGCTTGGTAAAGTGGAGGGTCCTCAAAGAAGAGAAAGACCCCCAACAAGGTTGATTGTCACCGTCCCAGCAGCAAGTCTCAAACATAACAACTGTGAGAAGAGCAAAAGACCAGTGTTTCATTCTGTTGTAGTTGTAATTGTCATAGATTGAATTGTATCCACTGTCATCCCCCAAATACCCAAATACGTGCTAACTTGGCTGGATCATGATTCTCAGTGGTTGGGCAGGTATGCAATGATGTAAGGTGGTGGTTAGATGGGTATCCCATGATGTGATCTGATGTCATAAACCAAGGAGAGCGCTAAAGGCGGGCTGCAATACCCTTAATCCCATCACAGCCCTGATCTGATGGAAGAGAGTTACTGGGGTGCATGGCATGCAACACCTTTCAACTCTGTGGTTGTTGTAGCTGTTAGGTACCTTCAAGTCGTTGCCGACTCATAGCAGCCCTGTGTACAACAGAATGAAACACTGCCCGGTTCAGTGCCCTCCTCACAAATGTTGACTCACCTGAGCCCATCGCTGCCACTACTGTGCCAAGCCATCTAGTTGGAAGTCTTCCTCTTTGTCTCTGACCCTCCACTTTACCAAACATAGTGTCCTTCTCCAGGAACTGTTCCCTCCGGATAACATGTCTGAAGCATGAGAGATGAAGTCTGACCATCCATGATTTCCAACCAACACTCTGGCTGTACTTCCAACACAGACTGGTTTGTTCTTTTGGTAGTCCATGGTACTTTGAATATTCTCCTCCAAATTCATAATTCATATGTATCAATTCTTCTACATTCTTTTTTTATCCACTGTCCAATTTTCACATGCATATGAAATTGCTGAAAATACCCTGACTTGGGACAGAGTTGAATTGCCCTATAGAGTCCTAGTGTGGCATGGTAGGATAATGTTCAGGAGTGCTAATGGAGAGGTAGGCGGTTCAAACTCACC
>NW_006408790.1:974241-983532 GCF_000296735.1 Chrysochloris asiatica | reverse complement strand
GTGGAGTTGGTTCCGACCCATAGCGACCCTGTACAGGGTTTCCAAGGCTATAAATCTTTAAGGGAGCAGAAAGCCTCATCTTTCTCCTGTGGAACAGCTGATAGTTTCGAACTGCTGGCCCTAAGGTTAGCAGCCCATTCGTAACCACAACGCTACCAGAGCTCCACTTAGTTTGAGCTGCCCACCTTTCAGTTAGAAGTCGTGAACACTAGTTTCTATTTTGCCCATAGAATCTTTCAATATTGCAAGTAGAGGCTTGAATTTATTCTTCAGTCCTTTCAGCTTGAGAAATGCTGAACCTGCTCTTCCCTTTTGGTTTTGTAACTTTCCACTCCTAACAGCTATGTCTCAATTCACCGTGACCCGTGTCTTGGCTGCAGCTATGAGTCAGAGTTGAGTCCACAGCACCTAGAAACAGCATCAGTCTCTATGGTAGCAGCTCTTCAGAGCCTCTGGGTGGGTTTGAACTACCAACCTTTCTATTAGCATCCTAGTACTTCACCAGTGTGCCACAAGGGTTTCACACGAGAGTAAGCTCATTACTGACTGTTCTAATTCATAACGACGATTCTGTGGGACAGAGTTGAATTGCCCTATAGAGTCCTAGTGTGGCATGGTAGGATAATGTTCAGGAGTGCTAATGGAGAGGTAGGCGGTTCAAACTCACCAGCCGCTCCTTAGAAACTCTATACTGGGTGGCTATGAGCTGGAACCGACTCGATGAACTCTATACTGGGTCACTATGAGCTGGAACCGACTCGATGGCACTTAACAATAACAGTGTCTCCAAAGGAGCCCTGGTTGCTCTATGGGTGAGTCACTGCACTGCAAACTGCAGCATCAGAGGTTCAAACCCACAAACCACTCTGAGAGAGAAGAGTGAGGCTGTCTGTTCCCATAAAGATTACCGTCTTAGGGCCTTATACAGAGTCAGTATGAGTCAGAAGCGACTCAGTGGCAGTGATTTGTTTGTTACATACTCTTTTAAAGGCTGAGTCTTTATGGAAGGAGACTGCTACAGCTTTCTCCTATGGAGCTGCTGGCGGGTTTGAACAGCCAACCTTGTGTTAGAAAGGAGCACTTAACCACTGAACCACCGGGGCTCCTACAAAGATGAGAAATCAAGTTTATTGGGAGGAAGGGTCTCAAGGAGCGATTCCCCAAGGTGACTTGTGAGCTGAATCCCAAAGAAGCTCCAAGAGCTAGCCACAGCAGGTTCTTTATGACACCAAGAAGAGCCGAGATCCAAGAGCAGAGGCAAGAGACCACCGGGAGTAGATGGGGCGTGGCGTGTGGGCAGGGAGCAGGAGAACCAATGGGGAGTTAGGTCAAGGTGAAATCATCCCATAGAATTGAGAGTTGACCTTGACAATGCTTTGGAGAGACTTTGAAGCTGAGCAGTGAGGTGACCATATTTGCATTTCAAAAACCCACTTTGACAGCTGTGCTGAAGAGAAGAGGAGAGGTGTCAGGAAGCAGCTTGATCATTATTAATAATCCTGAGGAGCAGTGAACTGGCGGGGCTGGCAACAGTAGGGGAGAAGACAGGCGGGAAGGAGCAGATGGAAGTAACAGCTAGAACCTAAAAGGGAGGAGATGCATTGCACATTTTTTAATCACATCAAGTCAGCAGCATATACCCACTAAAATTATGTGCCCCTAAAGGAGATGTTGAAGTCCTAAACCCTGGTGCCTGTGAACAAGGCCTTATTTGGAAATAAGGTCTTTGAAGATATTGTTAATGAACATGAGCTCATAGTGGCACAGGGTAAGCCCGAATAGAATCATTTGCTGTTGTTGTTGTTGTTGTTGTTGTGTGCCCAGGAATCTGCTTCAACTCCTGTTGTTGTTGTTAAGTGCCCTCAAGTAAGTTCTGACCATCGCAACCCTATATAGGGTTTCCAAGGAGTGCGTGGTAAGCTTGAACTGCCAACCTTGCTGTTCAAACTGACCTTGCAGTCCAGCAATTAACCCACAGTGCATGTTGTTGTTGTTGTTGTTGTTGTTAAGTGTCTTTGAGTCAATTCCGACCCATAGCTACCCTGATAGGGTTTCTGAGGTGTGACTAGTGAGCTTGAACCAGCAACCTTGCAGTTCAAACAGCTTTGCAGTCTGGCACATTAACCCACAGTGCATGTTGTCGTTGTTGTTGTTGTTAAGTGCCTTTGAGTTGGTTCCTACTCATAGTGACCCTGTATAGGGGTTTTGAGGAGTAACTGGTAAGCTGAACCACCGACCTTGCTGTTCAAACCAACTTTGCAGTCCAGAGCATTAACCCACAGCGCCACACACAGTGCATAGAGGCCTTTATATAAAACCAAACAAAGCACTGCCCCCCAGTCCTGCAACATCCTCACAATTGTTATGTCTGAACCCATTGCTCAGACACTGTATCACTCCATCCTGTTGAGGTTCTTTCTCCTTTCTGTTGTCATGTGATTTCTTTATTGTGTGTGAATTATGTGGGTTTACATGGGAGAACATCAGTTTTACATTCATCCTATTGTATTGCGTTTCATTGCAATGATTACAATCCCCTCCACGCATCATCAAAGAATAAAAGGATACACCCTGCAAGCCTGCTCCCCCACCACCCGGGCATCAGCACACAGCCCCTCTCCCTCTCTGAGTCTAGAGTCCCCAGCCGTACCATCTCTCCACGTCATCATCTCTGCCTCCATCTCTGGTGTCACTGCTTCTCTGGGTAGGATCCTGCACTCCGCTCTTCTCCCTTGATGGTCCCAGGGGCCTCCTAGACTGCAAAGTCAATCACTCCCCTCCTTTTGCTACAAAACATCTACCTTTACATTTCCGACTCTCACAGTCAGTCCTTATTACGTTGAACTCAACTATGGAGGAGGAAAAACCGTGACAGATTTTTGCCTGTCCAGAAATCAGTAATGGAAGCTTTAACTTTCTCACTCACGCTTTGGCTTATGAAATAAACTGTGCATGCTGGGTCCTGTGATGAGACATTAGGAAATAAACCAGTAATTCTTTTGGATAATTCGGTTAAAAAAAAGTTACCCAGGTATCCATCAGAACTCAAGTCTCCATCAAGACCTTGTCTTGGTTTTCTTCAAACATTATGGTCTTCTGACTCCTGTTGTTAGCTGCCTTCAAGTCAATTTCAACTCATGGTGACCCCACATGTGAAGTGGAGTACTGCAGTCCACTGGGCTTTCAAGGCTATGACCGTCCCAAGTGTCTCTGAGTGGGTTTTCTGCTCATAGTCAAGTGTTTCAACATTTGAGATACCCGGGGTCTCTTTCTTCTGACTTTTATAGGTACAACTCACTTTATTGCATTTTGCTGATGTTGTGATATTTTATAAATGGAAGACTTGTGGCAATCCTGTGTTGAGCAAGTCTATGGGTGCCTTTTTTCGAATAGTGTGTGCTCACTTCATGCCTCTATGTCCTATGCTGCTCATTCTCACAAATGTTGTTGTTAAGTACCGTCGAGTCAGTTCTGCTCATTGCAGTTCTGCTCATAGGGTTTCCAAGGAGCGGCTGGTGAGCTTGAACTACCGACCTTGTAGTTCAAACTGACTTTACAGTCCAGCGTATTAACCCACAGCACCACCCCAAGGCTCTATTCTCATAACAGTTGTATGTTTTCTGCCATACTCCACCATACACCATAGACTTCAGTGGCGTGTATACACAAGTTTCACTAGTTGGGATACCAACTATTTTGAAATTGACTTTATTGCAGTGGTCTGGAACTGAACCCACTGTATCTCTGAGGTCTACCTGTATCTGCAATTACAAGAAAACTTGTGACTTGGAAATGAGTCTCAGGATATCTATACCATACTGATGGGAAATCAACTTCTCCAACAGAATGTATTGATGATGTTAGATCTGCTATTTCCAAATGGAAAGGACCAATAACCTGAATTCAGGAGAGGGGCAGAGGGTCTCAGAGAGGGTCCCTTCACACTGTGGCCTTAGAATTCGAGGCAGCATCATACCCCATGCCTTCACCTGAGCTAAGGCTGTAAAGGCTGATGCTTCTTCCCTCCTTCCTTCCTTCCATCTCTCTCTCTCTCTTCCTCTCTCTGTCTCTGTCTCTCTCTCTCTTTTGAATAGAAAAATTGTGTTCGTACAGAACCTGCACAAAGCAAGAGGCAGTTGTTCAAACAAAACAAAGGGATACTATGTTCCTTATAATCAGAAAAAAGTGTATGTCAGGCTTGCTGAGCAAATAATCTGAGAAGCTGGACTATGAGAAGAAAAAAAACTGACATCAGGTTTGGAGAAAGACTCATTAACAACCTGTGATGTGCAGATGACACAACCTGGCCTGCTGAAATCAAAGACTTGAAGCACATACTGATGAAGATTAATGAATACAACCCACCATGTGAATTACATCTCAACAGAACAGAAAACAAAAATCTCACAACAGAATGAATGAACAACATCATGATAAACAGAAAAAAACATTGAAGTTGTCAAGGATCTCATTTTTACCTGGATCCACAATCAACACTCGTGGAAGAGTAATCAAGATATCATACCATCTGTTGCAAAAGAGCTCTTTAAAGTGTTAGATAGTGAAGATGTCAACTTTGAGAACTAGGGTGAGTCTGATACAAGCCGTGGTTTCTCAATCGTCTCATATACCTGCAAAAAGTGATGCCTTTAAATTATGGTGTTGATAAAGAATATTGAATATACCGTGGACTCTCAAAAGAGCAATCTAATCTGTGTTGGAAAAAAGTTCAACCAGAATGCTACTTAGAATCGAGGATGGTGAGACTTTATCTCACGTGCTCTGGTCATGTGATCAGGAGGGTCCACTCCCTGAGACGGACGTCATGCTTGCTACGTAAAAGGTCAGTGAAAAAGAGGAAGACCCCAACTAGATGAATTGACACAATGGCTGCAATGGCAGATTGGTTTTCCATTCAACAATTCAGACACATTTTGTTTCAGCACACCCGTTGTGCAATCACCACAATGTAGCACCCTTCGTTCCACTTCCTCCCCGGGCCTGCAGGCTCTCTTCATCCTTCATTCCTAACTCTTCCTGTCTTTTGAACTTTGTCCTTGGGATAAGGCTGCACGTTCGATCCCATATGGTTGAGGTGTCGATGGCGGCCATTCCTCACTAGTGCTATTGCTCCCCTCAGAGACCGAGTGTTTGGCTGAACACTGAGCCACGGAGGTGAGCTCAGTTCCAGACCTGAAGGGTGGCTAGGGGCCATAATCTCTGGAGTTCCGTAGTCTCTCTCCACGTGGCCAGAAAGCCTGGTCATTTTTACGATTCCGAGTTTCTTTCCACACTCTTCTCCTCTCCTACCCAGGACCGCCTAATGTGACTCCTTTCAGAGTGGCCAGCAGTAGTGTCCAGGCACCATCTAGTTCTTCTGCTGTTAGGGTCATGGAAGCTGATGTCCACTTAGTCCATTAGTGCATTGGACTCGTAGTTTCCATATGTCTTCAATTTTCCTCTGCACAGGGAGAGAGACCATTGGGTGCTCCTTAGATGACTGCTCACAAGCTTTTAAGACCCCAGTCTCTACTCACCAAAGTAGGAGGCAAAACATTGTCTTTGTGGACTGGGTAATGTCAGTTGACCTTGGTGTCCCCCAAGATTATGGTTCTGAGCCTCCAGGCCCAGTAACTCATGCTCTCAGGGTGCTTGGCTATGTCTAAGAATGGTCATAACTTTGTCCCCTGTATGCTCCAGCACATTCACAGATCCATTTACAGTCAAGATAAAAATACCCATGTAGTGATCTCCTCCATCCAACCAATGCATACTTGTGGGTGGGGCCCCATTCTCCTTCTCACGGCTGTTCAACGTACACATCTATGTGGCTATTCGTACATTATTGCAATTATAGGACTGTGTGTGTAATCATATTTACCTCTGCTGTCTTTAACTATCTGAAAATTACCTTTAAAAAGGTAAGCCTCTTCAGTGATATTGTATCAATCTCCAACTTCACACAGAATGTTATTTGTCATGGAGGCATGAGACTGTCTCCACATGGCCAATCAATAGTGCACCGGGAATGCTTTGTTTTCCGAGAAGCAAGCTGCTGCTTATATGTGCCTGGACTGTGGCTAAGCATGGCAGTTTGGACACCGGTCTGTGTCTGCTGCATTCTAAATCACATCTAAAATCAGAATAATAAAGAAAGAGGAAACCCACAAAGACAATGAAAACGGCAGTAGCGTCAGAGCATACAAGAGAGGGAGTGGCCCCGATTACAATACCAGGGAAAATAAAATCTCAGTGTGAAGTCGGCGTGCGTGAAGGCTTGCAGGGCAGCACATCAGTCTTACAACCAACAAATCACTTCAGTGATTACAGTCCCCTCCATGTCCCATCAATTAACAGTATTTACCTCTACCCCCCTTTTTTCCCAAAGGACACATGTTGTTGTTGTTGTTGTTGTTAAGTGCCATCAAGTCAGTTCCAACCCATAGCGACTCTGTATAGGGTTTCTGAAGAGCAGCTGGTGAGCTTGAACCACCAACCTTGCAGTTCAAATGGCTTTGCAGTCTGATGCATTAACCCACAGCACCACACCAGGACTCCATCCAGATGTACACATGTTGTTGTTGTTGTTAAGTGCCCTCGAGTCGATCCCGACCCATAGCGACCCTGTATAGGGTCTCCGAGGAGCAGCTGGTGAGCTTGAACCACCGACCTTGCAGTTCAAATGGCTTTGCAGTCTAGCACATTAACCCATAGCGCCACACCAAGACTCCGGATGTACACATAGCACACCAAAAATACATATTCGTTTTAAGCGTCCAAAAGGCGCATTTTTCAAGCCAGCCTCCTGCCTGCAGGCACACTGCCTTTCTCAGTCCATGGGCCTCAGTCAAAGCTAGGCTTTGAAAGCAAAAGTTGACCTTGCCTGGTGCATCTCCCCTTCCCTATCACCGCAGAAGGCTAGCAATCTCCTCTCTACAGAAGCCAGCCTGGAAGGGTCTGATCTTGCTGAGGACAAAGAGGAGGATCTGTGCTAAACACAGGAATGTTTTATGAACGCTGATGTACTGAACTGTGAAAACCTCAGCAACCTTCATCACTCAGTCTAGAAAGCCAGCTGTTTCCAAGGCAAGAAACTGAGAAAACAAATTTGTCCCAAGGAAAAACCCTGTAAAGATGCACACAGAATAGCTGGACCACAACTGATCACCTGATATTGTCGGTCCACAGCTGACCATGTGTTGTTAGTTGTTGTCAAGTAAGTTCCAATTCATAGCAATGTCATGACAAATAGAATGAAACCCCTCCCAGTTCTGTGCCAGCCTCACAATTTCTGTGTTTGAGCACAGTGTTGCAGCCTCTGTGTCAATCCATCTCCTTGGGGGTCTTCCTTTTTTTTCGCTGACCCTCCACTTTAGCAGAATGATGTTCTTCTCCGGGGACTGGTTCCTCCTGACCACATGTCCAAAGTATGAGAGATGAAGTCTCTCCAGTGTTGCTTCTGAGGAGCATTCCGACTGTACTTCTTCCGACACAGATTTGTTCATTCTTCTGACAGTCCATGATCCTTCCAATAATCTTCGACAATATCATACTGCTAATACATCATATTTTTCCTTGAGTTATGGCGCACCTATAAATATAGACTTCCATGTCATATTTCTTTCTGTTTTATTCCAACTCGATCATTAGGAAGGTCTCTTATATGAAAGTATAAAGAAAAAGGAGAAGTCAAAGACAGCAAGAGAGCAGAATACATCTTTTTGAAGTGATGTGATGAGGGTTATAAGCAGGGTTTGGAACTGGTTCACTTTGGTTCTATCCTTTACTAAGAATTTCTATCCCCTCCACATACACTGAATCCGAATCCACATTTTAGCAAGATCCCTGGGTGATTCTTGTGTCTACTTTATGAATACATGAGAATGCATATATAATACCTATATACACATTAGGAATACATACCAATGTATCTATGATATATGCGTAGTATGTGTGCAGAGAATGTGGACATGTGTATACATCGTGTATATATAAGAATGTATGTATGCATGTGTATGTATGTGTGTGTGTGTGTGTGTGTGTGTGTTGTTGAGTGCTGTCAAGTCGGTTCTGACCCACAGCGACCCTGTATAGGGTTTCCAAGGAGTAGTTGGTGAGGTTGAACCGTCAACCTTATGACTCAAACAACTTTAAAGTCCAGCACATTAACCCACAGTACCACATCAGGACTCCATTATATGTATATAGAATACATGTCCATACATCCATATAACTATATGGATATGTATTATGTTTACCTAAGAATCACCTGGAGATCTATGAGAATTACCTAGGCACCTTGTTAAAATGGAGATTCTGACTCAGCACATCTAGGTTAGAAATGAAAGTTCTCAGCAGGAGTTTGAAATTGGAATGAACTATGTCAGAGCCCTGTTACAATTTTAAAGCAGGTGATGGGAAAAGGTATCATGTGAGACAAGATCTGAATGTGTCACAGAAACCAAAGCCTAGGGCTATCTAGAGAAAGTGGATGAAGAGGCTGTAAAAAGGTGGTGGGAAAAGTCCATAATCCTGCAATTCCATTTCCCCACGACCTTATAGAAGTCCTCTGTTATTCTAATCTGAAGGAACAGTAAATTCACATGCCCAGAGGTGGGTGCTTTAGGAATAACAAGGAGTCCAGTGTGACTGGACAGAGAGGCTAGAGCAAGAGAGGATGGGGTCAGAAGGGAGTCACAGGTCAGATGGTGTACACAGTGGAGACCTCGGTTGTGCGTAACCAGGTTGTATAGGGTCTTGAAGACTCTGTGAGGAACTTGGTTTCGTGGACCAGGTTGTGTAGTGTCGTGAACACACAGTGAAAACCTTGGTCTTGACTTCACATGGGACATGGAGCAGCGGAGAGCTCTGAGCAGGAAGTGACATGATCTGACTTGTTTTCTGGTTTTGCTTTTAATTTTCATCTTTATGTGAAAGTGTACACAGCCAAAGACACATCAGAGGACAAATCTTTTTAAAAACTATAATAATCCTAGAGATTTATGAAAAGATATTGTATTTGAGAAAGGACGTATTTAAAAAGGAACAATCAGAGAATAAAGAACCATTGAAAAATATGGCGGCATTAATACAAACAAACAAAAACATTGATAGAAATACTGAAAGGTACAATTTAGTAAAGATTCCAGAAAGTAGAAAAACTCATAAATAGGTCATATGGTTGATTTTGCTTCCACTGAGGTGATTCTGTCTCACAGTGCCCCCATGTGACAGAGTAGAACTGCCCCACAGGGTTTCCCAGGCTGTCATCTATTGTGTCACTATATACTC
>NW_006408790.1:967370-971396 GCF_000296735.1 Chrysochloris asiatica | reverse complement strand
GCTTTGCACTCTGGCGCATTAACCCACAGTGCCACACCAGAACTCCATATATATATTTGATGTGTATATGACTAGATCCCTGGTAGTGGTTATGCGTTGGACAGCAGTTTGAATCTACCAGCTGCTCAGAGGGAGAAAGGTGAGGCTTCCTGCTCCTGTAACAATTTACAACCTCAGAAACCCTACACAGAGTCCCTAAGAGTCAGAACTGATTCAACAGCACACCACCACCATATATACAGCCATCAGGAGTAAAAAGGACATTGGATTGCCTCAAAAGCAACAATAATGACGAGACTTTGAAGAGGGTGGATTCGGGCCTTGAGAACTCTGGTCAGAGAGAGACTGGTGGCACCCCCAACACTGTGGTTCTTGTCACGCTTCAGGTGTGGGACTGAACTCACCGCCAGGACTCCATTTTCTGTCAAGGAGAGTCAGGTCTCTAAGGGGACAATGACACTCGGGAGAGACATACTCCTTAGACTAACCAAGCACCTGAGATCAGAAGGGCAGCATTTACCCCGGAGGAGTTCAGAAGGTTAGGAAAGAAGGACAGAAACAGGAAGCAAAGGAAGGAAGTGGGGTAAGCGATGAGACTTTGTGGGGATGTCAGTCAAGGAGAGGCGACAATGTAATTATGAATTATTAAACAGAAAACTGATGATCTGCTCTGCAAGCCTTCAGCCAACTTACAATAATGCAAAAAAACTTATTATTTTGAACCTACTCTGAAGTTGGGGAGCTCTGGTAGCGTAGTGGTTACGAATTGAGCTGTGAACCGCAAAGGTCAGCAGTTCGAAACTACAAGCTGCTCTGTGGGAGAAAGAGGAGGCGTTCTACTCCCATAAAGATTTACAGCCTCGGAAACCCTGTACAGGGTTGCTATGAGTCGGAACTGACTCCATGGCACACAGCCACCACCACCACTCTGAAGTTACCACACTTCAGGCTAAGATGAAATAGTCTAGACATGAAACATAAATCAAATGTAGGCAATAATGACCTGTAGGAAGATTTAAAAGTTTCACAAGAAAGGACACATGAGCACACACACCCTGTGTCAGAGGCATGACTAATTGCTAACCAACACAGCTCTACTGAAAAGGCGAGAGCGTGGAAGCACATGGCAGAGACAAAAGAAGTTCGTGACACAAAAAAGCAAAGTAAATTCTTACCAACGAATCCTCGCTTACATTTCTGACCCTGGGTACTGTACCAACAACATTGTGATCAAACCGCTCTGTATCATCAACAACTAACATCACCAAGGCCTGGCCTCTGACAAAGACCTGAGCACTGGAGGTGAGAAGAAAAGCCTGCTCTTCATAAACACGCTTTTCATTCATGACTGAGAAGGCAAGCAACGAGGGCAGCAATTAAAACAGAGCGGACTCCTCCAAAATCATGGCAGTCACTGGATTTAGCTAACGTGTGAGGATGAGTCATGAATTATCCATATTCCAGTTATATTAAAATGCCCATCCATGTCCATGAATGATGACATTGAACATGCACGTGAAATGATTCTGTGGAATAGACGAGTGACCGTGGATTATGTGGCAAATCATTCATGTGGCTCTGCCTATGAAATAGTCCACGGCAGACTTGGGTTTCAAAAAGTTTGTGTGAGATGGCTACAGAAACAGCTCTCAGAAGAGTATAAACAGTAATGTTGGGACATCTGCAAACATAATTTGGACTGATACTCCAAGGAAGGCAAATGTTTCTTTAAATAAATCATTGCTGATGACAAGACGTGAATTCATCACTATGAGCCTGCGAGTGAACAGCAGAATGTGGAATGGAAACATCCTCCATCGTCAACCAAGAAAAAGTTCAAAAGTCAACCATCAGCTGGAAAACTGATGCTTACAGTTTTCTGGGATTCTCAAGGGCCATTGTCAGGGAAAAGGTTCCATAATCAACAGTGCTCATTACAGTGAGATGTTCACTGAAGAGCTGAGCCTAAACTTTGGATTAAATGCAGAGGACTGCTGTCCACAGGAGGCGTTGTGATCTTGTGTGACGTTGCACGTCCGCACACCTCTGTCCACACTGTTGACACTCTGCAAAATCCTCGTTTTGAGGTGTTAAAGCATCTTCCCTATAGTTCTGATCTTGCTCCATTAGATTTGGCTCCTTGAAATCAGCCTTTCAAGGACAAAGATTCACCTCTGATAAAGAAGTGAAGACAGTGGTGCATTCGTGTCTCGTAGTTCAGTTTAAAACATTTTTTAGTAAGGGAATACGAAAGCTTGAATGAAATTACTTTACTTTTTTGTGTCACGAACTTCTTTTGTCTCTGCCATGTGCTTCCATGCTCTCATCTTTTCAGTATAGCTGTATTCGAAAGCTAAGATATTATGTCAAAAATGATGTATTTGTCTTTTCTAAAAGTTGATTAAAATAAATTATATAGCCAGAGTACAGATGTTTTTTTTGATTCACCCTCACATTTAATTAACCTGGAATAAGTGCTTGCCACACGGAGAGAGGAGTCCCCTTGTGGTGGGGTGGGTTAATGTGGTAGACCGCAAGGTCAGTTTGAACCACTTCTCGGAAACCCTATACAGGGTCGCTATGAATCAGAACCAACTCAACAGCATTTAACAACAACAACAAACACACAGAGGGAGGGAAGGAGAGAGAAACAGGGAGAGAAAGGAACTAAGAGAGGAAGACAGGAGGGGGAGGGAGGGAATGAGAGAGCAGGCAGGCAGGAAGAAGAGAGAGCTTTGTTCTGACTCACAGTCGGGGCAATGCTGGGTAATGATTACTCAATTATTCTGTATTAGGACATTCTGACCTTCTCTCTTAATCTTTCAACAACCTCTATTTTTTTGATTTAACGCAAGCACTGTACCAGTCTGTATAAGTGTCCCCTTTGTAGATATGAAAATAAATAAGTGTTTGAACCTAATTTGAATACCAATGTTCTTTACTCTGAACTATGCTAACCTGAAACCTCAACAGCTCTTCCCTTCTTCTGACCTCTAAGGATCAAATCACAGTTTCCACCTTTCTTTCGTGCAATTTTCAGTGATCTCTCATTGTCGTTTTCTGACTAGAAGTTCTCTCTTCACCGAGCAGTTTCTCATACAAATTTACAGTTATCTGGGTCTTTTCCATGTATCTGAAGACTCCCCAAAGGCAGATAGAAGACATTGGAGGCACAATAACACTTCGGCTGTTCCCAAACACCTGGCTGTCTTCTCCTCAAAGGCGAGGCCAGTGAAACAGGCCACTCTGCAGACACAGGTCACAAAGAGCAGGACACATACAAGAAGGCTCCTCCCCACCTGATGTCCATAAAACGAAGCTGTGATTGATGGCTGCCAACTCGTTTGCCATGCTCACTGGTAACTGAAAGTGAAATATTTGGACCTGCACTCTCTCTGCCAGAAGCCAATGTTCCTCTGAAATGCCCTATCTGTCCACAGCCCTGGTCTCAGCTTCCCACAGCTATCCCATGCTGGGTAAAGCGGAGCCTCGGGGCTTCCTTAATGTCTGTTCTGTCTTCCGGATGGAGGCCCTGCACATGAGCCTGCCAGCTAGGAGCTGAGTGGGCACTTAGTTGCCCTTCCCTCGTACAACATCCTGATTACTTACAGAAGCCCTATGCACAACAAAACACTGCTCAAGCCTGCACCAACCTCACAAGTGTTGTTGTGTTTGCTGCCACCATGTCAGTCCATGTTGGGGGTCTTCCTCTAGTTTGCTGACCCTGATGATCTGCAAGGTTGTGTCATCTGATAGCACATTCTTCTTCATATAATCAAGCTTCTTAGATTATTTGCTCAGCATACAGACTGAATAGTATGATCAAAGGATACAACCCTGGTACACACCTTCCTGATTTTAAACTCTTCAGTATCCCCTGGCTCTGTCCAATAAATGCTTCTTGTTCCACGTACAGGTTCTTCATGAGCACAATTAAGTGTTCTGGAATTCCTGTTCTTTGCAATTCTGTCCATACTTTGTCATGATCCACACAGTCCAATGTTTGTGAATAGTCAATAAAGCACA
>NW_006408790.1:964221-965453 GCF_000296735.1 Chrysochloris asiatica | reverse complement strand
AAAGCATAAAAATGTTAAAACACATGCCTTTCTAAGTATTAAGGCCATAGCTAACCACTGAATATGCCCAAAAAACAGAAGCAGATGACCATATCAGCACATGCCCAGAAACGAGATAAAGTGACTGAGACAAATGAGCTGGAAGCAGACCTACACTCCATACTGGAAGATGGGCAGGCTTTGAAAATGTCTGAGAAGGAATTCAGAAAAATGATTATGAAATGTATCAAAACACTTTACAATAGAGTTGATAAAAATAAGGAAGAAGTCAGGAAAGTGCTACAGGAACAATCAAATAAGATAGATACAACATTGGAAACAATTCAAAACCTACAGAAAGAGGTCCAAATGATAAATAATATAATATCAGAAATGGACAATACACTGAAAAGGCAAAGGAGTAGAATTTAAGAGATAGAAGCCAGAACTAGTGAGCTGGAAGATAAATCACTCAATATTACAAAGATAGAAGAACAAGCAGAAAAAAGGATAAAAAATCTGAAGAAGGCCAAAAATTCATGTTGGACTACATGAAGAGAAATAACTTAAGAATTATTGGCATTCCGGAACAGAAACAATCACACAAGTTCACGGAGGGGATAGTTGAAGAACTTCTGGAAGAAAATTTTTCTAACATCCTGAAAAGCAAAAAGATAAGCATTCAAGAAGCTCAATGAACCCCAGGAAGGATAGACCCTAGAAGAAAATCACCAAGACATATAATAATCAAGCTCTCCAAAATCAAAGATAAGGACAGAATCCTGAAAGGGTTCTGGGAAAAGAGAAGAGTAACATACAAAGGTAAGCAAATCATATTAAGCTCAGATCTCTCAACAGAAACCGTGCAGGCAAGAAGGCAATGGGGAGACATATATAAAACTCTGAAAGAAAAAACTGCCAACCAAGAATCCTCAACCACAGCAAAGCTGTCAATCAAATATGATGGCATAATCAAAACTTTCAAGGATAAACAGAAGCTAAGGGATTTTGCCAAAGCCAAGCCTGCAATGAAAAACATTCTAAAGGGAATTCTGTGACCTGAGAACCAACAAGAACAGACAACAACCAGAGACTGGCATACATGGCAGCGTCACCCAGAACTCAATCGACAAATGGAATAGTCGAGAGCAAAATCAAACTATAAGAACAAATTCAGAGGACCTGGGAGGTCAGTCTATGATCAAAACAATTACAATGTGAAAGAAAGTAAACACAGAGGAACAGAGATCCAG
>NW_006408790.1:955377-963467 GCF_000296735.1 Chrysochloris asiatica | reverse complement strand
CGACAGAAGATACATCTTCAAAGAAAGATCATCAGGAAAAAACAAAAATGTCAGTATGACTGGCTACTACAAGAATCAGCAAGCTGTTCACTGGGAAGCCATCAAGTTCCTTCAGGACAAACTCCCCTCTAAGTCTGAAACTCAAAGGGAACACATGAACAAGCATGTAAGCTTGCTGGCAACAACATTGGTCTACTGGTGAATGGAAGATGGGGAAAGGCAGCAATGAAGAAATGGGCTGAGGTCAACCACGGTCCATTGACTCCCATTGACCTGGAGATGAGATAGAGAAGAGGAAGGGCTGGTTGGTCCAAAAGTGTGGTGAGACCTGGGGACACCTGAGCCTGTGGACAAGGACATAACCACAGAGGGCTAGAACTGAGAGTGAAGCATCCAGCTGATATGAAGTGAGGGGAGATGCATAAGAACACCCAAACTTGCAGGCAGTACCCATTTGACCTAGCCTTGATGGCTTGATAATCAGAACTTGACTAGAGGAAGGTTAAAAAAAAAAAAAGAACAAAACAAATTTTGATAAAGGAAACAAGTGTAAATTGCTACAATTTGATGAACTTAAGCTATTCTCATGGAGGTAGTAACTCTAAATACCAAGAGAGAGGGAAGTAGTCTTCACATCAAGTATCAATGCTATCCCCTCTGTACACAGGGTAGATAGGGACAGGCAACTCAGACATTGGCTACCTAAAATGAGGGGGTGATAAAGTCACTAAGTGACTGGCATATAAGGTTTCAAGAGGGAGTTTAGTTTAATAGTCTGTGGGGAAAGAAAGAGTTCCTGCTGAGTAGTTTTCATCTTGTCTGGAGGGGTCTGGTTAAAAGAGACGGGGATAAGAGTCTAGTTTAAGAGTGTGTTGGAGAAGAAAGTGTTCCCAATGATCTGGTGAAAAGAGATGGGGAAAAGATTCTTGTGATTCAATATGAGTAATTGTTATTATGACTAATTGCTACTGTTACAATTATAAAGGTAGAAGTTTTGTAACAAAAACAGGGCTGTGGTTAATCTTACAGTCCAGGAACAGAGGACCCTAGGACCATCAAGGGAGAAGAGCACAAGTGGAATGAGGGACCTTATCCAGAGAAGCAGTAACACCAGAGATGGAGGCAGAGATGAGGACTTGGAGAGAGGGAGCAGTTGAGGACTCTAGATTCATGGGAAGAGAGGGACTAAGAGCTGGTGGACAGGAGGCAGATTTGCAGAACGTGCCCTTTGGTGGTGTAAATTATTTTATATGCCTGAGTGTTTTTAAAAAAAGAGCTAAAGTTAATAGAAACACTGTTAACTGATGGTTCATGGAGGGGATTATAATCATTGTAATGAAACAAGGTGTATGATTTGTTGAATGTAAAACTGATGATCTGCTCTGTAAACTTTTACTCAATCCACAATAAAAAAAACCTTAAATAAATTTAAAAAAAAAAAAAAAACACACACACCAAACTGACTCAAAGGATATCCTAGACTATAACAGATTGGACGCAATGAACACTAATGACATGCTGTAGGACTTTTTGTGATTAGCAGTCCAATGTTTATCCTGTGGTGGCACACCAAAATGGAGTACACCTCAACATAAAGAAACAAAACTTCTCACAACTGGACCCATAAGCAACATCATGACAAATAAGAGAAAAAGCTGAAGTTGTCAAGAATTTCATTGCCCATAAAAGCTGTAGCCAAAGAAATCAAATGATGGTTGGCATTAGGTAAATGTGCTGAATGTTCCTTAGAAGCCAGAAGGGCCAGATTTCTTCTCTCATACTTTGGGCAAAGTATCAGATAGGACCAGTCCCTGGAGAAGGACATCATGTTTGATAAAGTGGAGGGACAGTCATAAAAAGGAAGACCCACAATGAGATGGATTGGCTCAAGTGTAGCAACGATTGTGAGGTTGTTGCAGGACCGGGCAGTATTTCGTTCTGTTGTGCATAAGGTCGCAATGAGAACGTACCAACTCAATGGCATCTAACAACAACAAACCAGTCCAATTCCCTTTTTACAGTGTTCAAGAGCAAAGATGTCACTCTGAGGGCTAAAGTGGGCCTGATCTGAGCGGTGGTATTTTTCAATCGCCTCATATTCAAGTGAAAGCTGGACAATAAAAGAAGACCAAAATAGAATTGGCCCATTTGAGTTGGAATATTGGTGAAGAATATTCAATCTACATCAGGAGTTGCCAAAAAAAACACACAAGTCTGTCTTGGAAGAAATACAGCTTGAATCACTCCTTAAAAATGAGGACAGCCAAACTTTGTCTCACGTACTTTGCACATGACCAGCCCTTGGGGAGGACATCATGCTTGGGCAAGTGGAGAGTCAGAAAAAAAGTAGATCCTCAAGGAGAGGCAACGTGATCTCAAGGATGACTCAGAACCAGGCAGGGTTTGGTTGTTGGAGATAGGGTTCCATGGTCTGAACCAACTCAATGGTGCCTACCAAGATCAACAATGGCCTTCTTTATGAGAACAGACCATCATGTCTTATATTGACGAACCACTGGGTAAGTGCAGACCACCATTTCAGTTATTAACCGAGCACATACCTTCTGTGCCCCCATGCCCTTCATTTTATCATAAAAGACTATACATAGGTGGTACCTGTGTGTCCCTGTAGGATCAGCACTGGAATGCGAACCACAGGTTGGAAGTTCAAACCCATCAGCTGTTTGTTGGAAACCCTATACAGGGTCGCTATGAGTCAACAACAGTAGCTTTAGGAGTCCTGGTGTGGCGCTGTAGGATCAACACTGGACTGCGAACCACAAGGTCGACAGTTCAAACCCACCAGCTGCTCCTTGGAAACCCTATATAGGGTCGTTATGAGTTGGAACTGTCTCGACGACACTTAACAACAACAACAGTAACCATAGACATGTGATGACATTTCTATAGAGTGTTTATTCAACATGCATTCACACTCACTATGAAAATAGCTAAGGAGCTCTGGTAGCGTAGTGATTACGAATCGGGCTGCGAACCGCAAGGTCAGCAGTTCGAAACTACCAACTGCTCTGCGGGAAAAAGATGAAGCGTTCTGTTCCCGTAAAGATTAACAGCCTCAGAAACCCTGTGCAGGGTTGCTATGAGTCGGAACCGACTCCATGGCACACAACAACAACAACAACAACATGACAATAGTTGTAAATGTCTTAATACATCATCCTCTGAAAACTTGTACTCAAAAATGATGTTGCCAAGTCTCGAATCATGCATGTGAACACCTCTGACTTAGAGAAGGGGTTTGTTGATGCCATGGATGTATAGACGATCCTTGTACTTACACGGAGCTATCTTGCCAGAATGCATTGTAAATCAGAATAATGCAAATAAAAAATGATTTTCCCAGCAGTTTTATTGAGACATAATTCACATACCATATAATCCACCCACTTAAAGTGTCACCCACTTCAGCTCAGTGATCTGTTAGCATATTCGGTGATGTGCAATGATTAGCACAGCCCTGACTCATAGTCACATTATCCCAGAAAGGCAGCACCGTGCCCTCCGGCTATCACCCCACCCCCACCCTCCACCCCGTTCCTCCATCCCTCCCACCCCAACCTGCTGGTTACTTCTGGATGTCTGCAAGCCTATTTTTGGTTCATGGAGAACTCATGACTAGGAAGTCTACCTTCTCTATGTAAGATTTACCAGTTCTGGACATCTATGGAGTCCTGGCATGGCACTGTAGGATCAGCACTGGACTGTGTACCCCAAGGTTGGCAATTCAAGCCCACCAGCTGCTCCTAGGAAACCCTACACAAGGACCCTATGAGTTGGAACTGACTTGACAGCACTTAGAATTACCAACATTTTCTTTACCCTTACCCACGGGCCTCGGGGTGGAGGGATGGTAACTTTTTGAGGAACTGTCAAGCTGCTTTCCAAAGTGGTGCGCCCCGGTGCATCCCGTCCATGGTGTGTGAGGACGCTGACTTCTCTACATCCTTGTCCACACTCGTCTTTCCTTCTCTTTCTCTTACAGCCCCCAGTGGGTGTGAAATGCTATCTCATTGGAGTTTGGATTGACATCTCCCTGGTCTGGGGCTAGAGAGTAAACACTGGGCTGCTCACCACAAGGTCAAAGGTTCAAACTCACCAACCGCTCCTCAGAATCCCTACACAGGGCTGTTATGTATCAGAACCCACTCAACGACACTTAACAACAACAATGACAAGTAATGTTGAACGTCTTTTCATGCTTATGGAGTCTATGTATACAAGTGTATGCCTACAGCAAAAGTGCAAAAAAAATGTATCATTGAGTATAAATATGTTATACAGACAAGTTTTTAATCAGATTTATCAATTACATTTTTTTCCTTTCTGTGAGTTGTTTCTTAGTTTTATCGGCAGTGCCTTGTGAAGCACACAATTTTCTCATGACATTTAGTTCATTTGTTTTCGTTGCTTATGCTTTGAACTTCCTATGGAGGAAGCCACTGCCCACCCGAGGAGGGTTTGCTCAGCTGTTCGCTTCTATGGCTTTTGCAGTTTTCACTCTTACATTGACCTCTTTCCTCCATGTTTAGCTAGTTACCATACAGAGGACGAGGTAGGAATTCAACTTGGTTCTTTGGCATATTGGTATCCAGTTGCCCCAGCACCATTTGTTGTAAGCAAAGAACAGCATCAATAAAATTAAAAATTTTAAAAGCCCATGTTCCCATAAGGGCTCCTGGTGGCACTGTGAGTTGGACATTGGAAAGCTAACTTTAAGATCAGTGGTTCAAACCTGCCAGCCACTCTGTGGGAGCAAGGGGAGGCTGTCTTGTTCCCATAAAAATTTACAACCTCGGTAACTCTCTGTCCTTCAAGGTCACTGGGAGTCACAATTGATTCGATGGCAGTGAATCAGGCTAATGTTCCCACAGAACTAGTATTTTGTTGCTGATTTTAAGTACTTCCGAGTCGGTTCTGACTCATAGCGACGCTGTCTAGGGTTTCCAAGGAGCAGCTAGTGAGTTTGAATCGCCGACCTTGTGGTTCAAACTGATCTTGTGGTCCACACTCTAACCTGAGTTAGAGTTTTCCATAGGAAATATCAATGCCTAGCTCACAACACTGAGTCTACTCAACAACCGTGTATAAGATATGCATACCTGTTAATATCATTTAACATAATTTTTCAGGTAAACACTGGCAATATAATTACCCAGCTTGCTCCCATAAAGTAACGTTTGAAAGACTACTGCACCGTGAAGTATTAGATGAAAGTTCTTACCTTCCCTTCTTATATTTACTGCTTTGATTTTCTGCAATGAATCAGTTAATTGAAGAAAAGCTTTATGGGTGTGCTGGGATTTATGAAGATTTCAAAGATAAGGTTTTGGCAGGAGAAAGTTGAAAAACATTCCTTTAAATCACTTGAATGGCTTTTTGTGAGGACGACATAAGCATTTCTGGTTGGCTGGCTTCTTTTCTTCATTAGACATTTCCTGGCAGAAAGCTAGGAGCAGAAATCAAGCTGTTTGTAACTGTCATAACTTCAAAGTGGGAAGCCTATTTGTGTGTTTGTGAGTGTGTTAGTCAGTGTTTGTTTGAGCTGCTGCCAGATGTTGATCTCTTTGTGTTTTCATGCCATACAGCCTATATTGAGGAGCTCTGATTTGCGCTCATGTTTCGGTCATTCACTCTCCCCCACCCCACCTCCTGCAATTATTATATTCCAATGCCCAGGGTCCCCAAACCTCGGCCTAAATGTCATCAAACAGAAAACTACTGAGGTTCTGGGCTTTTTATGGGACCTAAACTATCAAAAGGAGGGCTGGGGGACTACTCGTGGAAGAATTGGAAGTTCAAAACCATCCAGAGGTGTCTTAGAAGAAAGACCTGGCAATATTCTTCTGCAAGGTCATGGTCACAGTCAGGGTCATGGTCAGGGTCACGGTCACGAAAATCCTGTAGAGAAAAGGTCTAAAAAGCACGGGCTTGCCATGGGGTGGACTCCACAGCAGCTGGCTTACTGGTGGTAGTGGTGTGCTGTGGAGTTGGTTTCCACTCATAGTGATGCTGTGTAGTGTTTCTGAGGCTGTAAATCTTCACAGGAGCAGAAAGCCTCATCTTTCTATGATGGAGCAGTTGTCAGATATGAACTGCTGACCTTGAGTATAACAGCCCAGCTCATAATCCACTACAATACCTGGGCTAAATTGTCAAGAGTTTTTCCTTATTACCCATATTTTGTTGTTATTGTTAGGTGCTGTCTGACTCATAACGACTTTATGTATTGCTAATTACTGGCAATTGGAAAGTAAAGATTGGAAACAAAGAGGAAGGATCAGTTGTTGGAAATACGGCCTTGGTGATAGAAACTATGCTGGAAATCACATGGTAGAATTTTGCAGACCAATCAATGACTTCTTCACAGCAAATATCTTTTTTAAACAACAGAAAAGGTGACTATACACATGGACCTCACCAGATGGAATACACAGAAATCAAATTGACTACATCTGTGGAAAGAGATGGTAGAAAAGCTCCAAATCTTCAACCAAAACAAAGCCAGGGGAAGACTGTAGAATGACCATCAATTGCTCATATGCAAGTTCATTAAATTAAAAACAAGATCATAAGAGCCAAAACATGAGCTTGAACATATCCCACCTTAATTTAGAGATTATCTGAAGAACAGATTTGATGAATTAGACACTACAGAACTAAGACCAGAAGAGTTGTGGGACGACATCAATAACATCATACAGGAAGAAAGCAAACATCAGTAAGAAGACAAGCAAAAAGGAAAAGACCAAAATAGATGTCAGAAGAGAATCTGAAACTAACTCTCCAGCTTAGAAAGATGCTAAAGAAAGTGGTAGAAATGAGGAGGTAAAAGAGCTGAATAGACATTTTTAAAAGAACTCGAGAAGACAAAGTCAAATATTATAACAAAATGTGCAAAGATCTGGAAATAGAAAACCAAAAGGAACGAACACACTCAGCATTTCTCAAGCTGAGGGAACTAAATAAAAAATTTAAACCTCAACTTGCAATATTGAAGGATTCTAATAGGAGTCCTGGTGTGGCGCTGTGGGCTAATGCACTGGACTGCAAAGTCATTTGAACTTCATGGTCAGAGGTTCAAGCTCACCAGCTGCTCCTTGGAAACCCTATACAGGGATGCTATGGGTTAGAACCAACTCGATGTCACTTAACAACAATAACAAACAATGAATAACCAAGCAACTTTGGGAATTAAATTAAATGTATTGAGCACCTAGTGCCAGTTAACCTTTCTATAAGCAATTCCTTATAAATGGTGAAAGATTATTTGGCACCTCGACCAATGACATAGACAGTGCTATTCAGTGAAAATAAACCAAATTCGTCCAATTGTACTAATGTGGTCCCTAGAAAAGATGAGTTGGAGACATATTTAAAGAAATTCCTAGTGAATGATCACAAATAAGGCTCTGTTTAGCGATGGGTGATGTCTGTGATGTGTCCCCAGAGTGGTCAGATACAAAAATACGGAATAAGAGTCTACCACAATGCAAATAGCTGTTCCGCGGGAGAAAGATGAGGCGTTCTGCTCCTGTAAAGATTTACGGCCTTGGAAACCATGTACAGGGTGGCTATGAGTCGGAACTGACACCATGGCACACAGCTACCACCACCACAATGCAAATGTAGAGCTATGGCGGTAACGCAAACAAGTTTGAATCGACAAACTAATACTCATAATTAATTCCAATGTGTTATAATTTTATATATGTTAATATACATATATTGGAGTCCTGGTGTGGAGCTGTGGGATAAAGCAATGGACCACAAGGTTAGTTTGAACCACAATGTTGGAGGTTCGAACTCATCAGTCGCTCCTTGGAAACTCTATACAGGGTCGCTATGAGTTGGAATCGACTTTACGGCACTTAACACCAACAATATATACATATATACTAAATACAAAATGATACTTCATCATCCCACTTCATTTAATACATATATGGGATCACAAGTTTGTTATTTGGAGTACCAAAGGAGCTCTGGTAGCGTAGTGGTTACGAATTGGGCTGAGAACCGCAAGGTCAGCAGTTCGAAACTACCAGCTGTTCCGCGGGAGAAAGATGAGG
>NW_006408790.1:953173-954987 GCF_000296735.1 Chrysochloris asiatica | reverse complement strand
GAGCGGCTGGTAGTTTCGAACCGCTGACCTTAAGGTTCGCAGCCCGATTCGTAACCACTACGCTACCAGAGTTTACTCAGGAAAAATAAGGGGAAAACTAGATATGCAAAAAGAAGAAAGCAAAAACAGCCATGATCTCACAATTTTAACTGTCTTAGCACTTTTTACCTGTAGAATGTAGTGACATCAATTATGTTCACCATGTTGCATGGGAGAAAGAGGAGTCTTTCTGCTCCCGTAAAGATTTACAGCCTCAGAAACTCTATTCAGGGTCACTGAGTCTGAACTGACTCCTCGGCACCTAACTATAACCACCACGGACTGCCAGAAGAACAAACAAATCTGTGTTGGAAGAAATACAACCAGAATGCTGCTGAGAAGCCAGGATGGCCAGACAGCATTTCTCATACTTTGGACATATTATCAGGAGGGGCCAGTCACCAGAGAAGGACATCATGCTTGGTAAAATGGAAGATCAGCGAAAAAGGGGGAGACCCCCAACAAGATGACTTGACACAATGAAAGCAGCAATAGAGTCAAGTGTAACAATAATTGTGGGGATGGTACAATATGTTGTGTTGGTCTTGTTTTTAATTTAATGAATTTGCATATGAGCAATTGATGGTCTATTCTACAGTCTTCCCCTGGCGTTGTTTTCGTTGATGATTTGGAGCTTTTCCACAATCTCTTTCCACAGATGTAGTCTATTTTATTTCTGTGCATTCCATCTGGTGAGGTCCATGTGTATAGTCACCTTTTCTGTTGTTTAAAAAAGGTATTTGTAGTGAAGAAGTCATTGGTCTTGCAAAATTCTACTATGTGATTTCCAGCATCGTTTCTATCACCAAGGCCGTATTTCCAACAACTGATCCTTCCTCTTTGTTTCCAATCTTTACTTTCCAATTGCCAGTAATTATCAATACATTTTGATTGTATGTTTGGTCCATTTCAGACTGAAGAAACTGATAGAATTCTTGAATTTCATCATCACTGAATTTAATATTTGGTGCATAAGTTGAATGATAGTGGTATTAACTGGTCTTCCTTGTAGGTATATGGATGTTATCCTATCACAGACAGCATTGTACTTCAAGATTAATAATGAAATGCTCTTTTGATGGTTAATGTGACACCATTCCTCTTCAATTTGTCATTCCCAGCATATTAAACCAGGTGATTGTCTGATTGAAAATGGCCAATACCTGTCCATTTCAGCTCATTGATGCCTAGGATATTGATGTTTATGTGTTCCTTTAATTTTTTACAACTTCCAATTTTCCTAGATTCATACTTTGTACATTCCATGTTTTGATTATTAATGGATATTTACAGCTCTGTCTCCGCTTTTTGAGTTGTGCCCCATCAGTAAATAAAGGTCCTGAAGGTTTACTCCATTTGCATCATCACCTCATCACGGTCAACTCTACTTTGAGGAGGCAGCTCTTCCCCAGTCATACTTTCAATGCCTTCCAACCACAAGGGCTCGTCTTCCAGCATTATATCTGACAATATTCGGATGCTCTTCATCATGTTTCCACTAGTACTGACCGTGTTCTATTGATATTCAAAATGTTTTCAGTGACAAAATAGTTAGAAGTAGTCCATCTTTCCTTAGCCTGTCTTCATTTGGAAGTTCAGCTGATACCTGTCCACTGTGGGTGACCCTGCTGATATTTAGAATACCTGTGGCATAGCTTCCAGAATCACAGCAACACACAAGCCACCACAGTACAGCAAACTGACAGATGAGAGTTAGAACTATGCCTAGGATATCAATGTTTATATGTTTGATTTTATGTTTGACAGCTTCCAAA
>NW_006408790.1:951101-952410 GCF_000296735.1 Chrysochloris asiatica | reverse complement strand
GGGAGTAGAAAGCCTCATCTTTCTCCCGCAGAGCGGCTGGTAGTTTCGAACCACTGACCTTAAGGTTCGCAGCCCGATTCGTAACCACTACGCTACCAGAGCTCCTTATAACCTCATATATCCCCTAGAATTCTATATTTTCTAGATACTTGTCTTTGGTATGTGTATTGTGAATATATTCTCCTAGAACTCTATATTTTCTTATGCCATGTCTTTGTTCGATATGTGTGTTGTGAATATATTCTCCTAGAACTGTTTATCTTCTAGATATTTGTCTTCGTTTGGCATGTGTATTCTGAGTATATTCCCCTAGTCTGCAGACTCATTTTCTCATGGTGTAATTCAAACTGTCAAAGATTTTAATTTTGCTGAACTAAGAATGAACATATATATCAACCAAAAAAAAAAAAAAATGGATATATGAGTTCCAGGAATAGACCTACATATTTACATATTTATAATAAGAGAATTTTCAAGTTCTCTGCCAAGATAATTTAGTGGGAAAACAATATACTTTTCAACAAGAGTTGTAGGTATTCTTCTGGAAAGAAACAAGAATGTGTGTCTTTACTCCACATATAAAACTTCATTCCATGCAGACCACAGACCCTCAGCCTGAAGCTAAAGCCAGGAAACTTCTACCAGGAGCATTCTCCTAAGTAGAAAAGTATCTGATTCTAGAGAGTTTTGGATAGGTCACAAAAAACATAAAACAGTACCATTTGAAACTATTTAAGTATTAACTCCAGAGTATGTCCATGGGGAAATGAGACGATTATTGCTTCTAAATAGGTCTAGCCAGTTACCATGGAAGGAGCTCTGGCAGCGTATGAGTTATGAGTCCGCTGCTAACCTCACAGTCAGCAGTTCAAAACTACCAGTCATTCTGTGAGAGAAAGACAAGACTTTTTGCTCCCATGAAGATGTATAGCCTCACAAACCCTATATGGTTATTATGAGTCGGAACCGACGCCATGGCACACAATGGGAGCAAACAGCCTCATCTTTCTCCTGAGGAGTGGCTGGTGGGTTTGAACTGCCAACCTGCAGTTAGCATCCAACACCTAACTCATAGTCCAGTGAGGGTTCTTCAAAAAGTTGATGGACAAATTCCATTATCTTTTAATCCTATTTCTCTACTAACTTTTTAAATCTCCATTGTTGATTGCGGTCTGCTTTTGACAGATACTGACCTTACCTCCTCCTTTCTCTGGGTGATGGTTTTCTTTTTTGTTTTTTAAGTTTTTATTGTGAATTATGTGGGTCTACATGGTATTTTCAATAACCTTATATGGATGTGAAAGCTGGA
>NW_006408790.1:941773-949666 GCF_000296735.1 Chrysochloris asiatica | reverse complement strand
CTGTGGCCATGTCACTGCCTCTGGGTGCAGGAGTCCCCAGGTCTTGCCATACTGCTGGCCAACCAGGTCTCCACCCGGGTTCACAGGAGTCTATTCAATGTGGTCAGACCCAGTTCCCAACTTCATTGCTGTTTTGCCCCCTCTTCCCCTTATCAGTGACCAACGTGGTCTCCAGCCAGACCACATGCCTGCTCTTGTATTCCCTCTAAGTCTCAGTCTTGGAAGAGGCTTTGCTGTGAGGGGACCCAACCACTTGCCTTGATGGCTCCCAGGCGAACAGCTTGCTTGTTCTTGTAGTAGTCAATAGGACTGATGTTATTGGTTTTTATTTTTCCAGACGGTATTTCTTTCATGAAGTATCTCCTGTTCTTCTAGCTGCTCCAGGCTGGTCGACTTGTCCTTTCCAGTGGAAATTTCCTACCTCAGATGATTCTGGATGGGGTTCAGGATTCCACCTGTGGTCTTATGCAATGCAAAGGCTCCATAGGAAACCTCTTTCACTGGGCAACTTCTAGCCCACTATAAGGTATTCCAATCATTCTTATCAATGGAGAAAAGATTGAAGTTGTCAAGGACTTCATTCTTCTTGAATCAACTATCAACATTCGCAGAGGCAGCAGTCAGGAGATCAGACGACGTATTGCATTAGGCAAATCTGCTGCACAGGAATGTTTTAAAGTGGTTGAAGAGCAAAGATGTCACCTTGAGGACTAAGGTGCGCCTGACCCAAGCCACGTTATTTTCAATAACCTAATACGGATGCGAAAGCTGCACAGTGAATATGGAAGATCATAGAAGAATTGATGCCTTTGAATTGTGGTGTTGGAGGAGAATACTAAAAGTGCCGTGGACTGACAAAAGACCCAATACATCTGTTTTGGAAGAAGTGCAGCCAGAGTGCTCCTTGGAGGCCAAGATGGACAAACTTCATCTCTCATATTTTGGACATATTGTCAGGAGGGAACAGTCGCTGGAGAATGATGTCATGCTGGGTAAGATGGAGGGTCAGAGAAAAAGAGGAAGACCCCCAACAAGACGGATTGGCCAGGTGGCATCATTGATGGTGTCAAGTGTGGCAGCGGTAGTGAGGTTGGCCCAGGATCGGACATTGTTTCATTCTGCTGTGCATCGTGTCACTTTGAGTCGGTTCCCACTCGATGGCACCTGACAACAACAACAACGACATAGGCTACAAGACAGACTTACAAGCTTTCTATTGTGATGTTTCCGGCTCTTCCTTTCTCTCCCCCTCTGGGTGATGGTTTTCTTGAGTTTCTGTTTGAATTAACTTTCTCCACCGTAGGAATGTTCCAACTGCCCCTACCCCAATGTGACTTCTCAGGAATTGCTGGAGTTGGTCCAGGTGGGGTGTGGCTTTGATACGGAGGAAAGTGACTGAGAGACCGTCGTTAACTGTCTTAGGGTGGTGTCTACCACCCAGTTCAAGGTGGGTGGCAGGGAAATCATACCAGCGTCTGTTTTCTTCTTTGCCCTCTCTTGTTGTTGGGCGTCATCTTGTAGGCCTCAAGTCATAGTAACCCCATGGACAACAGAAGAAAATAGTGTCTGATCTTTGGCCATTTTCACAATCGTAGGAATGGAGTCCAATGTTGTGGACATTGTATAAATCCATCTTGTGTCTGTTATACTGACCCTCTACTTGACCACTTTTCCCTTGTTAGTCTTTAAAAAAAAATTGATTCTTTTGATTTGGGTAAAAGTATGCCCAGCCAAAGAGACCCCATTCCAGAAATTTCTACATGTACAATCTGGTGCCATTGGTTAGATTTTTCAAGTGGTGCAAGCATTCTTGATGTGCTGCTTTAAATTACCGCACCTTCATTTCCCTAAACTCACTGCCCCTGAAGCTGCCCATCCAACCTTCTGAGTCTCCATTGTCATGAAGGCTTGCCAGTGGTCACCAAGTTACAATAAATGGTCTCCATTCTCCTGAAGCAACAGAGAAGGAAGCCAAGTGTGTGTCTAGTTCCTCTATGGACATGAGACCAGAAGGAACTGGGTGATGCCCAGTTACCATTACTCAGTGTCTGCATCAAACAGTCTATGGAAGAATACTGATCCAAATGTGGTAAAATGTAAAACAAAATTTCAAATTCTCATGGGATGCAGACTCAATGGAGTCACTGAAACTGGATTAACCCTCAAAACTGTTGCCTAGAGGTATTCTTTAAACCTCATGCCAAGGCTAGTCCCTGAAGTCTTCATTGAATGAAAACAATATTTTATTTTCATTACAAAAAGGTATAGATACACAGGCAAGCACTGAAAATGTATTCTAATTGCACCTTTAGGCACCTTTAGGAGTCCTGGTGTGGCACTGCAGAACAAGCACTCAACCGTAAAGGTGGCAGTTCAAACCCACCAGCACTCCTCAGAAGTCCTATATAGATAGGGTCTCTATGAGTCAGAGGCCACTAGACAGCACTTAACAACAACAATGACACCAACAATACCGAGACAGTAGAGTGAAGTGATGGCTGCTTTCTCCCATGCCGGGACTTTGGTCTTCTGTTCATTCATTGTGCTCTGAAGGATTCTTAATTTCCAAATTCAACTTGTTCCCTGAGCTTACTTCCTGTTGTTTTCAGTGTTGGGGTCTGCAGCCTCATTCCTCTCTGAGCTGAATGTGAACATTGCCTAGTCACTGATACTAGGTACTTCTGTATTTTCACATTTGAAATCAATTCCTCTTATCAGCAAAGACAAAAGAGGAGTTGTAAAAAAATAAATTAACGTTCTACCTAGGAATCCAGTAGGCAGTACGCACAGTGAGAGGATGATGAAGCCTAAAAAGCAGGGACCCGACCAGTAAAGACTAGACTTGGCCTGAATTTCTGGTCATCAGCACAGAGTTATAAAACTGTAAGCTTGATTCTCTAGTCCATTTCCTGAGGAAAGAAAAAAGCACAATGGGACTTGTTTTCAGAGCTCTGCGGCCACCTTTCATCTCTTTGCCTAAATTGCTGGGCGTTCTCAGGGGCACTTTAAAGATTTTTACATCAAAGAGCCGAAGGAAAACCCAGCCTCTGAAAATGCAGTATGACTTCTACATTTGTTTGGTGGCTGAGTTGATATGCCCTGTGTGCACCAAAGCTGTGTATATTTTACTCTGAGCTTTGTACCTGGGCAATTTTAGTAATTGTATGACCTCTTTCAGGTCTAATACTGTCAAATATTATGTATGTGTGGTGGTGGTGGCGATGGTGGTGGGCTGTGGAGTCGGTTCAGACTCAAAGCTACCCTGTATAGGGCTTCCAAAGCTATAGATATTTATGGGAGCAGAAAGCATCATTTTTCTCTCTTGGAGCAGCTGGTAGCTTCAAACAGCTGACCTTGTGGTTTGCAGCCCAACTTATAACCCACTTTGTTGTTGTTGTTGTTGTCAAGTCGGTTCCGACCCATAGCGACCCTGTACAGGGTTTCCGAGGGTGTAAATCTTTAAGGGAGTAGAAAGCCTCATCTTTCTCCTGCGGAGCGGCTGGTAGTTTTGAACTGCTGACCTTAAGGTTCGCAGCCCAATTCGTAACCACTATGCTACCACTCTTTAAATTAGTGGCTATGTGCTGTGGAGTAGTTTCCGACCCATAGCGACCCTGTACAGGGTTTCCGAGGGTGTAAATCTTTAAGGGAGTAGAAAGCCTCATCTTTCTCCTGCGGAGCGGCTGGTAGTTTTGAACTGCTGACCTTATTAAATAGATGAAATAAATCCAACAGAATAAATCATACAAAAGGAAAACAGCATCTCAGAGAAGAAACTAGCCTACACAAGCCCTGATGTCATCTACATTCAAACCAGAAAAACCAAATGGTGCTGGTTGCCACTGCCTACCATTCTGACCAGGCCCATAGTAGGTGGACCCAGATAGAACAGGAGAAGACCAGGGATCAGAACTCAAATTTCTAAAAAGTCCAGACTGACTCACTTAGACTATCGCCCTGAGATATGCTTTAAACCATGAACCAAATCTCTCTTCCGAGGTCACATTTATTGAAATAACGGATTGGTCCATGTAGAGCACAGGAGCTGTGTAGGATACGCACTGGACTGCAAACCACAAGGTCAGTGGTTCAAGCCCACAAGCTCCTCCGTGGGAGGATGATGAGACTTGCCATTCCTGAAATACTTACAGCCTTGGAAACATATACGGGGTACATTCGAGTTCAAACCAATTTGACAGCATTTAACAATAGCAACAAATGGTGCTCCAGGCTAAAGATTAGATGAGGTGATTATGGGGCAGGGAGACTAGAGGGCGTTTGTATCTTGAGTTGATCTCATTTAAGATATAAAAGAGATAAACAAGCAAACAGAATTCAGAGGCACCTGTTACCACAGAGAAAGCACAGTCAGGGTGACTGTGTGCTCTCGACCTGGGATCCCTGCACCGTGGGGCTGTTAGGTTCAGAGAACGACTGATACTCAGACCCATGGAGACCCCCAAAGAATGCTAGCCCCTCAGATGCTGAAAGGAGACAAGGACCCCCACCCCCACCCCTGCCAAGGCCACAGTGAGAGAAAGCCTCCCCCTGGAGCCAGGGTTCTGACCTCCTAAACCGTGAGAGAGAAATGTCTGTGTTTTATAGGCACCCACTAGAGAACTGAGGGAGCTACAAAGGCACAGGAAAAGCAGGCGCCACATGAATATCGTCTGCAGAATAAGGTACACCCAGGAAGACCACAAGGAAGGAACTGACATGGCCAAGACACGGATTTGCATTTCCAGCCTCAGAACCGTGAGAAAATAAATTGCTCTTCATTAAAGCTGCCACTTGTGGTATGTTTATCCCAGCAGCACCAAGAAGCCAAGTCACAAGGCTTGGAGGCCAGTTGTAAGCACTGGTTATGTCACAAAGATGCAGTTAGTAAAGTCAAGAGTCAATTCATTCTAGAAGCGAAAAATACCAACTGAGAAGGAAGGAGTCTTCACATCAAGTATCAATGCTATCCCCCTCTATATACAGGGTAGACAGGGACAGGCAACTTAGACACTGGCTACCTAAAATGAGGGGCTGATAAAGGCACAAAGTGACTGGCTTACAAGGTTTCAAGAGGGAGTTTAGTTTAAGAGTGTGCAGGGGAAGATAAAGTCCCCACTGAATAGTTTTCATCTTGTCTAGATGAAAAAAAAAGAGATGGGAATAAGATTCTTGTGATTCAATTGTGAATAATTGTTATAATGACTGATTGCAACTATGAGAACAGTAAAGGTAGAAGTTTTGTAACAAAAACAGGGGAGTAGTTAATCTTACAGTCCAGAAACAGAGGAACCTAGGACCATCAAGAGAGAAGAGGACAAGCGGAATGTGGGACCTGATCCAGAGAAGCAGTGACACCAGAGATGGAGGCAGAGATGGTGACCTGGAGAGAGGGGGCAACTGAGAACTCAGAAGGCAAGCTTGTAGAATATGCCCTTTGGTTGTTTAAATGATTATATATTCCTTAGTGTTTCTGTGTACGTTACTCAATGCCCCCCCCCCAAAAAAACCAAAAAAACGGAAGCAAATACTGTTGAATGCACGGAGGAGATTGTAATCATTGCAATGAAATGATGGTGTAAAGCTGATGTTCTCCCATGTAAACTATCACTTAATTCACAATAAAAACCTTAAAAAAAAAAAAAAAAAAAGAGAGTAAATTCGTTCTACATCCAAACACTTTCTAAACAGCTGTTCCTGTTTGAAAGAACACGTATCATCCTACAAGTAAAGAAACAGCAAGATGCTCCCATTCACTGTTCTCGGCTTGATTACAACTCACGGTGCCCTGCATAGGGCTTCTGAGGCTGTAAATCTTTATGGAAACAGAAAACCTCTTTCTCCAGAGAAGCAGGTGGTGGGTTTGAACTGCTGACCTTGAGGTGAGCAGCTCAGTGCATAACCAAGTATGCCACCAGGGCTCCTTAGCAAGGTGCTAGAAAAAGTAAATAAAGAGAGAAATATGTATGCACACACACGCACAATGCTCCATGTTGGAACAAGACTGGGTCAACTGCATTTATCAAGGCAACTTAATAATTCAAAGAAAAAGTTTTTCTAAATGCACATATAGCCTTTGATGCACAAAAGATTATTTTCAGGAATTAACTCCCCCACCCCCAATAAAGAATCAAGGATGTCTGGTGGCAGGGTAGTTAAAGCACTTGGCTACCTTAATCACCATCTGCTCCATGGGAAAAAAAGATACAAAAGATGGCAGCTCTGGAGACCTTGGGAGCATTTTCTGCTCGGACGTGAGTCAGAATCCAATGTTGGCATCGGATTTTGTTTCATGTTTTGGTTTACCAGGGACAAGAAAGAATGCAGAAGGCTTAGGATACACTGAGCTACTGGATTTTTTGTTAAAGGTGATGGGAAAATTGAGAAACAGATTATGTTGGACAGATACGATCAGCTGAGTAGGGTCACTGAGTCGTGCCTGTAAAGCATGTTGAAATGGCAAATACTTTGTTAGGTATCTATTGACCACGGTTTCAAAAGAGATAATCAGAACTTTTAGTCTTCCTAATGTTCAACACTCATTAGACTTAGTAAGTGGAGGGTCAGTGAAAAAGAGGAAGACATGAGGCAGTGATTACGGCACGAGCTCGCACATAACTAAGGCTGTGAGGAAGGTGCAGGGTCAGGCAGTGAGGAAGGTGCAGGGTCTATGCTACGTGAGGCTGCTGACTCACAACTGACTTGATGGCACCCAACAACAATACCATTCAACACGTATAATCATGTGTTTATACACACAGGGATACAGCTAAGACCAGGTCAAAATCTTACTTTAAAATAAAAAAAAAATCAGTTTAGCATTACTGGAAATGTGTCCCCTGAGTACTTCTTCATGATTCAAAATAAAGTGCCTGGGAGAATGTCCTGTAACAGGAAACTCCATCTCCCCCAAAAGTGACGAAGGAATAAAGAAAATCAAGTGCGGGCTCAGGTATAGGTTATAAAACCCTACCTCTGGACCCCAGCACTTCAGAAGGGCTTCCTGCAAGCCTGGATGCCTCCAAATGGTGCTCTATGTTCACTAGAATTCAGCCGTGGTGTACTAATGCCTGCCTCTTCTCTGGCCTCAATTCCATCCCACCCCTCATCTAGACCTGATTTCTACTCACCAGTCAATTCCAGGATTATATACTCCGACACAGCAAAGCCTGCAGGGCTTAGGCTGGACTCTCTAGAGAAGTTTATATTTATTAACAGGCCTCAAAAGGTTTGTGGAGGAATGGAGCAAAAAGATCATGGAATCATCCCACTGTTTTTCATTTGAAAAGGATTCATTTTATGTTATGTGAATTTCACCATTTTTGTGTGCATTGTTGTTGTTGTTAGGTTTCTATCAAGTTGGCTCCGACCCATAGCGACCCTAGATACAATGGAATGTAACACTGTCTGGTCCTGCGCCCTCCGCACAATTGCTGCTACACATGAGCCCATTGATGTTGCCACTGTGCCAATCCATCTCATTGACAGGCTTCCTTTTTTTCACTGACCTTCCACTTTACCAAGCGTGATGTCCCTCTCCAGGGACTGGTCCCTCCTGATAATATGTCCCTCCTGAAGTATAAAATACAAAGTCTCACCATCCTGGCTTCTAAGGAGCAGTCTAGCTGTACTTCTTCCAACACAGATTTGTTTGTTCTTCTGGAGGTCCATGGTACTGCCAATATTCTTCCCAACACCATAATTCAAATGCGTCAATTCTTCTATAGTCTTCCTTATTCACTGTACAACTTTCACAAGCATTTGAAGTTGAAAATACCATGACTAGGGGCAGTTCTCAAACTGACATCTTTGCCCTTGAACACTTTAAAGAGGTCTTGGGCAGTAGCTCTGCCTAATGCAATACATCATTTCATTTCTTGACTGCTGTTTCCATGG
>NW_006408790.1:939041-940257 GCF_000296735.1 Chrysochloris asiatica | reverse complement strand
TTAACCTTTTCTCCATATGTATGGATGTTATTTATTGGTCCAGTTGTGAGGATTTTTGTTCTCTTTACAATGAAGTGCAACCCATACTGAAGACTGTGGTCTTTGATCTTCATCAGTAAGTATTTTAAGTCCTCTTTGCTTTCAGCAAGTAAAGTTTATATCATCTTTTTTTTCTTGGTGGTGGTGGTGGTGTGCGGTGGAGACGGTTCCAACTCATAGTGACCCTGAATAGGGTTTCCAAGGCTGTAAATCTTTAAGGGAGCAGAAAGCCTCATCTTTCTCCTGCAGAACCGCTGGTAGTTTAGAACTAGCTGACTTTGAGGTTAGCAGCCTGACTCGTAAGCACTATGCTTCCAGAGCTCCTTAATCTTATTTATTTTCTTAGCATATATCACTTTATTTTCTGAGTCTGTATAATAGAAAATAATGTGTGACTTACATTATACTCAGGAAGTATATGTGTGGCTTAAATTGTTCATATAGTCATAGAAAATGTGTGATTTAACCTATATTTGGAGTCCTGGTATGACACAGCAGGATAATGCACTGGACTACAAGGTCAGTTGAACAGCAAGGTTGGTTCACACTCACCAGCCGCTCCTCAGAAACCCTGTCCAGGGTTGCTATGAGTCAGAATTGACTCAGCGGCACCTAACAACATGAAGTCATATTTAAGAAATGTATGTGTGGTTTACATTGTTCATATATTTATGGAAAATCATGGGTGACTTAAATTGTATTTCCATCGGTTCTGCTGATCTAAGCAGAATGGATATAAAAACAAGTCAAAGGGCTTACATCCCCCAATCTGTTGGATGTTAAGCAAGGGGGCAAAGGCAAAACGTAGTGGGAAGTTTGTGTATGATCATGCCCAAGCAATTCAGGAACTGCATTCTAAAGGCCTTAGTCATGGCCACTCCCACTAAGGTTTTGAAGACCCCTCCTATACCTATATATTTAGAGAGATTTGCCTCCAAGAAGTGGCTCACACAGTTGTAGAGACGTCAAGTCCCAAGTCCTGGGGGCAGATGTCATGGTGGAGTCTTCTCCTGACTCATGCAGGTCAGCAGATGGGACAGCAGGTTGCAGGGCCTGAGGAACCTCAGGTCAGCAGGTGGGACGACAGGCTGCAGCAGGTCAGATCAACAGGGCCAGAGGTCAGATGATGAGAGACCAATGCAGGATCCACAGCAAGCACAAAGCTAGAGAGCTTGGC
>NW_006408790.1:925719-937949 GCF_000296735.1 Chrysochloris asiatica | reverse complement strand
TCCAGACTGCTGCTCGGATATCATTTTAAAGCCCTTAAATTCACCGCTCACAGAAATGAATTCACCTTCCACTCCTTGCGTGGGGAGTTTCCTGAAGGATCTTTTCCTGTCGTCTCACATGGAGAAAGAGAATGAATGTTCCCCTTGATGCATTCGGATATAGAGCCTACAACTACAAGTCAGTTGCTTTGAAGGGGAGGGAGGACCTGGCCAGGAAATAGTTTCAGTTGCTTGTAGCACAGAAAGATAAGCTGCTTAATCTTTAAACCTTAAAATTAAACCAAAAATATCTTCCTGATGTCTTCTTTAACCCAAAGGATAGTTTAGTTAAATTAGGGAACCATGTCTGCCTCGAGCATTGAACCTTACTGCAGATCTAGTCATATGGGATCAAACTGGCAACAGCAATTGGAAAGGTCCGGTGGGAAACTTGGGGACAGTGTTGATGTGTTCATATTCGGGGGAGGACAGTGCAGAGAAGGAAGGTGACATGACTGCACACGCCAGAGCAGGTCACCCGTGTCTGAATGCTGAGGGTAGGAATGTGGAACAGGAACTAGCTCCACTGTGCGCTCGCAGCAAGAAGAAGAAAAACAAAGGTGAGAGATCTCTGCATCTCAGACCAGGTGTTAGGTGTGGATCAAATGAGACTCACACTGCTGCGGCTGTAATGTTTTCTGAGATGAATGAGTATGCATCGCTGTGTGTGTGTGTGTGTGTGTGTGTGCACATTGTTAAAAATGCATCGGAACTCAAAGAAATTCAATCATAAGGCTTATTCTGAGTAGTTATTCTTTAGGCATTAGGGAGACCATTCTGATTGCAAAGAAAGAACAAATGGCTCCAGGTAGGCTGCCGGTAATGAGGCTGACAGAGAGAAGGATCCAAGGACAACCACCGGGTCTCCTCCATGTGATGGACGAGCCCCACCCCCCCTTCTCTGAGATCAGGTGACTTCTGACCTGGCTGTTAACAGTTTGGCCTTCTACCAACTCCACCACCACTACCCATTCCTTATGAGATTTAAATTAGGAGAGGCTAGAGAGAGTCCTGGGGTGGTTCTGTTGGATCAGTGCTAGACTGCTAATCACAAGCTCAGTGGTTCAAAACTACCATGAGAGCCAAAATATGATCTTGAATATATCCCACCTGAGTTTAGAGAGCTGATGCATTACACACTAAATGACAAGACCAAAAAAGCTGTAAGATGACAGGAAGAAAGCAAAAGGTCACTAAAAAGACCAAAATGATGTCAAAGCAGACTCTGAAATTTGTTCTCCAGCATGAAAATGCTGAAGAGAATAAAGACATGAGGAAGTTAAAGAACTAAACAGAAAATTTCAAAGGTCGGCCCGAGAATGCACAGTCAAATATTTTAATGAAATGTACAAAGAGCTGGAGTTAGAAAACCAAAAGGGAAGAACATGCTCAGCATTTTTCAAACTGAAAGAACCAAGGCAAAAATTCAACCCACGACTTGAATATTGGATTCCATGGGCAACATACTGAATGATGCAGAAAGCATCAATTGAAGATGGAATGAATACACAGAATCACTGTACTAAAAGGAAATGCTTGATGTTTAACTATTTCAAGAGGTAACATATGATTAAGAGTCAGTGGTACTGAAGGAAGAAGTCCAAGACACATTGGAAGTATTGACAATAAACAAGGCTCCAGGAACTGATGGAATACAAATTGAAATCTTTCAGTAAGTTGATGCGACACTGGAGGCACTCATTCATCTGTGCCAAGAAATTTGAAAGACAGATACCTGGCCGACTGATTGGAAGAGATTCATATCTGTGCTGATTCTAAAGGGAGGTGACCCAACAGAACTCAGGAATCATAGAAGAGTATCAGTAATATCACATGCAAGTCAAATTTTGTTGAAGAGAATTAAAAAACAGTTGCATCGACAGGCAACTGCATTTAACCATTGAGACAACAGCACATCTTTCCATGAAGACCACGGAAAGATGGAGAAAGACTTAGGAGTTGCTCTACTCTGCAACAGCAAGGATGCCCTGAGCCCGGGGCTGCTGGACACGGTTAACATCAGCACCAAGGATTTCAGAGAGTCAACTCAAGTGGGAGTCACTAGATTGTTGTTGTTAAGTATTAAGTCAACGCCTACTCATAGTGACCCTGTCTAGGGTTCCCAAGGAACGGCTGGTGAGTTTAAACCATTGACCTTGTGGTTCAGCCTGACCTTGCGGTCCAGTGCTTTATCCTGGAGTACCACGCCAGGACTCCATTCACTGGAGACTGCACTCTAAACTCTTCACGTTTTCTCTTGCACTTTGGTGCCCCATTTGGTTTCAAACGCACTTGTCTGTTCTGACACATCTTAATTCAAGGCACCATGACAGATCTCACGGACTGGAAAACGGCAGGAAGAAAACATGAAATCTGTTCTTTTGCGTCTAAATTTGGAAAGAAAATGGGACTATTGTTCAAATTCAATAGAAGTAGTTAACACGATACAGACTGTAAAGATCTTTCATTAAAATTACCCAGAATGCTACTCTGAGTGATTCATGTTCTGAACTTCAATAGGACTTGTATTCACCCAACAGCTAGATTAATCTCTATTGTCGATGAGGTTCTCTGGGGAATTATGTTAACCATTTAAGAACTATATAAATTCTCCTCAGTTCAGGTTCTACCTCTGCTTGAAGATGGTCCCCTCCGTCCTGCCTCAATTAACTGTCGTTCTCTGACTTCTGTGGCAATTATAAGACCACTCAATTATAAAACATACTCAGAACTATCCACAGCGTGCACCTTTATTTGATTCATTGCATGTGTGTGAATCTGTATGAGTGAACTGAAAGAGGAGACTGAACGCCATTGTAAAGCTGGGACATGAGTCTACCGTTCATTCTGAATTTTTAAAGTGGCTTTTCTGTCAGCAAGGAGCCATGGTGGTGCAGTGTGCTAAACATGAGGCTGCTAACTGCAAGGTCAGCAGCAGATCAAGTCCACCAGCTGCTCCACAGGAGACGGATGAGGCAGGTTGCAGTAGGCCTCATCTTGCCCCTGAAGCGTCTCTGGTGGGTTCAAATTGCCCACTTTTCAGTTAGCAGCCAAGCAACTAGCCATTAGCTCAATCAGGCTTCATGGACAGAGATAGAGGTAAAGAGACATAGTCCACTTAGAGCACCGGGGGCTGCCTAGAGCTGCCTTCGAGGGTGTCACTCTGTATACGCAATCTTCCCCCCCAGGAGTTAATACTTGAACATAACTTTCTTTTTATTATTGTGAATTGGGTGAAGATTTGGTTGGTTAGCTGTGCTCTCTTCTACCCCCTGTTGTTGGTAGGCACCATTGAGTCCATCCCGACTGGCAGTAGACGGAAACACTGCTAGCCCTGCTCCCTCCTCACCCTCAGTCCAATGTGGGGCCATTGTAGCAGCCACTGTGTCAATCCTTGTTTTCAAGGGTCTTCCTTTTCTTTTGTTGACCCTGCACTTTACCAAACATGAGATCCTTCCTTCTCCAGGGACTGGACTTTCCTGACATCATGTCCAAAGCACATGAGACAAATCCTCACCATCCCCACTGTTAAGGAGCCTTCAGGCTGTACTTTCTTCAAGACAGATTTGTTTCATTCTTCTGGCAATCCGTGGTCCAGTCAAGATGCTTCATCGACCCCATAACTGGAATGCATCCACTTTACTCTGGTCTTCTTTATTCACTGTCCAGCTTTTACATGCATTTAATGCGACTGAAGATAAATTGTTTGGGACACGGTCACCTTAGTCCTCAAAGTGGCATGTTTGCTTTTGAACCCTTTAAAGATCCTTTGCAGCAGATTTGCCCAGTGCTGTGTTATTGTTTCCATCCTAGGCATACCTAAAATATTGGGAAATTGCGTTAATTCAGCATGACCCAAACGGCTGATGATGCTTGGCTGTTTCAAGCCCACGTGCCACCATTGCTTTCCGATGAAGAACAGAGGGCTACTATTGGTCTTTTCCCACCTGAAGGAAAAAAGTGATCAAAATAAAAAACATGTGGAAACAATCAGTCCAGTGGGCCAATGGACAAAGTGAAATCAGTGTCCACACCCATGAGACCAGGAGAACTGGATGGTGCCCGCTACCTTTACCAACTGTTCTGTCAGGGTGCGGAGGGACGATGCCCTCACTCCTACATCTTTCTGTGCCCATGGAAGCAGGCTCCTAGCCTGGACAAGCAAAATCCCTTAAGGAAATGATATGTCGTTGTGAATGTCGTTGAATCGTCTGCAACTCAGAGCAACCCTCTATTTCCCAGGAGCAGCTGGTGGGTTTGAACTACCGACCTTTTGGTTAGCAGTCCAGTGATTATCCTACAGCGCCACATAGCAAAGTATTATTTCAGACTTCAATAAATAAATAAGCATTTTTCAACCCACACTGGGGACACCAATCCCTGAAAATCATCAAAGGTTGATTCTTTAGCTACGTGACAAAGCAGGGCAGTGTGAAGTTATTTTAACTTCTTAGGAGAGTTACGTTAGCACTAAAACACCCAAACAAAGGACTTCTGTCCTGTCCACGCCAACTCACAGCGACCCTGTAGGACCCCAGAGACCCTACCCCATGGGGTTTCCAGGACTGCTAGTCTTCAAGGAAACAGACAGCCTCCCTCATCTTTCTCTCATGGAGTGACTGGTGGGTTTGAACTGTGGTTAGCAGTCCAGTGCTTAACAGGTGTACCACCAGGGCTACTTGGTGTTAGTACTGGTGGGGAGGGGGGGAATCTGTTCTGACTCATAACGACCCTGCATAGGGTTTCCGAGGCTGTCAGTCTTTACGGGAGCAGAAAGCTTCATCTTTCTCTGGCAGAGCGACTTGTAGATTCGAACTGCAGATCTTGTGGTTAGCAGCCTAGCTCATAGTTCTCCAAGTTACCAGGGCTCCTTAATGTTGGTACTACTGACTGACTGGGAATTTCATGAGCACATTGTGTGATGTGGAAGTAGTGTCTGGCACCCACCATCTTAGCTGAGCACAGTCTATAAACGGGGCTGCAGAAACAGTCTGCCTCAGAGAGATGCTATTGAAACTCCACCGAGTTTTGAGGGGCTTTGTTTTTCTAAGGCTCCTTCCAGGTATCCAAAGTTTCCGGCTGGTTCATTGAGGGGAGTCGGGGAATCTGTCAAGTACCTGGCATCATAGAAATCCTGCTTTGCTGGGTAGGGCCTCTGGGAGTCTCCTAATGACGGGGATTTCGAGGTTGCAGGCTAGCGGAGAATTCATGCTGCAGAGGTTTTGTGAAAAGAGAAAGGAGCCTGCTGAAGAATCCTAATATAGCAGTTAACTCTCAGCCCTTGACGTTCTTACTGACGCTGAGGAGTTAGTCCAATGATGAGGGAGAAACGTGCTCATCAGCACGCCACTGCACGTCTGACTGAATCCTGTGTGCCCTTGGATGCATTGCTCTCCCTTGTGTGTGTGTGTGTGTGTGTGTACACCTGTGGGTGGTGAAGGGAGCAGCTGCAGTGTGTGTGAGACCCTCTGCCTTTCCAGTTGTGAAGAACCCAGTCCAGCCAGTGGACAGGTAGGGCAGAGTGAGAGAAATGTTGGCCAGCCCATGGGCACCCTGGCAGTGAGTGAAGACATCTTGGACCTACCTGACCAGAGAATCCCCCAGTCAAACACCAGCATGACCGAATCAGATTGTGTCGAAGGTATATCAAATGGCGAGACTGTAAAATTGTGGTTGGTTTAAATCACTCAGTTTTGGGTAGTTCCAAAAATGGTCCTCATTATGGTAGCTAAAATTGACCTACAATTCCTCATGAGCTGTGGTGGAGTCTGTCTAATGTGAAAGCCAGGACACTGTGCTCCTGGTAAGAGTTCAGAAGCAAAAAAAACAGCTCTTCCTTCTGGGCAACAACACTAGTCTGCCCAACCCAGAGAGAACTTGCCTCCCCTCACACATAGCATTCTGCTTTTATTAAAGTGAACATAACCATCCTGGGGTGGCACTGTAGCTTCATGAGCTGGACTGCAAAGTCTGTTTGAACCGCAAAGTTGGTGGTTCAAGCTCACCAGACACTCCTTGGAAACCCTATACAGGGTCGCTCTGGGTCAAACTGACTCAACAGCATTTAAGAAGAACATATTAAAGTAGACATCCTTTTTATTTGCAATTATTCCTTTTAGCAAATATACATGTAGCTAAAGACACAGCCTTTCAGCAATTTCTCGAATGTACAGTGGAGTGGTCTTGCTTATGGTCTTCAAGTTGTACTATCATTCTCTATTCTTGTTCAGATCATTCCACTCCCAGAGTCTTAAACTAACTGTCCAGTAAGACTCCTAGCCATTCTTTCAGCTGCCTTTGTCAATTGGATTTCACAGAAAGAATTCTTTAAAAGAGCACTAGGCTCAGAATAGATGTAGTTTACTAATTAAGATAAGTTATTTGAGGGTTCTAAGTAGATTTCATTGGTAGTTTTGCTTTAAAATTTAAAGATTATCTCTGGGCAATAATTTCAGGGCCTCATCTAACCTCAATGGCTTAAGATGCTCTGGATTCCTGAAAAAATGTGAATTTCTGTTTCACACCCCCCTTTTGATCAAGATGAAAGTCACTGTAATCTTGATCTGTCATTTTACACCTTAGTTTGAATAACTTCACAAGTCTTCTCTTGGGAATAGGCTTGACAGAGAAAAAAGGAAAAGGTTATGTTGATTTGGGCTTAGAGTGGGTTTGGCAAATCAAAATACAGGAAAAAAACATTTTCATTTTGTTTATTGGAACTTCAAACTTAGCTGTGACTGTGGTATTTAAAAGCAGCCCTTAGGTGGGGAGAAAGTTATGGAGACAGGATGCTGGTACTTCAGATATCACATCACAGTTTTGTCTGGGCCAGCCCCTCTCAGTATCTTGTTTTTTGTTTCCCAATAGTGAACGTTCACATCCTAACGTACACATTGTCGTTAAGTGCTGTTGAGTCAGTTCGGACTATTTGCTGTTGTTGTTATTTTCAGCTGGTTACTGAGCATGTACGTATCTATTTGTGCCAGCCAGGGAACCAAGCCTAGAAAACAACGTGGGATTGCGCTACTTTGTCAGGAGAGGTTGTTATGAGTTGAAGTCAACCCTACAACTGCCAACAACAGCAATGGTGCTCACAATAGATGCTCATCCACATTTCAATTGTGCGGCATGGTTGGTTTGATTGGATAAATGATGTAAAAACAGTAAATGCTTGTGGGAAAAGAAAATGCTGCTGTTCTTAAGTGCTGTCTTGGTTTTCTAGGGCTGCCATCACAGAAATCCCATAACTGGATGTCTTCAACAAGCAGAAGTCTATTCTCTCACAATCCAGGAGGCTAGAAGTCCAAAGACAGAGCACCGGCTCTGGAGAAATGTCCTGTATTCTTTCAGCATCTGTGGTCCAGCACTCCTTGAGGTCTCCATGTGTCTCAGCATCAACCTTCCCCTGGATCTGGGAGCATCACAGCACAGGGACCCAGGGCCAAAGGATGCCCTCCACTCACGGCTTTTCTCTCTTGGTGGCAGTAGGTCCCTCTGAGCTCTGCTTACTTGCTTATTTATTTTATATCTCAAATGAGATTGGCTCAAAATACAACCTAATTCATTGTTGTTGTTGTTGTTGTTAGGTGCCATCGAGTTGGCACCAACTCATAGTGACCCCATGCACAGCAGAACGAAACAATGTCCGATCCTGGGCCAACCTCACTACTGTTGCCACACTTGAGTCCATAGATGCTGCCACCTGGCCAATCCATCTCGTTGGGGTTATTCCTCTTTTTCTCCGACCTTCCTCTTTCTTTGATATCCTTCTCCAGCGACTATTCCCTCCTGACAATATGTCCAAAGTATGAGAGACGAAGTTTGGTCATCTTGGCCTCTAAGGAGCACTCTGGTTGCACTTCTTCCAAAACAGATCTATTGGTTCTTTTGGCAGTCCATGGCACTTTCAATATTCTCCTCCAACACTATAACTCAAAGGCATCAATTCTTCTATGATCTTCCTTATTCACTGTCCAGCTTTCGCATCAATATGAGGTTATTGAAAATACCTTGGGTCAGGCACACCTTAGTCCTCAAGCTGACATCTCTGCTCTTCAACACTTTAAAAAGTTCCTGTGCAGCAGATTTGCCTAATACAATATGTCGTCTGATCTCTTGACTGCTGCTTCCATGAGTGTTGATAGTTGATCCAAGAAAAATGAAGTCCTTGACAACTTCAATCTTTTCTCCATTGATAACAATGTTGTTTATTGATCCAGTGGTGAGGATTTTTGTTTTCATGACATTGAGATGTAATCCATACCAAAGGCTGTGCTCTTTGATCTTCATCGGTAAATGTTTTAAGTCCTCTTCACTTTCAGCAAGCATATTGCAGCTTGTTAATGAGTCTTCCTCCAATCCTGATGCCATGTTTTTCTACATATAATATTATTCTATGTAGGCTTTGACTCAGTATGACAACTTTGAAGAATAGCTTCTGAGCACTGGCTTGGGATGTCCCAGTGTAGTAAGTCAGATGACCTCCTTCCTGAAACATCACCCCTACCCCATAGAATGTAGGGTGCCAGATTGGCCCAATAAAAGGACAGGCCATCCCATTCATTTGGGAGGTAAAATAACAACTATCCATTTTTAGGATATGTCCTGGCAATCTTTGGACTCTACAGATACTAAACAGTTGTCCACTGTTTATCAGAAAATCCTGCATGTTATCTGCCAACCCTAAACCAGGGGCAGTGATGAGACAAGAGGAAGTTCTCTAGCTGAAGTTAACTGGGTGCACATGTACAGAGTCCTCATGGCTCTATAGTATAAGCACTGAGCTGCTGACCTCAAGGTTGGTGGTTCAAACCCACCAGCCACTCCAAGGGAGAAAGATGAGACTGTCTGCTCCCATAGAGATTTATCACTTCAGAAACCCTGTACAAGGTCACTCTGAGCCCGAGTCAGCTCGATCGCAGTGGGTCGGTGGGTACGTTCTCTATGATGGGATAGAAACTAAAGGGCATCCTTACCCTATCATTTATTAGTAGCCAAATGAAGTCCTGGTGTGGTGCTGTGGCCTAATGCACCCAACTGCAAATTCTTCTGAACTTCACGGTTGGTGGTTCAAGCTCACAAGCTGCTTCTTGGAAACCCTATACAGGGTCGCTATGGGTCAGAATCGACTCAACAGCACTTAACAACAACAACAAATGTTGTGCAAATGAGGGGCTCATTGCAGTTAGTGCTGTCATGGACTGAAATAACTATCCCCCAAACCTGTGTCGGCTGGGCTGGCCCAGAATTCTCAGTGTGTGGCAATTATGTGATGATCCCCAATCATGTGATCTGATGGGATAAACCAAATGGAGGATTAAGGGTGAGCAACACCAGGACCCTGATCCGGTGTGGAGATTCCCAAGGTTGTGGGGTGCAGAGAAAGACAAAGCTGCTACCACTGAGAAAGAAGGGCCGGAAGTGGAGGGGTCCCTGCGCCATGAAGTCCCTAGATCCAGAGAACGGCTTATGGCAAGACACATGGAGAGCACTGGCCTGGGGTCCCTGCGCCATGAAGTCCCTAGACCCAGAGAACGGCTTATGGCAAGACACATGGAGAGCACTGGTGTGGGGTCCCTGCGCCGTGAAGTCCCTAGACCCAGAGAACGGCTCATAGCAAGACACATGGAGAGCTCCAAGGAACGCTGGTCGTGTTGTTGTGTCTAGACTTCCGCATCAGGGAAACACCAACTTCCTATACAACAACTGCTGTGATCTTGAGCAGCACGCTCTCTGATGCCTTCCTTACACACGATTTCTATAGCAACAAGTCCTGCCTCCTTCCTCAGGCAATGCGCTCTCAAATCTGATTGTTGTTGTTGTTGTTGTTAAGTGCTGTGGAGTCAGTTCCAACCCATAGCAACCCTGTATAGGGTTTCCAAGGAGCGGCTGATGAGCTTGAACCACTGACGTTGTGGTTCAAATGTCGTTGCAGTCCAGCGCATTAGCCACTGTACCACACCAGGACTTCAAATTTGATGAGGAGTTGGCTGTAATCTATTCTCTGTTCTGTTTCCACAGGATGAAATGCTGCCCAATCCTGCACCATCCTCCCAGTCTTTATTAAGCACGAGTCCGTGCTGCTGCCACTGTGTCAGTCTGTCTTGATGGGGGTCTTCGTCGTTCTCGCTGACCCTCCACTTCACCAAGCGTGATGTCCTTCTCCAAGGATTGGTGACATGTCCAAAGTACAAGAGATGAAATCTAGTCCTCCTTGTTTCCAAGGAGCGTTCTCGCTGTACTTCTTCCAGCACCAATTTGTTTGCTCTTCTGAAAGTCCATGGTACTTCAATATTATTCATCAACACCAGAATTCAAATGCATTGGTTCTTCCTTTCTTTATTGACGTTGAGGCGCACTCCATACTGAAGGCTGCAGTGTTTGATCTTCATCAGCAAACATTTTAAGTCCTCTTCATTTCCTGGGAGCAAGGTTTTATCATCTACGTATTGCAGGTTGTTAATGAGTATTCTTCAATGCCACGTTCTTCTTAATAAAACCCAGATTCTCCGATTATTTGTTCAGCATATGTATGGTAAAAAGATAAAACCGTGGCACACACCTTTTTTGATTTGAAAACAATCAATGTCTCCTTGCTCTGTTCTAACTACTGCCTCTTGGTCTATTTACAGGTTCCTCATAAGCACGTTTCCGTGTCCTTGAACACCCATTCTTGGCAATGTTGTCCACAGCTTGTCATGATCCACACAATCTAAGGCATTTGCATAGACAATAAGGCACAAATAAAGACCTTTCTGGTAGTCCCCGTTTCCAGCAATGGTATCCCTCACTTCACATCATCTTCTGAGTCGTGTTTGAATTTCTGGCAACTCCGTGTCAATGTACTGCTGCAATGATCGTAATTGTCTTCATCAAAATTTTGCCTGCATGTGATATTAATGATCTCATTCAATGATTTCTGCATGCTGTAGGGCCTCCTCTCTTTGGAATGGACACAAGTATGACCCTCCCAACAAGATGACAAGGTGGCTGTCTTCCCAACTTCTTGACATAGATGAGTGGGTGTCTGTGGTACAACATCAGTTTGTTGAAACATTTCGGTTTCTGTTCTGCCAGTTCCTGGAGCCTTGTTCTTTGCCGATGCCTTCAATGCAGCTCGGACTTCTTCCTTTAGGACCATCAGCTCGTGATCACATGCTGCCTCTTAAAACGACTGAGCTTCCTTTGTTGTCTCCAGTATCAGTCATCGTTTTGACCGTTGTTGTTGTTGTTAAGTACCATGGAGTCGGTTCTGACTCATAGTGACCCTGCACAGGGTTTCTGAGGCTGCAAATCTTTATGAGAGCAGAATGCCTCATCTTTCTCCTGTGGAACAGCTGGTAGTTTCGAACTGCCATAGACTCCTTCAATATTGTAACCTGAGGTTTTTATTTTTTGTAACCCGAGGTTTGACTTTTTCTTCAGTTCTTTCCATTTTAGAAATGCTGCGTGTATTCTTCCCTTGTGGTTTTCTGACTCCAGGTCTCTGTACATTTCATTATAATACTAGACTTTGTCTCTCAAATCACCCTTTGAAAATGTTCTATTCAGTGTCTTAGCCCTTCATTTCTTCTAGTCTCATTCACTTCTCTCACACAAGAGAAAGTTTGTGTCTCTTCTGACATTCATTTTGGTCTTTTCTTTCTTTCCTGTCTTTTTACTTTCTTCTTGTATGATGTTCTTGATGTCCTCCCACAACTCTTCTGATCTTCGCTCATTAGTGTCTAATTCATCCAATCTGTTCTGGAGACAGTCTCTCAATTCAGGTGGGATATGTTCAAGGTCATATTTTAGCTCTCGTGGGCTTTCATTTTCTTCAGCTTCAGCCTGCACTTCAACATGAGCAGTTGATAGTCTGTTCCACAGTCAGCCCCTGACCTTGTTTTGTCTGATGATATAGCACTTTGGCACTGTCTCTTCCCACAGATGTAAGCATTTTGACTCATATGTACTCCATATGATAAGGTTTAGGTATATTGTTGCCTTTTATTTTGTTGAAAACAGGTATTTGCAACGAAGAAGTCATTGGTCTTGCAAAATTCTGTCATGCAATCTCCAGCAAAGTTTCTATCACCAAGGCCATGTTTTCCAAAGAGTGATACTGCCTCTTTGTTTCCAACCTTTGCATTCTAATTGTCAGTAATTATAAATACATCTTGATTGCATGTTTGATCAGTTTTAGGCCCAACTAG
>NW_006408790.1:923250-925464 GCF_000296735.1 Chrysochloris asiatica | reverse complement strand
GAGTATATAGTGACACAATAGATGACAGCCTAGGAAACCCTGTGGGCAGATCTACTCTGTTACACCAGGGGGCACTGTGAGTGGATTTTATGATTAGAGTATAAAGTGTCTTAATGGATGACATCCATCGAAATCCTAAGGGGCAGTACTACTCTGTCACATGGGGTCAATCATGAGTCAGGGTGGGCTCCATCACACCCAACAACGAAGTAGAATGGAACAAACGCTTTGCACAGCTTCGATGTCCGGGCGAAGAAATACCGCGCGGCAAGTTACAGGAACAATGAAATACATGCGCCTCTGTGGGATTCGCTAGAGTTCGGAACTTTGAATTGTATTGACTTCAATCTTTGTTCTTGCTCTAGGTTATTAAGTGCCTATGATCTGAATTTAATAAGATCAGAGTCTGATTTTATTCTTTTAAGAGTAACTAAAGCCAGCACAGACTTTTTTTTTTTTTTAATTGTCACCCACATTGCAGATCCAATGCACTCATTAATGATTTAAGCAGCTACTTCGAATGTATTAGAGTAGGTGACCAGCTTAAATAATTTACACACTGCTCCGATTACTTTCTGAAACCCAGGACGGAAAGCAACCTATATTCTTTTCATGAAACTCCGGGGAATAAGGGTATTTGATTTGAATAAATTAAATAGGGGGGGGAAAAAATGGCACTCATTTTCAACAGAGTAATTTATTTAACAATATCCATTATTAATTTTTATTGGCAACTAGATTAAATCTGTAAATATAAGAGAGTAAGTCAAAAAAATATTTCTACAGAATCCTAGGAACTTTTATCAAACAAAAATATCAAAATGTGAAGCTCTTGTTTCTCCACAGATCTTCCCTCTAGGCCTACGCACTTCTTAAAGTGCTGTTTCCATCTAATCCTGGTGTAGCGTGTAGGAGATGCACTGGACTGCTAACCACAAGGTCATCAGTTCAAACCCACCAACTACTTCTCAGAAACCCTATACACATGGTTGCTGTGAATTGGAATAAACTCTATGGCGCTTAACAACAATTAAAAGAAAAACTCTCCCTGAAGAGTTCTGCATTCTTCCATTTGTACCACGTCAAAATCGCAGATAAGTCATCCTTGAGGGACTTAAATCCTGTTTCTTTTGAATGTTTTTTGAGTCTGGGGGAACACAAAGAAGTCTGAAGGGCAGTGCTCATGGCTGTAGGGTGGATGGGATACGTTTTCCCATAGAAACTCTCATAACCCAGTCCTGGCTGCCCTCGAAGACTGAGCAGGTGCAGTGTCGTGACGGGGAAAAGACTCTTCAGCACAACTTGCCAGCATTTTCTCACCAGTAGTTTTCAATATTCTTCAAACTCCTCCATAATGAACCTCTGTGATCGTCCTGTGTTCTTCAAGAAAACCCAGCAAGATGACCGTTTGAGATCTCCCAAAACAGTCAGAACCTTCTGAGCTGACGTCACTACCTTGAGTTGAACTGGCCAACAGGTCCCTTCAGATGCCACCGCTTTGATAGACTCTTTCTTTCGAAGGAAATGGCCACAAACCATGAATGGCGGCAGATCAGTTCCTCACTGTGGCAGGTGGGACAACAGGAGTGGGGAAAGGCTGTGACCGGGAGAGGACACTATCGCAGCCTAGAAAAGTTCTTGGGACTGGTGCTGCAAGCCAAGGACCACCCTGGGTGACTCTTTCTGGTCCCACCCATGCCAAGCCCTGACAGAGAGGCTGCCTTCACTGGGCTGGCTAGGGGAGTCTGTATTCCATTTCTAGCGTACTCTGCTTGGAGGCTAAGCCTTGACATTGGGGATAAAGGGCTGAAAGAACTCAGTGGAGGCTGACTTAGGACTCCCCTGTAAACCATTGTTGTTGTTGTGAAATGCCTTCCACTCAATTCCAACCCATAGTGACCCTGTATAAGGTTTCCAAGGAGTGGCTGGTGGGCTTAAACCGCCAACCTTGATTCAAACTGGCCTTGCAGTCTAGGAATTATCCTGCAATGTCACACCAGGACTTTGCTGTAAACAGGAGCCTTCTGCAAATCAAATGCTGTTAATTTAATACACAATGCAATCCCTGAAGATAACCACACCCAATTTGTGTCTAAGGGTACTGCCTCATATGGACCCTGTGTATCGAGTTTCCAAGGAGCGACTGGTGGGTTTGGACTGGCCACTTTGCGGTTAGCAGTCCAGTGTTTATCCTACATCACCACAGATAGGTTT
>NW_006408790.1:895190-922264 GCF_000296735.1 Chrysochloris asiatica | reverse complement strand
CCTACAGAGTCACACCACAACAGCACTACGTAACAGAGAATTCTACAGAGAGCTATGGGGAAAAGACCCCAACTGAAATTTTATTTGAAAAGATTTTTATTAAACCAAGACAAAGACAATTGTGCCAGTGAGAAATCTTCCAGCAGACACCAGGCCGGGGAGACGAGCAGAATCCATAACTCAGAATCAGAGAGCAGCGCATTTACTGTTACAGATGGAAGAGACACTGGGGAGAATTCTAATAGACTATTCATTAATACAATGTTGTCAGAGGCGGAATAACAGGAGTGGAGAAGAAAGAATCACTGCGATATGTATCAGTATTTGATTATAGGTTTCAAAGGTTCCAAGATTGGGTCTGGGGCTCTAATGCCCTGGATACTTACATGGTAGCTGGGTTCCACTCATGCTGACAGTCACAAGGTGGGTATAAGACAATACCAGGACCCCAACCTTGATCTCACTGCAGTGTCTCCTCCTTTGTTTGACTTTGGTCCCTTCTGCTTACTCAGAGGAGAAACCTGAGTTCCATAGATAACTGCATGACATGGGGACGGGGCCTTGGCCTCACTGTTCCCACTCTGACCAAGCACCTAGAAATCTTGTTGTTGGTGTTCAGAGTCCTCGAGTCAGTTACAACTCATAGTGACCCTGCACTGGGTTTCCAAGGAGTAGCTGGTAAGTTTGAACTTCCAACCCTGTAGTTCAAACCAACCTTGCAGTCCAGTGCTTATCCTACAGCACCACCCCAGAACTCCCTTGTGGGGGATTCAATCTCCACATCACCTACAGAATTCTCGGTGGATGATGTTTCATAAGTAGATCCCACTCATGGTGACTTGTGTGTGTCAGAGTAGAACTGTGCTCACAGGGTTCTCAGTGGATGAGTTTTCATAAGTAGATTCCACTCATGGTGCCCCGTGTGTGTTAGAGTAGAACTGTGCCCCACATGGTTCTCAGTGGATGATGTTTCATAAGTAGATTCCACTCATGGTGTCCCCATGTGTGTCAGAGTAGAACTGTGCTCACAGGGTTCTCAGTGGATGATTTTTCATAAATAAGTCTCCAGGCTGCTCTTCCAAGACTGAACCTCCAACCTTGGGTCAGCAGCTGAGGATGTGAACCATTCACGCCACTGAGAGCCTTCAAGTCAAACATCACCTCCACCACCCAGAGCTGACGAGTCAATTCCAACCCAGAGCGAGCCAGTAGGACAGGGCAGAACTGCCCCCATGGGGCTTCTCAGCTCTAGTCCTTATGAAAGTAAACAGCGCCATCTTATTCCCTCACTGGAGTGTCTAGAGTGGGCACCTAGTCCAGGTGCAGTCCCTCCAAATTCCTACTCTTTGCCTCATAAATGATTAACGGAACCTCTTGTCACCTAATCAATTATAAACTGTTGTCATTGTTTAGTGCCATCGCATCAGTTCTGACTCACAGCAACCCTGTATAAGGTTTCCCAGGAGCAGCTGGTGGGTTTGAACCACTAATCAGAAACTAGGTGCTTCTAAGCCAAAACGTGGCAAAGTTATCTTCCTCCCCCATACCCTCGTGGCTTGGGTGTAAAGTAACCTTGTTCTCCATACCAGGATTTTACCCTAGCACTGTATGCTCTCCTCGCTATAAAAGGGAAGACCTTTTCTAACTCTTGAGTTACCTGCTTGAGACACCTGCTGATCTTATAGTTAGACCAGTCTCCCTTGGCTACAAACGGTCAGAAGTTCAAATCCTCCAGCCGCTCCTGCTCGAGAGAACGATGACGCTCCTTGTGTAGGGTGACACAACCTGGAAAACCCAAAGGAGGACCTCTGTTCTGTCCTTCAGGGCCACATGACTCAGAATCCACTTAACGGCAGTGAGTTTGGATTGGGTTTCACTATGTTTTAAGGAATCCTGGTGGTGCAGCAGTTAAGCACGCAGCTCCCAACCTAAAGGTCCCTAGTCTGAACCCATCAGCCTCTCCTCAGGAGACAAATGTGGCATTCTGCACCCGTAAAGACTCACATCCTAGGACGATCTGTGACGGTGACATGCTGTCCCACAGGGCCCGGAGAGCCAGACTCAAAACAAGGGCAAAGGGTTTGGAGATTGTCTGTTGCTTTTCTTTTATAATTAGTATGTCTTTCTGAATAAAGTTGTTCTTGTTAGGTGCCATCGAGTCGGTAGTGACTCATAGCGATCTTACGCGCAGAACAAAACACTGCCCGATCCTGAGCCAACCTCACAATTGTTACCACACTTGAGTCCATTGATGCTGCCGCTTGGCCAATCCATCTCGTTGGGGGTCTTCTTCTTTTTCTCTGACCCTCCACCTTACCAAACATGATATCTTTCTCCAGCGACTGGTCCCTTCTGACAAAATGTCTGAAGAAGAGAATGAAGATGTATAAGAGATGAAGTTTGGCCATCTTGGCCTCCAAGGAGCACTCTGGCTGCACTTCTTCCAACATGGATCTGTTGGTTCTTTTGGCAACCCATGGCACTTTCAATATTCTCCTCCAACACCATAACTCAAAAGCATCAATTCTTCTATGGTTTTCCTTATTCACTGTCCAGCTTTTGCATTCCTATGAAGTTATTGAAAATACCATGGCTTGGGTCAGGTGCACCTTAGTCCTCAAACTGACATCTTTGCTCTTCAACACTTTAAAAAGGTGTTGTGCAGCAGATTTGCCTAATGCAATACGTCGTCTGATCTCTTGACTGCTGCTTCCATGAGTGTTGATGGTTGCTCCAAGAAGAATGAAGTCCTTGACAACTTCAATCTTTTCTCCTTTGATAATAATGTTGTTTATTGGTCCAGTGGTGAGGATTTTTGTTTTCTTTACATTGAGACGCAATCCATACTGAAGGCTGTGCTCTTTGATCTTCATCAGTAAATATTTTAAGTCCTGTTCACTTTCAGCAAGCAAGATGGTATCATCTGCATATCGCAGGTTGTTAATGAATCTTCCTCCAATTCTGATGCCACGTTTTCTTCATAGAACCCAGCTTCTCGGATTATTTGCTCAACATACAGGTTGAATAAATATGGTAAAAGAATACAACCCTGTTGCACACCATTCTTTTTTTAAAACCATTCAGTGTTTCCATGTTCTGTTCGAATAACTGCCTCTTGGTTCATGTACAGATTCCTCATGAGCACAATTAAGTGTTTCAGAATACTTACACTTCACAATGTTGTCCATAGCTTGTCATGATCCACACAATCGAAAGCCTTTGCACAGTCAATAAAGCATTGGTAAACATCTTTCTGATATTCTCTGCTTTCAGCCAAGATCCATCAGACATCAGCAATGATATCTCTCATTCCATGTCCTCTTCTGAATCCAGCTTGAACCTCTGGAAGTTCTCTGTCAATGTATGCTTGCAGCCGTTTCTGTATTACCTTTAGTAAAACGTCACTCACATGGGTTACTCACTATCTATGTCTGGATTTGTGATTCATTTGAGTTTCCAGTGGCCAGTATCCTGCCTGAAGGAGATTTGGTGGCACAGTGGGTAAGTACTCGGTAACTAACCAAAAGGTTCACGGTACCAACCCAGCAGCGGCTCAGAGGGTGAAAGATCTGGAGATCTCAACTCGGAAACACCTATGAAGAGAGAACTGGAATCATCCCTATCCGAGTCCTGGAAGGGTGTTGTAGGATCAGCACTGGGCTGCTAACCACAAGCATCAAACCCACCAGCCGCTCCTCGGACACAAGATACAGGGTCGCTATGAGTAGGGACCAACTCGATGGCACTTAATAACATACCCTGATAGAAATGTAGTGACGGGAGTGTATACATTTATCAAAACAGAAAACATTGTAATGATTTCCTCCTGAAGTGTGAAGAACAAGGCGTTGCTATTAGGACTCTGGCTAGGTCTAGGCCAGGGCTAGGACTGCGTTTAGTGGGAGAGTTAGGCTTAGGACTAGTGTTAGTGTTAAGGGTAATTGTTGGGCTAGGAGTAAGCGTTGGTCTGGTTTTTAGGCTTTTAGTTAGGTTTATTTTTATTTACTTTCTTTATTTCATTCTTGAAATCCACCTGATTTCCTCTTCATTGGGAAGTTCTTTAACTATATTAGCCCCTTTCTACTTTATGTTTGTTGTTGTTGTTGTTGCAAACTGGTATCTCTGGTTCCTTATTTTCAGTCTTGTCGGTCTGTTTTTCCTTGCACACTTCTGTCTCTAGGTTGAATTCTGGGAGATATTGTCGTTAATGTTAATCTCAGGCTGTTGTCTGCTGTTGTTAGTTCTCTGTGCAAAGAACTCCTTGTAGTATTTTGTATAAGTGGTTTTTACAAACTCTTTTCATTTCTGTTTATCTGAACATGACCTAATTTTGCTGGCGTGCCCACTGAAGCTTGGGGTCCTATCTTTGTGCAATTTTCAACAAGGGGTTCATTTTCCCTCTGATTAAAGGATAGGATGGATCTGTTCTGATTTATCTGCAGAGAACTAGCTGACCAGCTGCAGAATACAGGTTAACCTGTGACCGAGAGCGCAGTCCCTGCTCCCATCATCACGTCGTCACGGCAGCCGCAACTCCCATCATCACATCCTCACATCAGGACTCCCCAACGGGCACTATTGTTATTGTTACTGTCAAGTCCTGTCAGGTCAGTTCCGACCCATAGTGACCCTGTATAGGGTTTCTAAGGAGCGGCTGGTGAGTTTGGGCCACCGTCCTCGCAGTTCAAACTGACCTTTCAATAGAATGTTTATCCTACAGCACCACACCAGGACTCCCAGTGAGCATTGGGGTTGTTGTTTGTTTTTAAGTGCCATCGAGTCATGTTGGTTCTGACCCATGGCGATCCTGTATACAGTTTCCGAGGAGCAGCTGGTGAGTTTGAACCCCTGACCTTGAGGTTCAAAGGGACTTTGCAGTCCCACAGCGCCACAGCAGGACTCCAGTCAGTAGATAGAGTGGAAGTTTAAGAGATCTTCTGTCTGCCGGTGGCAGCTTTGTGGATCCCAACAAAAGAGAAAGAAAATAACCAGTTTTTCATTCCCAAATCATTTACAAATTGCTACCAATTAGTTGTTAATGAGCACTTTCTTCTTCTTTCGTGATTCCATTGGCTGAGATTTTTTATCCCCTCTACTGTCTCCTTGGCTGAAGGGGAGTGTTGAGCTTGTCCCTGTAACGAATTCATCCAAACAAGCATTTATTCTGCTAGCCCTGCAGGGCCTCTCTGCCAGACTCTGGGAGGGACAAAAATACACAACACATGGTCCTGGCTCTCAGGGGACATGGTAGGTAGCTGGAGGGAGCATTTCAGGAGAATTAGGACAAGAGCAGAGCGGGATGACAGATTCAACACAAGGACATATGTTCTGGGACCAAGCATTCGGGAATCAGTCACCAAATAAGGTGTTGGGGTATTCCAGAGGGAAATGGTTCCAATCAAACGTCCTCACTGAGGGAGCTGAATTTGAAAGACATGTTAGCAGCATCTGCTGCTTCATTCACCTGGCACCTTTGGGGAAATCTCCTATCCCCTTTCCAGGTGAGGAGTGAAAGTTTTCATTTACTCGGTATCCAGAGGTTGAGGTGACCCACTGTTTTAGTAGAAAAGAGACCCCAAATTCAAATGTATGTTTCATTCGGATGAGGAAGGCCACCCCGGTGTCCAAAGGCTTTATGGCCACATTGTTAATTATAAAACATAGAAAACAAAGTAAATCTGTCACAAAATTGTGGTTGGCCGAAGATGAGCTCATCACTGTTGCGGGCACAGCTACAGAAGATGGAATGGGGCTGTGAGGGGAGATGGACACCATTTCAGACGAGAAAGGTCCAGGACCGATTCTGGGGCTTTGGTCAGGGTATGACTCATGATTCATGACCACGTGACCCTGGTAGCCAGGTTTTCAGTGGCTGATTTTTCATAAGTTGATTCCACTCGTAGTACCCCATAGAACTGTGCGTGCTCCTCAAGATGTTCAGTGTCTGTTTCTTTCAGAAGTGGACCGCCAGGGTTTACCTCTAAGGCACCTCTGGGTGGATTCGAACCGCCAACCTTTCTGTTACCGTCAGAGTGTGTCTGACCATGTGCACCTGCAGGGACTGCTTCTTGTTTGTTGTTGTTGTTGTTGTTGAGTGTCAATCCATCTCATTGGGGGGGGGGTCTTCCTCTTTTTCTCTGACCCTCCACTTTACCAAACATGATATCCTTTCCTAGGGACTGGTCTTGAGTTCAAAACTCCCAGCGGTTCCACGGGAGAAAGATGAGGCTTTCTGCTCCCATGAAGATTTGCAACCTCAAAAACCCTGTACAGAGTTGCTATGAGTTGGAACTGACTCCACGGTACATAACAACAACAGAGAAGCCCAGTTAATACCACTATTATTCCAATTTACACACCAACCACTAAAGCCAGTGAGGATGAAATAGAAGAATTCTACCAACGTCTTCATTCTGAAATTGATCAAAAATACAGTCAAGATGTAGTGATCATTACTGGTGATTGGAATGCAAAGGTTGGGAACAAAGAGGAAGGATCAGTAATTGGAAAACATGGCCTTAGTGATAGAAACAATACCATGGACTGCCAGAAGAACAAACAAATCTGTATTGGAAGAGGTACAGCTAGAACGTTGCTTAGACTTTGTCTCTAATACTTTAGATGTATTATCAGGAGACACCAGTCCCAGGGAAATGATAGGAGTTTTGGTAAAGTGGAGGCTCTTCCCTGTAGGCGCATGGACATTATTCTATCACAGACATCATTGTTCTTCAAGATAGATAATGAAATGTTCTTTTTGATGATGAATGTGACGCCAATCCTCTTCAATTTGTCATTCCCAGCATAGTAAACCATGTGATTGTCAGATTCAAAATGGCCAATACCAGTCCATTTCAGCTGGATGCCTAGGATATTGACTTTTATGTGTTCTGTTTAATTGACAACTTTCAACTTTCCTAAATTCATATTTCATACATTCCATGTTTTGATTGTTAATGGATGTTTACAGCTGTTTCTCTTCATTTTGAGCTGTGCCCCATCAGCAAATGAAGGTCCTAAAAGATTTACACTATTCGTGTCATCATGACCAGCTCTACTTTGAGGCGACAACTCTTCCCTAGTCGTATTTGAGTGACTTCCAACCTGGGGGCTCATCTCCTGGCACTAAATCTACAATATTCTGGTGCTCTTCATCATGTTTCAGTATTCAATATTCTGGTGTATCTGACAGTGTTCCACTGCTATTCATAAGGTTTTCAGTGACTAAATATTTGGAAGCGGTTCACCTCTCCTTCTTCCGAGTCTGTCTGAGCCCGGAAGCTCAGCTGAAACCTGTCCACCATGGGTGACCCCACCAGCATTCAAAATACTGTGGCCTAGCTTCCAGCATCCCAGCAACAAGCAAGCCACCACAGTACAGCAAGCATTGTGGAGTCTGGCCCATGACAAACTTGGGTAAGGTGGACTTTGTTTTCAGGATCTGATATGAAAAGCCTTGTACTTATTTAATCCACTTACTAATTAAATTAATTCAACAGTGTCATTCTGTGGTAGCCTGCATGTTGTGATGCTGGAAACTATGCCACTGGTATTTGAAATATCAGACGGGTCACCCATGGGGGACAGGCTTCAACTGATCTTCTAGAAGTGAAGATAGCGATATTTCATCCCATGGGCTTTGGATCCCTCATCAGGAGGGACCAGTCCCTGGAGAAGGGCATCATGCTTGGTAAAGTGGCGAAACCCTCAACAAGATGAAACTCTGACAGCCATACTTAACAGTCAAAGACTCGATTCTTTCCTCAAGATCAGGAATAAGTCAAGGATGTCTATTTTCATTTGCTTTCGGTAATATTCTTTCCCTCTTAGAATAGGAACAACACAACGATGTCTACTCTCGTTTGCTTTTTGGTCATACAATTTTCCAGCTTCTTTGTTTTCCTGGTGATTTTTGGTTAGATATGAGAAGTGAATTGTGAGTTTTATATTGTTGTGTTATTAAGTTACTTGGGATTGGTTTGATTCATTCAATGCTGGATTTTAAGTTTCCCAAGAGGAATTCCAATGACCCATGGTGGCACAGTGAGTTAAGCATTTAGGCTACTAACCAGAGTCAGCAGTTCAAACCCACTAGCTGCTCCAGAGAAGAAAGATGAGAATGTCTGCTTCCACAAAGATGCCCAGCCTCGGAAACCCTAGGGGGCTGTTCTACTCTATCCAACTGGGTCATTTTGAGCCCAAATGGGTTTGGTGGCAGTGGGCTCCATCAAGTCTAGAAGTCTCTGGGTGGCACTAATGACTAAGCACTTGATTACTAGCTGAAAGGCTGGAGGTTTAAACAGACCAATAGTACCATGGAAGCCTGGCCTGGAAATCTGCTTCCCAAGATTCCAGCTTTGGAAATCCCAGGAGCAAGTGAGGTCTCCTTGAGTTGGAATCAACTCTACAACAAGCCACAGCACAGAGCCATCCAGAGCAGGAGTAGTCCTGGGCTAATTAGCCCCATTACTAAAGCAATTGGTTCCTGAGCATTCTACCTAATGGGCCGCTTCTGATGAGTCCTGGGTGAGCTCAGGAAATCATTCTGTCCACTGATTTCCAGCGGCTCTCTCCCAGCCACAGCCAAGTCCAGCTCTTACAAACACAAACCAGAGTTCAGCCAAAGACACTGGGGTTTGCTGAGGGCTCTCAAGACCTTCTCTAGGTTCTCCTTTCTGGGATTCTGCCAACTCTGTGCCTGAGGACAGTCTGTCTCCTTAGATAGTAAGACCCTCAGGCTGTGTCTGATCCTCTCCCTGTGCTAAGCAGGAGCAATTTCAGGGCTTCCATCTCACGGGATCACAGCGTTGTGCATCTGCTATACAATGCCTGACATCCTTACTGTGTTGAGCTTTATAGCCGGAGCCTGGGTAGGGAGGAGTCCTGCCATGGTGCTGTGGTTAACAGGCTGGACTGCAAAGTCGGTTTGAACTGCAAGGGTGGCAGTTCAAGCTCACCGGCCACTACTTGGAAACCCTATACAGGGTCGCTATGGAAGCTGGTCCTTGGAAACTCTATACAGGTCAGAACTGACTCGACGGCACTTAAAAACAACTGGGTAGGGAGAGTCTCATACCAGCTAATCCTTTATAGATTAAAGCAGAAGTTTCACGCTGACTTATTTTGTTTTAAATCTACTCTTTATGAAACCTGTATTTTCAGGGAGGAATTTATCATTGTGAAGGTAAAATAGCATGATATTCAAATACGAACACATTATATAATATCTATCCTACAATCTCGGAAACTCTATACCAGGGGTGGGGAACCTTTTCCTGCCAAGAGCCATTTCGATATTTATAACATCTCTTAATATAAATTTATGTCGCCATGAAAAAAAGCCCTAGGTTTATTGAATTTCAAGTCCCATCCGCGGTTGCCTTAGTCGGTCAGACTGTATGATTTCGTGGACTTCTATGACCCGCAGGCCAGACGTTCCCCACCCCTGTCCTATACCCACAGGCCACTTTGTGTTGTCTGGATTACCTGATGAGTAAGTGCTCAGCTGATAAGTGTCGGGTCGGCAGTTCACATCCAGCTGCCTGCTCCCATAAAGATCTTCTGCCTTGGAAACCCTATGGGGCAGTTCTACTCTGTTCTGTAGGATCGCTGCACGCGGAACGGACTCCACAGTAACGGGTACATGAAGATCCTCTGTACCTCACCACTCTGCCAACCCATTCTTCCACCTGAATCGCCCCTCTGAGGCAGGCTGGCACGGCACAAGCGATGGGCCAAGGTTCATCTAAAAGACAAATCAAACCCATTGCCACCAGGTCAAGTCCCACTCATAGTAACCTGTATGGGGTTTCTAAGAATGTAAATCTTTACAGGATTACACAACCACATCATTCTCCTGCAGAGTGGCTGGTGGGTTCGAACTGCCAACCTTAGGGTTATTAGCCTGATGCTTCACCCACAGCACAACCAGTGCTCCTTTTTATCTGTCCAGTGGGGATAGTAAAATAACTCCTTCACAGGTTTGTGGTGGGGATCGGCTGGGATAAATGGCCTAAAGCCTGGTACAAGGTGATGACCCCACACATGCCAGCTGATGATGTACAGGATGAATCACACAACAGAGAGATCTTGGTTTAGCCAAGAGAAGCCCCCCCCCCCCCGCATGGCTTCATTATCCTGACATAAACCACAAAAAATGAGCACAAAAGCTCATTTTCAGACATGGGTTGATTTCAAGTCGATTTCTAGCCCAAGAGAAACACATCTAACTGTGTTAACATGTGTCCAAAGGTTTGTCGGAAATGCACAGCATTCGATATTTTCATGTTCTCAAAATCAGGTTTTGAAGTAACAATGAAAACCAAGAATGTGTTACTGGCATTGAAAGGTGTTACCAAACACACCAACCTGTCTGTGGGCTCAGCTGAGTCAAGTGACTTTGGTGGACATATGCCAGCACGGGAGAGAAGAAGAGGGGCCACCCCAGACTTAGAACAAAAAAAAATGACAGAATTTGCATATCTGTTAAAGCGCTAGAACGGAAGTCCCGAAATGTTGTGTTTGCTCTTCAGGAGAACCGAAATGTGTTCATCATTCATGGAACATTCTGTTCTGGTTGCTGTTCACAAGATTCCATTGATCTCTTTCTACAATAATAACATGTCCATCTGATTTTAATGCTGGCAGATCCCTGTTACCCCCGGCTCAGGAAATGACCAGGTCATCGATAGGTAGCCCTTCCCACTCCTTTCCAGAACAAAGATTTACCAAGCATCTGCTCAGTCTCTTGAAGTCTAATCTCTTTCTTTTTTTCTTCTACCATGTTGTTGTTGTTGTTGTTAAGTTCCACTGAGTTGGCTCTGATTCATAGCGACCCTGTATAAGTTTTCCAAGGAGCAGTTGGTCAGTTTGAATCACCGACTTTGGCTCAAACTGATGTGACCTGCTGTAATCAGGCCCAATTCTATCCTACGTGTTGGAACCCTCACTCCTAATGAGGATGTTAATGAGGCCAGATGCCATCTACAGGATGAGGTGGTATTTTGAGGCCATGTCTTTTGAGATATACAAGGGGAGAGAGGTGAGCAGAGCTCAGAGGGACCTACACCCACCAGGAGAGAAGAGCCGGCAGTGAATACGGCCTTTGGACCTGGGGCCCTGCTCTGTGAAGCTCCCAGATCCAGGGGAAGGTTGATACCAAGACGCATGGAGATCTCCAAGGCATGCTGAATCTGCAGATGCTGAGAGCAGACAAGGATCTTTCTCCAGAACCAGCGCTCGGAATGTGGACTTCTAGCCTCCCAAGCTGTGATAGAACACATTTGTGTTTGTTAAAGCGCCCCTGTGTGGTAGTCTGTCAGAGCAGCACTAGGAAACCAAGGCAGGGACCCTTGCCCGCCTTCTGTTGCTGCTGTTACGTGATGCTGATTGGCCCCTTACTCCTAGTAACCCATGGACAACAGAGTGGAAAACTTCCCAGTCTCACACTGTCCCCAGGATCAGCTGCAGGTGAGGCAGATGGGACCCACAGGGCTTCACTGCCTGGTTTTTCTGAGGTACACCTCTAACCTTTTCTTCCTAGGCCACCTTAGTGTGGCAATGATTAAGAAAATGGAAAATATTAGGTGTTGAGAGCTTGTGAAGAATCAGGAACCTTCATGGACTGCTGGTAGGATTGTAAATTGTTGTGGAAAACAGTTGGGCAGTAACTCTAAAAGGCAAACACGTGACTGCCACGTGGTCCAGCACTTTCATCCTTAGGCATATTCACCAAGACCTGGAATAGTGGCGTACGCAGACACGTGATGTCCACAGCAGCCCTCTGCACAATAGCCCCAAAGTGGGAACAACACAAGTGTCCATCCACTGATGGACTGATGGACAATGTGTGGCACATGCTCTTACACACATGGAACACTTCTCTCTCAGCCATAAAGTGGAATGTTGAGCCTTTGCACACCATGACATGGATATACCTTGAGGACGTTATTCTGAGTGAAATAAGTTAGACATCAAGGTACAAATAATTTACGATTTCACCTCCATGAAATAAACAGTTATATAGAAACCATAAGCAATGAGTGGTTACCGGCGAAAGTAGAGGTTTTTGCTTAGAATTCATTTGATATACGTTAGTGGTGGTGGAATCATTTTTCAAACAATAGCGAGATTGGCTGAACAAGTTGAAAAATGCAGTTGTTGTAATCATTCATGAAATACATTTTGCTGTATGCATGTCATTATCATTAAAAATAAAAAAGCAAAAGATCAATCCACTAAGCTTTTTAAGCCAACAAATTACAATAAACACTATTTGATACAATTAAATTAAAGGTATTTTAAAAAGAAAAACAATGAGTTCCCTTAGAGTCCGGCAGGGTGGGCAAAGATATCGACTCACCCCCAACACAGTTGTTAGCACTGACAGTGTGTCCAGGAGACCTGGTGTGGTACTGTAGGATCAGCACTGGGCCAGTGACCACAAGGCTGGCAGTTCAAGCTCACCAGTCGCTCCGAGGGCCGCTGTGAGTCAGAACTGACTCCATGGCACTTCACAACAACAACAGTGTGGTGAGCACCATGGAAAATGTTCATGATGTGAGACCAAATGAAATATTCTCCTTACAGTTAAGGAACTGCCTTAGGTCTGACCTAAAAAAGGTAGAGTCTCCGATACAGTGGCTGTCATTGGCATCCAGGTAGGGCAATGCAGAGGCGAAACGAAAATCATGCATTTGAATGGGAAGCCATGGGTAGGAGGAGATAGAACCAGAGAATCCAGGAAACCTAGGTGACGAGGATGATTCTTGAGTGGGGTTTTGAAAGGTGAGTGTTTGCATCCTGAAGAACAAGACAAGAGGAGAGAGTTGGACGGGTCTGGTGGACAGTCTTGGAGCCCAGGGTCAGCCAGAGGCCTGTGCCAAGGGAGTGGGCAAACATGAGAGGATTTACCATCTCCAGTAAAGCGTTCACCTTCTGTCAAGAAACACTGATTCCCCGGAGGTGTTTCGCCTGTTGTTTGCTGCCTAACTTCACAGTTGATTCCTTGCTCGTTATTTTTTCTGGGGAATAAACCAATATACTCCGATCTCATCTTTGAGGAGAGATGAGTCTCTAAGGGAACCCTAATTACCCTGCTGCTTCGAAGTGGCCCATTCAGGATTAAAAACTAGATCATAAGCCTAACACCTTATTGTGTTTACAGTGTATCTAATAAAACTGCTAAGGGGCTGTTGGGGACTCGTTCCAATGTTACAACAAAGAAGCTGCCCATCCTCTTGGGAGACATTTTTGGATGGTGGTGGGATTGCTTATTTTTCTACTTGTTAAAAAATTCTATAGCCACTGAGAGCTGGTCTGGGAATCACTTATAAACCTTAGTGGGATGAAGGCAATGTATTCATCTAGTGAGTTCTTTGGTTCTAGTCGTTGTTCTTGGCTGTTACCAATGGCAACGGTTGGAGAGTGGGTGGATCACTGAGAAACTCAACCATGTGTTTGAAATTCAGCAAAAGTATATAAGAAATATTGTACTTGTTCACTCATTCATTTATTCAGAAATATATATTAACTGCAGAAGAATCAATGCATCTGAATTATGGTGTGGAGAAGAGTATTGAAAATACCGTGGGCTAGCTGAAGAACAAACAAATCTGTCAAGGAAGAAGTACTGCCAGGATGCCCCTCAGAAGCCAGGATGGTGAGACTTCATCATACGTACTTTGGACTTGTTGTCAAGAAGGACCAGTCTCTGGAGAAGGAATCACGCTGGTAAAGTGGAGGGTCAGTGATAAAGAGGGAGATCCCTCCACGTAATGGGAGCCCACAGTGGCTTCAACGATGGACTCAAACACAGAAAGGGAGGATGGTGCTGGATCAGGTGGCGTTTTGTTTTGTTGAAAATCAGGTCACTATGGATCAGAACAGACTTGAGGGCAGCTAACGGGTGTGGCGCTGTAGGATCAGCACCACAAGATCAGCAGTTCAAACCCACCAGCTGCTCCTCAGAAACCCTAAACCTTAATCGGGGTCACTATGAGTTGGAACCAACTCAATGGCCCGTCACAACAACAAAAATAACACAACATATATTGAGTATGTACTGCATACCTACCATTGTGTTGGTGATACAACAGTGTACAAGAAAGATTGGCTGGGTGTGGGGTGTAGACAGAAAACAAGCAATTCTAATCTAGAATGATAAATTGGGTGACAGTTGAGCAGAGCAGGGAGAGGCTTGGCTACATGGGGTCGCTATGAGTCAGAATAGATTTGAGACCACTCAACCACAACACAATGGCATCTAGAAATGATCACGAAAGAGGAACTAAATGCTTCTTGAAGTCTCGTGCTAGATGACTCCATAGCGCTTCATCCCTGGCTTTTATTTTTATTTTTTAACTGTGATTTCGGTGGAACTATACAGAGCAACTGCAAAGCCATTTGAACTGCAAGGTCGGCAGTTCAAGCTCATCAGCTGCTCCTCGGAAACCCTATATAAGGTCGCTATGGGTCGGAACCGACTCGATGGCACTTAATAACAACAAAATACAGAGTAAATTGGCTTTCCTTTCAACAGTTACTACACAGTTTTTAGTGGCATTGATTGCAATGCCCACAATGTAACAGCCCTCTTCCTACTTCCTCCCTGGCTTCCCCATTTCCACGTGTCCTTTCCTGTCCCCTCCTGTCTTCTGAGCTTTCTCCTTGGACATTTTCTGCCTCTGAGGTTGACTCTCCTAAGGATTGTGTGTTGGTGGTATCATTGTTCACTTTATAGATTCTCTATTGTTTGGCTGGAAGTTGAGAGTCATCGGGGTCCGTTCTTCTCCAGCCTTGAAGAGTGACTAAAGGCCATTGTCTCAGGGGTCCACCAGTGTCTATTGGACCAGTCCACCTGGTCTCCTTTGTAATTTTGAATTTAGTTCCACATTTTTCTCTCGAGCCTTTTGCTCTGATATTTTACTACAAATGAAGGGGCTTCAAACCTCTTGCATTGACCTACCCCTCCCCTCACCCTAATTCTAAAATTCTTTCAAGGCATTAGTTGGGAGTTGACCCCACATCCGCTGCCAACACCACCCAAAGTAGTCCTCCCTTCCCACAGGAACCGAAACTAACGAGCGACTTTCTCTTTCACCTTTGACTCAATGAGCTCTGAAACCCATCCCATTGTAGCCTGGATGCATTTGAGAATGAAAGCCAGGACACAGAGGCAGGAGTGCTGGGATTTAAGTTCCTGATTAGTGACAAACTACATATAAATATTCCAGCAACTCTTTATATCTGTGTTGCAGCGGCAAGTCTAGAATTTTACTCTTTTTTGTCATTTTTGAGGTGTCACTGGAAGACCATATATTGCACATCTGTAAACTGTATACCCTGATAAGTTTTCAAGTAGATATAGCCATAGGATAAGCACTGGACTTCTAACCGCAAGGTTGGTGGTCCAAACTCATCAGCCACTCTTCAGAAACTTTATGCAAGGTCATTATGAGCTGGAACTGATTTGATGTATTAGACACTAATGACCAAAGACCAGAAGATTTGTGGGATGACATCAAGAACATCATACAGGAAGAAAGCAAAAGGTCATTAAGAAAACAAGAGACAAAACAAAAAGATCAAAAGGGATGTCAGAAGGGACTGAAACTTGCTCTCTAGCGCAGAGCTGCTAAAGCAAATGGAAGAAATTAGGAGGTAAAAGAGCTGAAGAAAAAATTGCAAAGGGCAGTTTGAGAAGACCAAGTCAAGTATTATAATGAAATGTGCAAAGACCTGGAGTTAGAAAACCAAAAAAGAAGACCAGGCTCAGCATTTCTCAAGCTGAAAGAACTGAAGAAAAAATTCAAGCCTCGACTTACAATAATATTAAAGGGTTCTATAGGCAAAATATTAACTGATGCAGGAAGCATCCAGAGACGATGAGAAAAATACAGAAGATGGGAAAAATACAGAGAGCCACTGCACCAAAAGGAAGCGGTCTGTGGTCAACCATTCCAAGAGGTAGTATATGAACAAGAGCAAAGGTACTGAAGGAGGAAGTCAGAACGGCACTGAAGACATTGGCAAAGAACAAGGCTTCCTGGAACTGATGGAATACAAATGGAAATCTTTCAACAAACTAAAGCAGCATTGGAGGCACTCACTCATCTCTGCCAAGAAATTTGGAAGACCACTACCTGGCCAACTGATTGGAAGAGATCATCCATATTTGTGCCCATTGCAGTGAGAAGTGACCCAATAGAATGTGGAAATCATCAAACAATATCATTAATATCGCTTTGCTGAAGAGAATTCAAGAACAGATGTGACAGTACATCCACAGGGGACTTACTTTCAGAGGTTCACGCCAGATTCAGGTGAGGAGATGGAATGAAGGATAACACTGCTGATGTCAGAGGGATCTGAGAATATGAGAAAGATACTCACCTGTGCTTTATTAACTATGCAAAGGTATTCGACTGTGTGAATCATGACAACCTGTTGATAACACTGTGCAGAACGGATATTCCAGAACACTTAATTGTGCTCATGAGGAAGCTGTACATAGACCAAGAGGCAGTCTCGTTTGAACAGAACACAGGGCACTGAATGGTTTGAAATCAGGAAAGCTGTGCGCCAGGGTTGTATTCTTTCTCCATACTTATTCTATCTCTATGCTGAGCAAGTAATCGGCGAATAAGTTCCCACTGCTTTGAGAGCTCATTACCTTTCATTTCATTTTCCATCTAGAAGGTCAGTCAAATAAAAGGACTTTTAAATATATGTAGTGCAACCTTCTGCTCACAGGAGGTGCTAACATACAGATTTCATTGGATATTCCAAAAGACAAATTTCTAATAGCATTATTAGAACTATGCGGGAGAGCTCCACACTGTTCGTGGAAAAATGGAATTGAAAGATAACAGAGTGTTTCCAGGAAGCTGGATTATAGGAAGAGAAGCATGTAGCGTCAGGATTGGAGGCAGACTCATTAACAACCTGCGATATGTAGACAATACAACCTTATTTGCTGAAAGTGAAGAGGACTTAAAATACGTACTGATGAAAATAAAAGACCACAGCCTTCTGTATGGGTTGCACCTCAACATAAAGAACACAAAAATCAACAACATGACCAATAAATAACATCATGATAAATGGAGAAAAAAATTGAAATTGTCCAAGACTTTATGTTGCTTGGATCCACTATCAACCCTCATGAAAGCAGCAATCAATAAAGTAAAATGGCGTATTGCATTAGTCAAATCTGTCGCACCAGACAACTTTAAAGTGTTCAAGAGCAACGATGTGAGTTTGAGGACTAAGGTACACTTACCCAAGCCATGGTATTTTCAATAACCTCATATGCATGTGAAAGCTGGACAGTGAATATAGAAGACCATAGAAGAATTGATCCATTTGAGTTATGGTGTTAGAGAAGAATATCAAAATTACCATAAAAACAAACAAATCTATGTTGAAAGACATACAGTGAGAATGCTCTGTAGAAGCCAAGATGACGAGACTTCATCTCTTGTACTTTGGACATATTATCAGGAGGGACCAGTCCCTGGAGAAGGCCATCATGCTTGGTAAAGTGGAGGGTCAGTGAAAAAGGGGAAGACCCCCCAATGAGATGGATTGGCACAGTGGCAGCAGCTAAGGTCTCAAGCATAACAATTGGGGGGGGGGGGGAACCAGGCAGTGTTTTGTTCTGTTGTGCAGAGGGTGGCTATGAGTTAGAACCAACTCCACAGCACTTAACAGAAATCTATCTGTCTGTCTGTCTATCTGTCTGTCTATCTATCTGTCTGTCTGTTTATCTATCTATCTGTCTACCCACTCATACACAGAAACTATGGCAATTATTTAAAATTTAGATCAATTAAAGATATTCAAGGAGAGGACTATTACGTATATGACATTGTTCAGAATGGCTAGTTCATAGTAATAATCTAAAAAACCAATCCTCCCTCCCATCTAAACTGGGGTTTTAATGCTTTTGTAAACTATTTTGTTGTGATGTGGGTGCAAGTGGACAGAGCACATTTGTTTCCCACTGGACGACTCACACTCACTTTGATTCGGGTCCTGTTTTCTTTAGTGTAGCGGCGCTCGTCCCCTGGGTTCCCATTCACCCTCCTCTCCTGCCTCTGCAGCTGTGTTTCTGGGTACGTGCTGCCCTTTTGGTTTCTTGTGGTCTCCTGTGCCCAGGAGAATGTTCCTCACACGTGTTGTTGTCATGTACAGACCTGTCTGCTGTCTGCCTGAAAGATGATCCCCAAAGAGGAAGGACCATTTTTATTCAGGCTTTGCTTTTTTCAATTCTCTGTAGACAAAGCAGCCTGCTATAGCTTCCGAGGTAGACTATCCCACACCCCGGCTTCAGGGTGACCCTGGGTTTAATATTAATTATGATAAACGTCTGGGTCGTAATGATTATCTCATCATTATAATATTGGCTTGGACCCTTTAACATTGCCAATGTTCAGCCATTTTTCAATCAACAAAATGGCAATGGCACGTGGTTCAGCCGAGTCTCCTGAGATGATGGTGGCTGCAGTTACCTGAGTAACCTAGACCCTTCGTTTCCAACAAAATGCCAGCTGTGCCACCCGGTCAACTCCAACTCACAGCCACCCCCATAGGACAGAGTTAAACTGCGCCACTGGGTCTCCTAGGCAGTTAGTCTGTATGGGAACAGGTAGCAGGGGTCTCTTCTGCTGGTGGGTTCGAACCACTGACCTTCCAGCTGACCTCTGAGTGCTTACCCACTGTACCACCAGGGCCCCTTCATTGCCAATTTGCTCATTGTTGAGTTCCGAGTGTGAACACACAGTCCTCCTCCTCCTCCACACATCCAGGTCCTGACCTTAACAACCCCAGCAGGACTCCTCCATGTCCCCGTCAACTTGTCCTGCCCTCATTACCACAAGAACGTGGCCATCTCTCATGTCTATTTTCATCAAATACATTTTCGTCAAATAAAAGGACTTTTTAGTATGTGTGGAACAATGAGGTTTTCATAAAAGGCACTAAAATACACATTTCTTTGGCTATCCAAAACGAAAATAGAACTCTGAGGGAGCCCCACGGTGCTCATGGAAAATGGGATTGAAAGATAAGAGAGTGTTTCCACAAACTTTTTGAAGCCCTCTCGTACAGCCGCTGGTCGGTATCACATCCCATAGTAATAACCAACTACGGATTTGACTCATGAAGACACCATGCGTGTCAGAGGAGAACTGTGATCCCTGAGGTTTTCAATACTTGTTTTTTTTTTTTTTCCATAGTGGATCGCCAGGCCTTTCTTTGGAGGTATCTCAGGGTGGACCTTCTAGTTCACAGTAGTGCACAGTAACCATCTGCACCTCACAGGACCATGCAGATGCACAGCTTGTGGTGCTATAGGATAAGCACTGAACTGATAACCACAAGATCGGCAGTTCGAGCCCACCAGCCACTCCAAGGGGAAAAAATGAGGCTGTTTCTCTCGTAGAGATTTACAGCCTTGAAAACCCTTTACAGGGTGGCTGTGTGTCGGAACCAACACCACCACACCACATAGAGAAGGATCATGGGGCCCAGTTACAAGCTGGACCTCAGACCCCACACGCTAGCCAGTCGTCCTCCTCCATGGGTGATGGTCTCACCCTGGTACTCCCCAAGGCTGGACCATGAGCTCCACCATCACTCCTATAGGAGCGCCTCCTGGGTCCTGAACTAAACTGACCTCATCGCATTACTTCTGCTGTTGTCGGACTCACAGAGACCCTGTATAGGGTTTCCAAGGAGGAGCTGGTGGGTTTGAACTGCCGACCCTGTGATTTGCTGTTCAGTGGTGATGCTACAGTGCCACACCAAGAGTCCAGAATTATTTTTGTTGTTAACTTCCTTCGACTCAGTTCTGACTCATAGCAATCCTATATAAAGTTCCAAGGAGGAGCTGGTGGGTTTGAACTGCTGACCTTGTGGTTCACAGTCCAGTGCTGATCCTACTGTGCCATGCCAGGAGTCCTCCTTTATGGTGTAGCAACTGTTACAGCTTAGCTTTGGCTTTTCTGGAGAATTCTGTACTAATGGAAACATGGATCTTATTTCCAAGAGTGGCATTCCAGCCTTTTTCTAAGATGCAACTTCCTCTTAAGCTTTGAACTGGTTTCTGAGTTTTGCCAAATGTCTCACAGGATTCTAGTTCCCAAATGTCACACTTTCAGGGGGGGAAAAATGGCAGGTGTCAAGGGCAGATGGGGGAGTTAGAATGAAGCCAGTGAAGTTGCCCCCCACTGCCACTGAGTCAATTCCAACTCTTAGCGACCCCGTGAGGGTTTCCACGATTGTATATCTCTATGGGAACAGACAGCCCACCTTTCTTCTGTGGAGTGGATGGTGGATTGGGACTCCCAAGGTGTGTTTAGCTTAACCCACAGCACCACCAGGACATTACTGTATTGTATCAGGAGACAATATACAGCAACCACAAAAGCCTACAGAGGACCAGATCAAATCCAGCCAGGGTTAACTCTGTTGTTCTTGGCTGTTGTGGAGTTGGCCCCAACTCACGGGGACCCCAGGCATAAGGGAAGGAAATTATTGTCCCGTCCAGCACCATTTCCATGATGCAGGGCTCATAGAGTTCTCACAAGCTGATTTCAGAAGTAGTCGCCAGGCCTTTCTTCCTTGTCTTCCGTAGCCTGGAAGTTCCAATGATTGACAGGTAGTGGCTGCACATGGGATGACTTGGTCAGGAATGGAACCCAGGTCTCTCTCCCACACCGCCGGGGAGAAGCCCACCAGCGAGCCACCACGGTGTTTAACGATGTCTCAGTCTGATGCACTGTTTTGATGCCTGGGATATGAATCAGTTCACCCGACAGAACTTTACCAGATGGAACGTTGTCAGAAGAGACTAGTGGAGTATCAAATGCAGTGCTCCCTCCTCGTTTTGTCAACAGCAGCAACGGCGTCCCAGATGGATCAATCACTTGCGCAAGATCAGGAGACTTGAGGCCCACAATCAACTCTGCATGCCCGTCCTGCCTTCCCTGGAGGAGAGCCAAGCTGTGATTCTTTATAAACACTGGGTGTTTGCTGTGGGATTGTAGTCCTTTGCTGATATTTGAACAGGGATCTCTGCGACACTTAGGGATTTCACGATCCTCTAATAGGAAGAATGAAGTCGCTCTGCAGAAAGGGACTGAAATGATCAGGTTAAGGACCCAGCCTTTTTTTTATCCTGTGTCTGATAAATTACTACCTGTGAGGTAGGGTGCTACCCAAAAGATCAGCAGTTCAAACCCACAACCTCTCCTTGAGGGAAAGATGAGGCCGTCTGCTCCCGCACAGATTTTCTGTCTTGGGAATTCTGTAGAGGATCACTATGAGGTGGACTTGATAGTGGTTCTAGGTTTGGTCCCACACTGCTGCCTCATAGGGACCCCGTTTGTACACCCTAGCCCGCATTCCCACATGAGCAGAGTGGGCTTCTAAGTTCAGTCTGTGAGGGGTAAGGTTTCTTTGGGGAAGTGGGCTGAGATGGTTAATGTCTTGTGCCAGCTTGTCTGGGCTGTGTGTCTCAGTGGCCTGTCAGACGCTGGACTGGGTACTTTTTCATACTGTGATATAATGTAATCATGTTCCATGATGTGAGCCGCCAAATGGTTGAAAGGGAAGTTTCCTTGGGGGTGTTAACCTGTGTCTGGTATGTAAGTGGGTGTTCTGACAGTGTGTGCTCGCTCTCTGTCTGTCTGTCTCTCTGTCTGTCTCTCTCTCTCCATCCTGCATGCCTCTCATCACCTGACCTCGCTTCATGGAACATGAGCCTGCAGATGTGTCCAGCCTGCTACCTGACCTGCAGGTTTTTGACTTTCTAGTCCCCACGATTGCTGAGAGCCAGGAGAAACCTCCAGCCTGTCTCCTGACCCACAGATCCGGGACTTGGCAGCCTCCACAGTTGCTTAGTTCATTTCTTAAAACAAAATCTCTCTTTTTATGTCTATATGTTGTTGTTGTTGTTGTTGTTAAGTGCCGTCGAGTCGGTTCCGACCCATAGTGACCCTGTACAGGGTTTCCAAGGGTGTAAATCCTTACGGGAGTAGAAAGCCTCATCTTTCTCCCGCGGAGCGGCTGGTAGTTTCGAACCGCTGACCTTAAGGTTCGCAGCCCGATTCGTAACCACTACGCTACCAGAGCTCCTTATGTCTATATACGTACGTATAAACAGGCACGCCTCATTTTACTGTGCTTCACTTCACTAAACTCTGCAGGTATCCAGAGAATGTGGTGTTCACAAATTCAAAGTTTGTACAAACTTCGTCAAGCAAATCAATTCGTGAGTTTTTCAACAGCGTGTGCTCACGTCCTGCCTTTGTGTCACATTTTGGTCCTTCTTCCAACATTTCAAAATCTTCCATCACGTATTGCACACTTGATAGATTATGTGATTGTTGTGTCGTTGATGGTGTTGTTGTGAAGTACCATCTAGTCAGTTCAGACTCATAATGACCCTGTGTAGCATTTCTGAGGAGCAGTTCCTGAGTTTGAACCACTGACCTTGTAGTCCAGTGTTTATCCTACCTGTGGTGCTGTAGGATAAGCACTGGATTACTAACCACAAGGTTGGCAGCTCACACCCAACAGCCACTCCTGGGAAACCCTATAGGATTGCTATGAGTTGGAACCAACTCCCGGACAACTTAACAACAACATAGAGTAAATATAATTTTTATATTCAATAAGAAACCCCCAAATCTGTGTGATTCATTTACTGTGATGTTTACTTTCTGTGACTGTCTAGAAGTAAGCTTGCAGTATCTCCCAGGCCCACTCGCATGCATAATACACACACAGTGACACAATGGGTAAGCACGGCACTGCTAATGGAACAGATGGAGGAATGAACCCTCCCAACGGTACCATGATAGACAGACCAGGCAAACTGCCTCCATCAAAATCACAACCAAGAAAATCCTAAGGGGGAAATTTACTCTGTCGTCTGGGGTCGCTATGAGACAATCAAGTCTGAGTCATCAACAAAGACACTGAGTTTCTGTGGCTAAGCCTGGATTTATATTCCTGTTTCTCTTGGAAGACCAGAGACGTCGCGGGATGCTCTCCCTGTTCTGCCTCCTGCTCCAGAGAGGTGCCTGGCACAGACTGCCCCGGTCATCTCCTGGTCCCCCCACAGGAGCCTAACGCCCTAGGGACACCTGGGTCATCTCCTGGTCCCCCCACAGGAGCCTAATGCCCTAGGGACACCTGGGTCATCTCCTGGTCCCCCCACAGGAACCTAACGTCCTAGGGATGCCTGGGTCATCTCCTGGTCCTCCCACAGGACCCTAACGTCCTAGGGACGCCTGGGTCATCTCCTGGTCCTCCCACAGGACCCTAACGTCCTAGGGACGCCTGGGTCATCTCCTGGTCCCCCCACAGGACCCTAACGCCCTAGGGACACCTGGGTCATCTCCTGGTCCTCCCACAGGACCCTAACGTCCTAGGGATGCCTGGGTCATCTCCTGGTCCTCCCACAGGACCCTAACGTCCTAGGGACACCTGGGTCATCTCCTGGTCCCCCCACAGGACCCTAACACCCTAGGGACGCCTGGCACATACTGCCCAGGCCTCTGACCTGTGTCTGAAACGGCTCAATAAGGCGCCGTTCCACCTGTTCTCCATTCCATCTGTAAGTCGCTTCCTCTTCTCTTCAACGAGAACTTTGCTTCACCTGGGCTCTTCTTCTTCACCTGAATGTGCAGCTCGTTAATCGGTGGCAGTTTCTGAAGAGTGTTAATTGGGAAATGAGCAATCTTCTTGGCAGTTAAAAATTACTGAAGGGCAAAGATGGGCCACTGCTCTCTTCTCATGCAGTCTCCATCCTGAAAAGCCCAGCTGTGACTGGTCTTTGCTCAACATTAATGAGGAAGAGAGTGAGAAGGGTGTCTGAGGTGCGTTCGATCCACTGAAGAAGTTGCGATCTTGATACTAAAGATGCACATTTGGTTTTTAGATAGGAAGGAAGAGCAAAGACAGGGAGGGAAAGAGGAGACAGGGGAAAGGAGGAGGGAGGAAAAAGGAAGAGAAAGAATGTGTGAGAGAAAGAGGGAATGAGGGAACGGGGTGAAGGACGGACGAGATGCTGGGAAAGGATTGGATAATTCTACTAGGCAACAGAAATACAAGAACCAGGAAGGAGGAAATATGGAATTTTTTTAAACCCAGGAGACAGTCACTGTGAGCCCATAAAGACATTTCATTTCATTATTATTTACTATCATCCTATTATTAAAAGCCATGTCTCCTTCCTTAATACAACAATACCACATAACCAACCATTGGACTTTCCTGGCAAGAAAAATGAAAACATTTATACATTTTGAAATGTCTTACTCTACTTCCTGGGTGATTCTGGTTATACCTGAACAGGAAAAGGAATTCACTAAATTTCCAAATTTATCAATAATTAAACTAGGACTGTGAATCACAAGGTTGGCAATTCAAACCCATCAGCTGTTTCTTGGAAACCCTGTCCAGGGTCACTATGAGTCAGAACCAACTCCATGTCACTTAACAACAAACTAGTCACTATTCCGTCTTTATATGCTAAACTTACTTTAGTGTTAAACAGTCATAGATCCTCCCCATATCCCCCCAGGTTAGTCAAGACCTGGATCAAGTACAACCTCCTCTATGAAAAATGTCCCAAATTTCTCAGTTTTACACCACCAATTTTGTGTTTTATCTTCTGCCAAACAGCTATTGTTGCTAGATATTCTCAAGTCGACTTCAATTCCTAGTGGCCCCATGGGACAAAGTAGAAGTGCTCCACGGGATTTTCTCAGCTGTGATCTTGACAGCAATACATGGTCAGGTCTTTCTCCAGTGGAGCCCATGGGTGGGCTTGAATTGCCAACCTCTGGGTTAGCATCCTAGTGCTTAACCATTGTGCTACTGTGCCTCCTTCATCCAAGAGTTGTCGTTGCTAGGTGCTGCCAAGTCAGTTTCAACTCGTAGTCACCTCATGTGATGGAGTGGAGCCACCCCATAGGCTGCAATCCTTGAGGAACAGACCACCAGGACTTGCTTACACAGAGGTACTGGTGGGCTCAAATGGCCGACTTCTCAGTTAGCAGCCAAGTGCTTAATCAAAATGGCCTGTAGCTAGTTAGAGAGAGTTAGAGAATAGGACTGTTGATGGTGTTGTGTCCCGTGAAATCTATTCTCACAGCGATGCCGTGGGACAGAGCAGCTCTGTCCCTAGGGTGCCATCTTTATGGCAGCAGAGTGACAAGACTCTCCATGGAGCTGCTGTTTGGATTTGAACTGTCACCTTTCAGTTAGCAGCTGAGGTTTAACCAGTGCCTCACCAGAACCTGGGCTGCATGGGTGTGGTAGACTGTGGGATGTTCCACAGAGTCAGGGATGAATGATTTCTACTTGGATTCTCTGTGCCTGAGATAAAACCAGGCACATAGTAGCTATGTTAGGCATACATGGTAGGACATTGGTTTCTTTTCTTTCTTTTTTAATATGCTGGACTGCAAAGTCAGTTTGAGCTGCAATGTTGGATGTTCGAACTCACCAGTGGCTCTTCAGAAACCCTATGCAGCGTCGCTATGAGTCAGAACTGACTTGATGACACTTAACAATAACAACTGAGATTTGGGTGTAAGTTTACAGAGCAGTTTAGTTTTCCATTGAACAATTCATACACATTTTGGTATGTAGCGTTGATTGCAGTCCTCACAATATAGCGGTATCTTTCCACTTCCTCTTATGTTTTCCCTTAGTCCTTCTTTCCTGCCCTTTTGACTTCTGAACTTGACCTTTTGGTCTCACCTAGCTGGTTGTTCCAGTGAGTGTGTGCCTGCCTGCTATCACTGTTCACCTATCATGGAGTCTATCATGGAGATGAGGGCTGAGTTCCAAGACTGAGTTCAGTTCCAGATGTCCAAGGGCCACAGCTTTTAGGGTCCCACCCGTCTCTACCAGATCACATTTGTCCTTAATCACCCAGTGAAATCAATGATTAAATATATCCACAGTGATGACAACTCGGAAGTTAACCATGAAGTCCATTGTTGTTGTTGTTGTTAAGTGCCGTTGAGGCAGGTCCAACTCATAATGCCCATGCACAGTTTCCAAGGAGCGGTGCTAATCCTACAGAGCTACACCAGGACTCCACATGAAGTCTATGAGCATGGAGAACTGATTCATTTCTCTTCTCCTAAAATACAGCACTCACATTGCCAACTATGTTATTTCCACATTTTAACATAACAAATACATATTCTAAAAATGGCTGCTGATTTTTATCCCAAATCTTTAAACTCCAAAGGTGGAAAACAGATCACATCCCCTGAATGCATTTTCCTCTGATGAGGCAGAACTGGTAGAACTATGAGAATATTTTGACCACATCAGGTCAAATATGAATTAAAGTTGCAAGCTAAAGAAGTTCTTAAAAATTTTATTTCCTTTAACATAGAGAGAAAATGAAGCTCCTTTTACAAAAGCAAAGGACAAGGAAGGTAGCAGGAAATGATCTGAGAGATTAAGCATCTACGAAGGAGCATCAAAAAGTTTGTGGAAGAATGGAATTATTCCATGAATTTTTTGAAGCCTTCTGATACAGAGAAAATCTAGATGGATAAATAATGTGTGATAAAGACGTAATGTATAAAATAGAAACGTGGTCAAGATATGATATATACTGCAGTGTCTCATAGGGTAACCATTAAAGGAGCCGCACTCCTGATGCGGTGTATTGGATCAGCACTGGACTGGGAACCACAAGGTCAGCAGTTCAAACCCACCAGCTGCTCTTCAGAAACTCTATACAGACAGGGTCACTAAGAGTTGGAACCAATTCAAGGCACATAATAAAAACAAAGAATATATAGTGACACAATAGATGACAGCCTAGGAAATGCTCTGGGGCAGTTCTACTTTGTCACAAGGAGGCACTATGAGTGGATGATCTATAAGAGTATATATGAGTATACAGTGACACAGTAGATATCAGCCTAGGAAACCCTAGGGGCCGGTCTCCTCCATTACACCAGGAGTAGCTGTGAGTGGATGATCTGTAAGAGTATATACGAGTATATAGTGACACAATAGATGACAGCCTA
>NW_006408790.1:884738-894655 GCF_000296735.1 Chrysochloris asiatica | reverse complement strand
TATAGTGACACAATAGATGACAGCCTACTTTGCCCCATTTTGCATCCAGAAGGACACTCTATCACACAGAACACTTTGGGCATTCTCCTGTTTCCACCACATGAGGTGGACTCTGGCTTCGCTGAGGCACTGAGAGTATGTTGTTGTGGTCACTCTCAGCAGCCTCGGAGTCCTGAATTCTTGGCACCTCCACATGTGACAGAATAGAGCTGAGCTCCTTGGGGCTCTGCTGGCTGTGATCTTTGTGGGAGCAAATCTCCAGACCTGACTTCCTTGGTACTGCCGGGTGGGTTTGAACTGCCCACCTGTATTGTAGCAGTTGAGGACAGACCGTTCGTGACACCGTAGAACTATGACGCCTGATTTTGGCCCTCCCGGAGTGTACAGTGCAATTTCAGGAAGGAACAGTTTAGTATCATCAGTCATTAGCTTCATCAGACTGGTAAGACAATGCGCAATTAAATCTACTTTTCTCAAAAGCATAGCTATACCAGGTCACTGGGACATTGCTTCTTCATGACCAAGTGCACAACGTGCCTGCGTATATCTGGGGATAAAGAAAACTCGTTGCTAGCCGACGACATTTTCATTAGAAAAGTCAATTCATTGTATAATAGCACCTTCAGATTTTTTTAAATCTTAGGACTAGAAAACTTAACTGTGTGCCATTTATTTCATTCTTGAAACATTTCTTGTCCTCTAGGCTGTTTTATTTATTTAATTCTGCATATTGGAGGAGTGCCAGTGTGTTAAATTGTATCTCATTGCCCTTCTGTCTCCCTTTATAAAATAATGAATTGCACCACTACAATGACCATGATGGGCGCATGGAGCTGGAACCGTACCCAGTCATTTTATCTAAGCACACGGCCACAGCCCTAAATGTTATTGCTCTCCACACTCTGCTATGCTGAAATCCTTTCTGGAACTCCGTGTTAAACCTGTTGTTGTTGTTGTTGCTAGGTGCCATAAAAACGGTACCAACCCATAGCGACCTTCAGCACAGCAGAACAAAACACTGCCCGATCCTGGGCCAACCTCACTACTGTTGCCACACTTGAGTCCATCAATGCTGCCACTTGGCCAATCCATCTCATTGGGGGATCTTCCTCTTTTTCTCTGACCCTCCCCCTTACCAAACATCATATCCTTCTCCAGTGACTGGTCTTTCCTGACAATATGTCCGAAGTATGAGAAACGAAGTCTGGCCATCCTGGCCTCCAAGGAGCACTCTGGCTGTACTTCTTCCAATACAGATCTGTTGGTTCTTTTGGAAGCCCATGGTACTTTCAATATTCTCCTCCCAGCACCATTATTCAAAAGCATCAACTCTTCTATGGTCCTCCTTATTCACTGTCTAGCTTTCGCATGCATATGAGGCTATTGAAAACACCATGGCTTGGGTCAGGCGCACCTTAGTCCTCAAGCTGACATCTTTGCTCTTCAACACTTTAAAAAGGTCTTGTGCAGCAGATTTGCCTAATGCAATATGGTGTTTGATGTCTTGATTGCTGCTTCTGTGAGTGTTGATAGTTGATCCAAGAAGAATGAAGTCCTTGACAACTTCAATCTTTTCTCCATTGATAAGAATGTTGTTTATTAGTCCAGTGGTGAGGATTTTTGTTTTCTTGACATTGAGATGTAATCCATGCCGAAGTCTGTGCTCTTCCTCCATCCCACTAAATTCGATACAAGGAAATGTAAAAAGATATTTTCTTCCATTGCCTCCAGCTAGCCACCCACCCTAATCACATATGAGTTTCAAAAACAGTGTTTTCTGCTCACAGTATTGGATGTGGAGAGGGTGAGGCCGTGCGCTGATTTGGGGCTGGGCAGGAACACAGGTCTGAGATGGGACAGAGCTGACATTCGGTGGGGGCGTTGCTATGCGATGCTAACTCCTGTTTCTCAAATCTCTCCAAGGGGTAGACGTACTTATTACCTACTGACCTGCTTCACATCTAGAGACGACGGCACATTGATCTCCATGATCCAGCAAAGTAGGATTCTTTTTTTAATAAATGTTTTATTGTGAATTATGTGATAGTTTACATGGGAGAACATTAGTTTTACATTCATTCTATCATATACACTTTCATTGCCATAGTTACAATCCCATCCATGCATCATCAACCAACCAAAGGGTATACCCTGCAAGCCTACCTCCCCTCCCCATGGTCGTCAGCACACAGCCCCTTTCCCTCTCTGGATCTCAAGTCCCCAGAAAGTGGGATTCTTTTTTATAATGTATTTGATTTTTTGCTGTTGTTGGGGATCAGCCCAGCAAAGCACACACCAATTTGATTGTCAGTAAGTGTGGAATTTAGTGATACTGTTTACATCCTTGGAGTTGTACAACCACTTTCAACTGATTCTCACAACAACTGTATGATAAACGCACTGCCATTCCGATTCCTAGCATGGCTGTAGGACAGAGTGGGACCACTCCGTGGGTTGTCCAAGGCTGTAAATCTTTACAGGAGCAGACAGCTTCATCTTTCTCTCTCAGAGTGACCTGAGGGTTTGAACCTCCGGCCTTGGGGTTATTAACTTAGTGTTTAACGGTTATGTCACGGGGCTCCTTCGCTGAGCTAGGCATCTAGGGAAAGTGAGAGAAATGTCAGACTTCGGGACCACTTTGAGAACTCGGAGAACGAGGTCCGGGCAGCTTAGAGCACACAACACCAACAGCCACCCAGAAGCCACTAAGCCACTGACACCTGGCCACCTGGCATGTGTCAGAGAACAACCGTGCTCCATGGGGTTCCCAGTGGCTGCTTTTGTGGAAGTAGATCACCGGGGGACTTTCTTCCAAGGGGCCTGTGGGGCTTGGGTAGGTAAAGCGAGCACCTGGTGGGCTTTCCCTGATTCATTTATACTTAATGAATTGGTGCAATGGTTCAAACCTGGTACTAAATGTAGGGGGCTTCAGAAAGTTTGAACCATTACACCAATTCATTAAGTATAAACAAACCAGGAGAAGCCACCAGAGGCTTGCTTTACCCACTCAAGCCGCAGCCTCTGAAGTCCCAGTCCCCAGGAATAAAAGTTTGGTGAGGAAGAGTGTGGGCCACATGGGGCAGCCACTGGCGGGCAATCCACTGTGGTAGGGAACAGACTTGGAAGCCCTGTGCTCTCACCCCTAAATGCCTCTCTTTTTATTATTATGGGGCGGGGGAGAGGCTCAAGTTACCACGAAAAATAATAGTTGCGGCTTAGTCAGCTCACGGGGCATGACTCAATCGACTGAAATGACGTTAAACAGACCCTCAGTCCTTTATGAACCCGCAGTAAGTAACTGAGATGTTACCACACACAGTGCACACAGAAGACCTCCTGCAATATGCTTTTTATTGATTTTTCTGTCTCCATTTCCCCACTTGGCCACCATAGTCAGCTCCATCCTGTTCATAAAACCTCTCCCTAAAGCAAAGCTGTAAAAAAGGAAAAATTCTACTAAAAAGCCATTCTTAGTTCCCCATTACCTACAAAATAAAGTCCGAATCCTGTCTCCTGCCATCATAGATGGATCAAAGTGCATTTCCAGAACTCTCTTCCCCTGACCACTTGCATACCGTCTACAACACTCCCTGTCTTCACAACTGTCCTCACCAAGGCGCTCGGGCACAGAGTTCTTTACTCCTTCTGTGTCTGAGGGGCTGGGTTTATCAATGTCACAAATGAAACATGGTTTCAAAACAAACACCAAGACAAAATGAAAACAGCCCTGCCTGCTTTGAATGATGGTTTACAGGTCACAAGAGGCACTCTGCGGCATGGACAATATTCACACTCAGTCTTCTTTGACATGAGACCGGAAGAACTAGGTGGTGCCCAGCTGCCATTACTGAGGTTTTGATCAAAGGTTCTAGAGAGGAATCCTGATCAAAAGGGGGGGTGGGAATGTACAACAGAATTTCTGATTCTAAAGGAATCCCAATTTTTTTTTTTTTTTTGAGCCACTGAAACTGAATGCCCTAAGATCATCTTTAAACCAAAAATGTCCCCAGAAGTTTTCTTTAAACCAAACATGTTTATCTTCACAGTAGAGAAAGTCTGCCTTCAGCATTGTGTCATTGTGTTCTTTTAAGATCTGTGTCTCTGGGAACAAATTGACAACAACACAGAAATGGTTAGGCGGGTTAGAAGTCAGTAAGTTTATGGTCACGCAGGACGGTCCACTCAGAAGAGGAGGGCAAGGATGCTGGCACACCTTGAAAAGTGTTACCAAGGCAGCGGAACTGAACAAGCAGAAATTGTTGAATTTGTGTATTTTTTGCTGTGCTTATTTTCAACAACAATAGAGATAAAAGAAGGCAGTCTTTAAGAAGCATAGGAGCGGAACCAAGTGAAGGAAATGTTGTGGTCTCCAGGCTTTGTAATGCTAGGTCATCGTTCTATCTGATGTAATTATCCCTCTGGCTGGGAGCTGTGGCCTTGTTAATCCTCACCACTCAGGGTTAATGAGGCAGGGTTAGAGGCAGTCGTGTTCACCAGGCAACATGTAATCTATAGGAGTAGGGTGTACCTGGAGTAGATCTCTTTTGAGGAACAAAAATGGTTCAACCAGCAAACAGAGAGAGATAGGCATCTACTACCACCAAGAACAAAGAGCCGGTTGTGGAATGCAACCTTTGGACTCCAAGTTCCTGCCCTGAGAACCTCTTCCGCCCAGGAGAAAACCAACGCCATGATGCCTGGAGCTCTCCAAGGAGCATTAGGCCTAGAGATGTTTGAAGAAGGTAAGGACCATCCCCAGCCTCAGCTCTGAGAGCTGCCGCTCTGAAGGTGGGCTTCTAGCCCCCTAAGTTACCAGAGAACAAAGTTCTGTTTCTGAAAGTCATCCACTTGTGGTATTTCTGTAACCAAAAGCATAGCAGTGGTGACCTTCACTCTCCCCACATGGGATGAGGCCTTTCCTCAACGTCCCCACACTTGAGCCCCCTTCACCATGCTCTCCATCCAACCCCACATGGAAAGATCCCAGGAGTGGCCATCCACGCTGTCCAGAGATACACAAAGCCACATTGTGGTAACACAACTATACTTTCTCAGTGTTCTGCTGTTGCAAGCAGTGCTCCAAAGCTCTATTCACATTTGTTTAAAATAAAACAACACAACTTTAACTGTTGAGATTTATAATTATAACATTCCATCCATGTTTCCCTTTACATAAAGGGTATTAAGTCTGCATCAAAGGCAAGTGACTCCTATGTCTTTGCTTTAATTAACCTGTGCAGAATACAATTCCGTTTCTCTAATCAAATCTGAAATTTAGCATAATGTTCGAGTTCCTGAAAATCAGTGTGTGAGGTCTCTGAGTGTGTCTTCCATAATTTGACAGACTATGCGTTCAAACAGAAATTTCATTTGACTGTGTTTCTGTCCATTTGTGATTTAAATTAGTATAATGAGGAAGGTCACAAGAAATCAAGAATCAGGGAGTTAAAAGACATCATGAAATATATAAAATCCAAACCCCCTGTTTCACAGACCAGGAATCAAGGGCCCAGAGCAGGGGAGTAGATTTTACTTTTCTCATTCTGTTATAAACATCAGGGCTTACTACAAGTAGAGATCTCTCAAATTGTTATCATTGCTGATGGTGGTTGGTGTTGAGCTGGTCTGCCTCATCGCCCAAAGAGCTGCTGGTGAATTCTAACTGCCGACCTTTCATCGATTAGACAAGTGTTGAACCACTGTGCCACCAAAGTGGGCTACTCTAGCCTCTAAACATACATGTTGTTGTTGTTAAGGGCTGTCAAGTCGATTCTGACCCATAGCAACCCTGTATAGGGTTTCTAAGGAGCAGCTGGTGAGCTTGAATCACCGACCTTGCAGTTCAACCGACTTTGCAATCTGATGCATTAGCCCACAGCATCACACATAGAAATATGGAAATGGATGTAAATCTTGGATCTTCCAATTTTCTTGTGATTTGACTTTGGGACATTTTTAGTGCTTTAGCCTCTCAATCTCTCTCTATGCAGCTGTCAAATGGAGCAATTATACTTATTTCAAGGAGCCCTCGTAGCATAGTGGGTTAGGAGTTGGCCTGCTAACTGTAAGCCGAGCAGTCCAAATCTACCAGTCACTCTGCAGGAGGCAGATGAGGTTTTATGCTCCCATAAAGATTTACAGACAAGGAAATCCTATACAGAGTCTCTATGAGTCGGAACCACCACCACACCTACTTCATTGTTGGTGTGAAGGTTCGGTTACGTGGTATATGAAATAGATGCATCACAGTATTTGGCTTCTGGAAGATGTGAGGAGGGTGGCAGACATCTGTCCTACTTTTTCTTTATCTCTGCCTTCACCCATTGAGGGTAACAATCTACATTTCTGCTCTCCACTTGAACAAGAAAACTCCTGGAGCCAACTGAAGGAAAACTGGCTCATGGTTCTTAACCTTAGTTGAAGGAAACACACCCAGTTTTGCTGATGCCAACACACTACAACAGGGAAAGAGCAGTGGTCATTTCTTTCAGAAATCAGTGTCCACGGTTTTTTTTTTTTTTTTTGGTTTTTGAAACTTATGAATTTAAGCTTCTTTTATTACAAACATGGTATTTTCTCATCTAGTTCTCATAATAAACCTGGATAGTATTATTAACCCACAGCTATTGGTGAATATAAACAGCTTTTCCAAATCCTCCAAAATAATCTTTTCAAGGAAATATCAAAGTCCAAGTATGCCTCATTCCTGACAACTCAGTTGTCAGTCTATCCTACTGGGGTGGCTTGTGTGTTTCTGGGATGCTGGAAGTTATGCCGCTGGTATTTTAAATATCAGCAGGTCACTCATAGAGTCCCAGTTTGGCACTGTAGGTTAAGTGCTGGACTGCTAACCACAAGGCTGGCAGTTCAAACCCACTAGCCACTCATTGGAAACCCTATACAAGGCCACTATAAGTCAGAAGAAACTCAACTGCACTTAACAACAACAAGGGTCACCTATGGTGGACAGGTTTCAGCTGAGCTTCCGGACTGAAACAGACTAGGACTAAGGAGAGGGGGACCACTTCTGAATGGTTACCCACAGAAAAGCAGACCATAGTCGGATACGGTGAGGGAAGATGACACCATTATGAATTACACCAGAATACTGTCAGATACAGTGCCAGAAGAGAAGCCTCTCAGATTGGGGGGCACTCAAAATATGACTGGGAAAGAATGTTTCCTCAAAGCAAAGTTGGCTTTAATGACATGAATAGAGGAAAGATTTTTGGACCTTCATTTGCTAATGGAGCACAATTCAAAATAAGGAGAAACAGCTACAAATATCCATTAATGACAACAAATTCCAGAGGAAAGACGTCACAGAAAGAATTGTATTGAAGTACAAAGCTCTCTGTGATAGGATACTATCCATAGGCCTACAAGGAAGACTAGTTAACACCACTTTCATTCGCATTTACCTGCCAACCAGTAAAGTCAGTGATGATGAAATTCAAAATTATAGCAACGTCTTCTGCCTAAAATTAATCAAACATGCAATCAAGATGAATTGATGTGGTGATTAGAATGTGACGGTTGGAAACAAAGAGGAAGGAAGGATCAGCAGTTGGAAAATACAGCCTTAGTGATAGCAATGATGCTGGAGATCGCATGATAGAATTGTGGAAGACCAACGACTTCTTCATTGTAAACACCTTTTTTAAACAACATAAAAGGCCTCTATAAACCTGGACCTCACCAAATGGAATACACAGGAGTCAAATGACTGTGTCTGTGGAAAGATGCTGGAAAAGCTCCATCTCACCAGCCGAAACAAGGCCAGGGGCAGACTGTGGAACAGACCATCAATTGCTCATACACAAGTGCAGGTGGAAGGTGAAGAAAATGAAAACAGTTCCACAGAGCCAAAACATAACTTTGAACACATCCCACCTGAATTTAGAAACCATCTCAAGAAAAAATTTGATGCATTAGACACTAATGACCAAAGGCCAGAAGAATTGTGGGATGCCATCAAGAACATCATCAGGAAAGAAAGCATGAGGTCCTTAGAGAAGAACCTTCTGCTTGGTAATGTGGAGGGTCAGCAAAAAAGAGGAAGACCCCTAACTAGATGGATTGGCACAGTGGCTGCAGCAATGGGCTCAAGCATGGTAACAATTGTGAGAATGGCGCAGGACCAGGCAGGGTTCCACTCTGTTGTGCTTAGGATCGCTATGCGTCAGAGCCGACTCCGTGGCACCTAACAACAACAATAACTTTTGTTTACCTTTCTCGAGTCTAAGAAACTGCCTCGCCCGGATAGTTGCTGAACCAACATTTGCTGGGTATCCATAGGATCTCTTCTTGTGATCTCACACCCTTTGTCTCCATGCCCCGCTCCTCCCAATTGCACACGGCACAGAGCAAACAGGTAACCCTGAACTTAGCTTTGAGGAGTTAACACTTGGACCAATCACGTCGTCTTGTTGTTGTAACAAACCTTAGCATTAAAATTGCTTCACCTAGTTCACAACTAAATCCTCATGGCTCAGTGGTTCAAGCACTGGGCTGCTAACTATTCAGTTGGCGGTGCAAAGCCACCATGGAATTGTCCTGAGCCTGCTGCTTCCCCTTCTCCTCTGTGGCCCCTTCTCTCTTCCCTTTTCAACTGTCCCCATGCCCATAGCCTGCTGTCACCACACACGCACAGACTTGGACTAACGTAATTCTCGGATTGCACCTGTCTCTTTCTCTCCAGTGTCTCCATGCTGACATGGCTTTAAGACAGTGCTCCTCAGTTGTGGGTTCACTTCACTTCTTTGTAGCCTAGGGGTTGACCTTTTAGGGCCTATACTCTTGATTCATTGTGCTACACCCTACTTAAGTATACAACAATTGTTGTTGTTGTTATTGTAATGTCAGATAATTCATACTCATAGCAACCCTACGTAACACAGTAGATAGAACTGCCCTATAGAGTTCCCTAGATCCCTGGTCGCACTGTGGCTAAGCACTTAGCTGCTAACTGAAAGGTTGACAGTTCAAAGCCACCAGCCACTCCATGGAAGAGCAATGTGGCAGTCTGCTTCTATACAGAAGGCAGCCTCGGGGATTCATAGAACCCCACAAGGCTGCTATGAGTCAGAGACAGCAGCGAGTTTGGTTTGGGGTTTCATCTTTATGGGCTATGCCCACCAGGACTTCTCCCCCATGGCACCACTGGGAGGGCTAGAACAGATGATCTTTATGGTCATTCGCAGCCGGGTGCCTAATGATTGCGACACCAGGGCATTTAGAACACAAGTAGGCCTCTATGTATATTGTGATGAAAGGAACACAACATAAATGGATCATTTCAGCCCTTGTAAGTGTCCCATCTAGTGGCATTTATCCACCCAAAGTCACCAACCATCATCACAGCTAGCGTCCAAGGCTTTCCAATCTCCCCAGAAAGAAACGCTGGACCCCTTAAGCGATGACTGCATAGTCTCCTCCCCTCAGCTCATGAGAACTATGAACGCATATTTCGCTCTATGGATTTATCTACTCTAGATACTTCCTGTACATGTTGTGGTTGTTAGGTGTCACTGAGTCAGTTCTTACTCATAGCGACCATATGCACAACAGAACTAAACACTGCCCAGAACTGGGCCTCCCTCAAAATCATGGTGAAGCTGGAGCCCACTGCTCCCACCACTGTACAATCCATCTCCATTAAGGGTCTGCTTTTTCACTGACCCTCAACTTTACCAAGCATGATGTCCTGCTCCAGGGACTGGTCCCTCCTGATAATATGTCCAAAGTAAAAGAGACTGTCATCATCCTGGTTTCTAAAAAGCATTCTGGCTGTATTTCTTTCAAGACAAATTTGTTCTGCTGGTTATCCATGGTACCATTAAAATTCTTCTCCAAACCATAACTCAGATGCATCGATTCTTCTTCTGTCTTCATTATTCTTTGTCTAACTTTCACAT
>NW_006408790.1:868182-883774 GCF_000296735.1 Chrysochloris asiatica | reverse complement strand
GTGGGTCGGAACCAACTCAACAGCACTTCACAACAACAACACACTCAAATGGAGTCCTGGTGTGGCTCTGTAGGATAAAAACTGGACTGCTAACCACAAGGCAGTAGTTCATACCCACCAGGCGGTCCTTTTAAACGCTATACAGTGTCACTGTGAGTCTGAACCGACTCAACGGCAGTTAACAACAGCACACACTCAAATTCCTTTACACAATCATTAAAACACAGGTCAACAACTTTCTGGCATTCTCTGATTTCAGACAAAATCTATCTAATATCAATAATGATATCCCATGTTCTCCCAAACTTTTCTGAATCTTGCTTGAATTACTAGTAATTTTATCAATATACTATTGCAACTGTTTTTCAGTTATCTACAGCAAAAGTTTACTTTGGTGTGATATTAATGATACTGATGGATAATTTCCACATTCTGCTGGGTCATTTTTCTTTGGAATGGGCACAAATATGGATTTTTCATTGGCTGATCAGGTAGTTGTCTTCCAAATTTCTTGGCACAGACCACTGTGTTTCTAGCTTTGAGTTTGCTTGTTGAAACATTTCATTTGGTATTCCATTAATTCCTGGAGCTTTGTGGGGGGGGGTTGCCAATTTCTTTCATCAGCACCCTTGGTTCTTGATCATCAGCTATCTCATGAAACAGTTGAAAACGAACCATTTTTGGTACAGTGGCTGCATTCCTTCTATCTTCTTCTGACGCTTTCTATTCTTATTCAAATTGTTTGTTTGTTTTTTTCATTTGTTGTTGTTAAGTGCTGTCGAGTCAGTTCCCACTCATAGGGGACCTGTCTAGGGTTTCCAAGCCCATAAATCTTTCCAGGAGCAGAAAGCCTCATCTTTCTCCTGCAGAGTGGCTGGTGGGCTTCAATGGCCAACTTTGTCGTTCATAGTCTAGTGCTTCCCACAGAGCCCCTACACTCCCATTTTTTAACATGGAATCCTCCAATACTATATCTTGAGGCTTGAATTTTATCTTCAGTTCTTTTAGCTTGAGAAATGCTGTGCATGTCTGAAAGGTCTTCCCTTTTTGGTTTTCTAAGTCTAGATCTTTGCACATTTCATTATAACATTTAACTTAGTCTTCTTGGGGTACCCTTTGAAATCTTCTGTTACACGTGTTTACCTCATCACGTCTTCCATTTGTTTTAGCTTCTCTACATTCAAGAGCAAGGTTCAGAATTTCTTCTCACATTCATTTTGGTCTTTTCTTTCTTTCCTGCCTTTCAATGATCTTATTCTTTCTTCATGGATTAAGTTCTTGATGTCATTCGCAACTCACGTGATCTTCAGTCATTAGTGTTCCATGTGTCAAGTTTGTTCTGGAGATGATCTCTTAATCCAGGTGTGATAAACTCAGTCATATTTTGGCTCTCGTGGACTTGTTTTAATTTTCTTCAGCTTCACCGTGAACTTGCATCTGAGCCATTGATGGTCTGTTCCCCAGTAGGCCCTGGCCTTACTCTGACTGGTGAGGCGGAGCTTCTCCATCTTCTCTTCCCACAGATGCAGTCAATTTGATCCCTGCACCTTCCATCTGGCGAGGTCCATTTATGTTGTTGAAAAAAGATATCTCCAGTGACTAGGTCATCATGAGATCACTGGTGTTTCTATCACCAAGTTCTTATTTTCTAACTACTGATCCTTCCTTTGTCTTCAGCTTTCACATTCCAATCATCAGTAATTATCAGTGCATCTTGATTGCATGTTCAAACAATTTCAAAAACTTCAGTTTCATCAATTTTGCCATTAATGGTTGGTGCATGCACGTGAATAGTCATATTAATGGTCTTCCCCGTAGGTGTAAGACTATTATCCTGTAACTGATAGCGCTGTACTTCAGAATTTAACTTTTTTCTTTAAATTATTCTTTGGTGGAAAGTTTCCAGCGCATGATAGTCTTCCATTCAGAACTGCCTACGCCTTCTGGGTAGTGACATTGGTTGGCACACCCTCATTGTAACAGAACTCTAGTTGGTTCTTCTGATAGTCCATGGTACTTTCAATAGTCTTCTCCATCACCACAACTCAAATGCACCAATTCTTCTATGGTCTTCCTTATTCAGCGTTCAATGTTCACATCCATCTGAGGCGATTGACAATACCATGGCTTGGCTCAGGAGCGCTTTAGTTCTCAAACTGACATCTTTGCTCTTGAACACTTTAAAGAGGTCTTGTGAAGAGATTTGCCTGATGTAATACGTCGTTTCATTTCCTAAGTGTTGTTTCCATTAGTGCTGATTTTGGATTGAAGCAAAAGGAAGTCTTTGACAACTTCAATCTTTTCTCCATTTATCCTGACGTTATTTATTGGTCCAGTTGTGAGAATTTTTGCTTCCTTTGCCTTTGCATTAAGGTGATATCCATACTGAAGGCTTCATCAGTATTTTAAATCCTCTTCACTTCCAACAAGCAATCTGCATATTGGAGGTTGTTAATGAGTCTTACTCCAAACTAATGCCATGTTCTTCTTCATACAGTCCAGATTCCCAGGTTCTTTGCTCAGAGTACAGATTCATAAGTATGGGGAGAGAATAAAACACTGGAGCACCCCTTTCCTGATTTCAGCCCACTCGGATCCCCTTGTTGTGTTCTAGCAACTGCCTCTTGGTGTATCAGAGTTTCCTCTTGAGCACAATGAAGTGCCCTGGAGTGTCCATTCTTCACAAAGCTATCCAGAGCTTGTCATGATCCTCACAGTCAAGTGCCTTTTCATAGTCAACAAAGCACAAGAAGGATGAGGCTTTCTGCTGCTCCTGTTAAGATGTACAGCCTCAGAAACTCTATACAGGTCGCTGTGAATAGGAAGCAACTTGATGGCACTCAACAACAAGCTTCTAATACCACTATTATTAGCATTTTATATTAACATGGAAGTCCAGGTGTGGCGCTGTAGGATAATCACTGCACAGCTACCCACAAGACCGAGGGTTCAAATCTACCAGCCACTCCTCAGAAATCTTACACAAGGTTGGCATGAGTCAGAACCAACTTGACAGCACTTAACAATGGCAAGAACAACATGTTAGTATGAAACATTGATGTTATTGTTAAGAGCTGTCGAGTGGGTTCCAATTCATAGGGAACTTACATAGTTTCTGAGGAGTGGTTGATGGGTTTGAACTGCCAACCTTGTGGTTCACAGCCCAGTGCTGATCCTACAGCGCCACTCCAGGTGTTCTCATAATAAAGCTAGAAATAGAAATATGCCTGACATTGTGAGGTTCTCTCACACTAACTAGAAGTCATTAGTAACCCATAAAGCTACTCAGCAAATCTCTGAACTTAGACACGAGAACACAGGCACATGTGATGCAAGCAAAGACTATAGGCAACTTTAAGTTCCTTTGACCCTGTGTGCTATGATACAAAAGACACCGAAGAGTTCCTCTTTGTAAACTGGCTCTGACACACAATTCTACAAACAACAAATGCTGGCGAGACTGCTGGTGGGACTGTAAATGTTCAACAATCGTGGAAAACATATGGTGCTTCCTGAAAAATTTGTGAATAGAAATACTACTGTTATTGTTAAGTGCCATCGAGTTGGTTCCAACCCATAGCAACCCTGTTTAGGGTTTCCGAGGAGCACCCTGTAAGCTTGAACTTCCGACCTTGCTGTTCAAACTGACTTTGCAAGCCAGTGCATTAACCCACAGTGCCACCCAGGACTCCATAGGATCCAGAAATCCCTCTACTCAGAATACGTTGTTGTTGTTTTTTTGTGTGTGTGTGTGCCAACTCACAGTGACCCCAAATAGGGTTTCTGAGGCTGTAAATCTTTACTGAAGCAGAAAGCCTCTTCTTTCTCCTGAGGAGTGACTTGTGGACTTGGACTATTGGCCTACGGTTCCTTGTGGTCAACAGACCAATAAGTAACCCACTATGCCACCAGGGAAAACTAAGAACCATGAGATGAACAGATAATGCAAAGCCACATTCATCACAGCATTGCTCCGACTCCCAAAGAGATGGAGACAACCTAGGTGTCCATCAATGGAAAAATGGATACACAGATTATGGCTCAGCCACACAATGAAACACTACACAATGTTGACTAATGATGAATCTGCAAAGCACCTCACAGCATGGATGAAATTGGACAGCATTATGCTGAGTGAAATGAGTCAACCACCAAAGGACAAATAATGTGGTCAACAGTCAAGAAAGATTTGTCCACTAAAAGAATCATTCTTTGATGGTTATGCGGAGTGGGAGGAGAAGAGAGGGTAAGTTACTAACTACATACTGGACACAAGCTAACCTGGGTGTTGGGGAAGGCAATGTAGGACAGACAATAAGAAAGAGATTAGCAATAACACAAAAATAACAATAAATGTGATTTTCTACTCTGGAATAAAAAGAAAGAAGAAGAAGGATAGAGCTAAACAGCCTCCCTCACTTCTCACCTTGACGAGAAGATGCCTTCTCTCCTAGTCTGCAGAAAAGACGCAGCAGACTGGTCCATGACGTCACACTGGTTCTGGTGGTGTGGAGTCACACTTCCTGTTCTCATGTGAACCCTAAACTTCTGCTCACTCACAGACAGAAGGCAGACACGGAACTCAGATTGTGTCCAACACGGATGAAGATCCTCCAATGAGTCCAAGCTGTGGTGAAACTTTCCTCCCAAGACCTGTTCTTAAAGGTAAAAGCCTGAATCCTGAAGATTTGGACTCCAATCATTGAATGAAGGTTATGATTCTCTGGCTCTAAATGAATGTTGTGATGAGATCCTGAATGCATGTCTTGACATAACTAACTGATAATAAATTATCCGATTCATGCCTGACAGAGCTCAGTATCTCTCCATCAACCTGCTAAGATGAAACCCTACGCCACAGGGATCTGGTCCTCTGCATTGCAAAGAGTATGGAGAGCGGCTGGGGAAGTTACTCAGCAAGCTTACCTGGACCACTTTCAGGGCGATACTAACAACAGCGAGGAGACCCCAATCTCTGCAGGACAATAGCAGAGATGCCCGACTCTCTTAGAACAGACTGCCTGTCTCCACCCAAGGGTCTACTTCAGAAGGGTGAACTCATGAACCATTTGCTCTTTGGAGTGCTTGCTTCACTCCTTACCGATTCCCCGTGGCTCGTCCAAAAGGATAGGGCATTTTGAAGACACCATATGCAGAACCTATGAGGCGATGTCTGCGGCAGCTAGAGACTGTCCACGTCCAGATTCCAAAGCTGCAAATGTTTACTTGTCAGATCACATTTGCCAACAGTCTTCAAGGGCATGTCATTTCTTGCTGGGCATGACTTTCAGAATGTGAAGACAAGGCAGCTAATCAAGATGACCTGCACAGTAGATAAACTGAGAGCCCGAGTGTTTGAGCTTCACGCTAATGGTGATATCAGGCCAAAGCCCTGAACTGCTAAGTGAAAGGCCCATGGTTTGACTCCATCAACTGCTCCGCAGGAGAAAGATGCGATCATCTGTTTCCATAAAGAAGACAGCCTCAGAAACCCTATGGGGCAGTTCCACTCTGTACGATGGGGTCTCTATGACTTGGAAATGACTTGGGGGTAATGGGTTGGGTTGGGTTTTTGAGAACTTCTGCACCGGGGACAATAGTGTATTTCACCAAAGAATATTGAAGTGCCATGAACTATCTGAAGAACAAACAAATCTGTCTTGGAAGAAGTACAACCAGAATGGCTCCTTAGAAGTGAGAATGGTGAGACTTCGTCTCAAGCACTTTGGACATGTTGTCAGGAGGGACCAGTCCCGGGAGAAGGACAGAGAAAAGTGGATGGACAGAGAAAAAGAGGAAGAGCCCCAAGCAGATGGAATGACACAGAGGCTGCAGCAAGGTGCTCAAACAAACAAGTGTGAGGATGTCACAGGACCGGGCAGTGTTTCCATTCTGTTGGACGCAGGGTCACAAGTTGAAAGCGACTTCGCTGCCCTTAACAACAACACTGCAGAAGCAGCCCTGGTGGCACAGTGGTTGAGGTATTCGGCTGCTGACCAAGAAGGTCAGCATTTCCAAATCTTCAGAAGCTCCTTGGGAGAAAGATGAGGCAGTAAGTTTCCAGAAAGACTGACGGCCTTGGAAATCCTATGGACAAGTTCTGCTTCATCTGTAGGGTCACTAGGATTAGGAATCGACTCGATGGCACTTAACAACAATGCAGACTGTGGTGGGATTGTGGCTGATAACATCTCTGACCATTTAGCTAAACTATGGAGCTCTGGTAGCGCAGTTGTTACGAATCAGGCTGTGAACCTTAAGGTCGGCAGTTCGAAAGCACCAACTGTTCTGCGGGAGAAAAATGAGGCTTTCTGCTCCCGAAAAGATTTATAACCTCGGAAACGCTGTACAGGGTCTCTATGAGTCGGAACTGACTCCACGGCACATAACAACAACAACTCTCCAGTGAGTATGTCTGTGGTCACACCTGGAAAAATTAATGGTTCATAAGCACTTTCTGAGTCGACATGAGCTACCACAGCAAAATGCCACAAGGTAAGTGGTTTAAAGAACACACATTTACTTGCTCGAGGTTCTAGAGGCTAGAGGTTCACACTCAAAGCCTCAACGGGGCTGTTCTCTCCATATAGGAACTCTTGGGAATGGTGCCTCCTTGTCATCTCCTGTTTCCGGGAGCATTGAGCATTTCACATTGTTCCTCAGCTCCTGGACGGATTCTTCCCTGGTGTGTAGCTCTGTCCTGTGTCTGTCCTTCTCTTTCATCAGCTGTCACATAGATATCAGTATCAGACCTTAACTGACAACATCTGCAAAGAAAAACCCTATTTTCCCAATGGTCACATTCACCAGTGCAGGGGTAAGGAATTCAACATGTCTTCCTGTTTTTGTTAAGTGCAGTCCAAATCACAGCAACCCTGTGTAGGGTTTCCAAGGAGTGACTGGTGGGTTAGAACCACCAACCTCACGATTAGCAGTCCAGTGCTTATTCTACAGCATTACACAATGACTGGTAACAATTATTATACGAGGGTGAGTCAAAAATAGTCACACTCTGGCTGTAGAATTTATGTTAATCAGCTTCTAGAAAAGGCAAGCATATCACTTTTCCACATAATCCCCTTAATTTTCAATACACTTTGTCCATCCGTCAATGAGCTCTCATATCTTCTCATTAAAAATGTTTTAGGCTGAGCTGCAAGCCACGAATGCACAGCTATCTTCACTTGTTCATCAGAGGTGAATCTTCGTCTTCAAAGGAATGCTTCCTAGGGACCAAACAGGTGAAAGTACAATGGGATAAGATCAGGAGTATCGGGAGGATGCGGCAACACCTCCAAATGAAGGTTTTGCAGTGTCAACAGTGTGGACAGAGGTGTGCAGATGTGTGTTGTCATGCAAGATCCCAATGCCTTTGGATAACAGTGCTCTGTGTTTAATCCTAAATTTAGGCTTCAGCTCTCACATCTCACTGTAATGAGCACTGCTGATTGTTGACCTTTTTCCTGACAGTATTCCAATGAAAATCCCAAAAAACTGTAAGCCTCAATTTTCCAGCTGATGGCTGACTTTTGAATTTTTTCTTGGTCGGCGATTGAGGATGTTTTCATTCCAGACTCTGCCGTTCACTCTCAGACTCATAGTGATGAATCCGTGTCTCGTCATCAGTAACGATGTTTTTAAAGAAACTTTTACCTTCCTTGGAGAATCAGCCCAAATGTTGTTGGCAGATGTCCAAACACTTCTGTTTACGCTCTTCCGTGAGTTGTTTCGGTACCCATCTCGCACAAACTTTTCAAAACCCAAATCTGTCATGTATTATTTCATAGGCAGAGCCATGGCTGGTTTGCAAATGATTTGCCACATAATCCACTGTCACTTGTCTATCTGGCAGAATCATTTCATGTGCATGCTCAACGTTGTCATCAGCCGTGGATGTGGATGGGCGTTTTAAAATAACTGGAGTGCAGATAATTTTTGACTCACCCTCGACTATTTGTCCTGCTATCATTTCAAATTGTTATGCTTTGGTGTCAGCCACCAATATCCTCCACCACTTGTCTGTCACTTTGTCTTACTATGGCCGCTCGCACGTTGCTGCAATGCTGGAAGCTAGGTCGCTGGTATTTTAAATGCCAGCAGGCTCATCTGAGCCTTGCCCTCCCCCTTTACTGAGATCTGGCCTCTAGGTGGTCTCTGACCCACCACCAGCTGGCAGCCAAGATAACTTTTTTGAAATTTAAATAAAGCAATCTGGCTTCCAACAGAAAAGTAAATATTAGCATCTTTGGATGATAAAAGATTAATTTTTTGGTCAGAATTTCTGTTGCAGTTAATATTTGGTTTTGTGAGTAAGAACAACCTTAAAACCAAAGTGAAATGTCGGTTATTACTTTTTCTCTTCAACGATGCTGAGGTATAATTTGGTTTTTTAAAGACATCCATAGTTAAATAAGCTTGAGAACTACATGCTTCAGCAAGTTTAGAAATTGCTGATTTAAACTAAATTGACAAATATGGAGGCACCAAGAACAATGTCTGAAATGCCTGATTTCCCTATCTACCTCTACACGGAGGTGTCCTAGAGTTGTCAAGGTTGAAATGTCCTCCCTGGAACGGTGCTGCCCTCCTTCCAAACAATTGGGAAGACACAACACACTTACTCAGCGCAAGAAAAAGTGAGAGAGAAAAGAAGCTTAGGGAGATGAAAGATCGGTCTGTTGTAAGAGACGGTCTTACAGAGAGAAGGAAGAACTGGCTTCCACCTTTCAGAAGGAAAGGAAGCGCAGCCGCAGTACAATTTGGCTTCTTCTTTGGGTGTCCTTCTGTCAAGAGAGCGACTCTGAGTGCCCAAGGACATAGGCCGTATGTGTTTGTTTCCTTGAATCCAGCTTCCTCGGGTTCCAGCTTATTGTAAACTAACTGTATTTCTCCTTACCATCCCTTCTTCCCTCTCTCACTCACCTGTTGTTGTTGTTAGGTGGCAAACCCTTACGTACCACGGCAGGAAACACTGCCTGGTCCTGCGCCAACCTCACAATCATTGCTATTCTTGAGCCCATTGCTGCCGCCATTGTTCCAATCCATCTTGTCAGGGGTCTTCCTCTTTAACGCTGACCCTCCACCTTACCGAGCACAATGCCCTTCTCCAGATTCTCCAGAGACTGGTTCAATCTGATAATATATCCGAAGTATGAGAGATCTCAAGTCTGGCCATCCTGGCTTCTAAGGAGCACTCTGGCTGCATTTCTTCCAACACAGATCTATTGGTTCATTTGGCAGCCCATGGTACTTTCAATATTCTCCTCCAACACCATGACTCAAAGGCTTCAGTTCTTCTCCAGTCTTCTCTATTCATTGTGCAGCTTCAGGTCCCTGCAAACAATCTTCACTCTCCCTCAGAGTGTCTTTTCAGAAAATCCCTTGTTGTTGAGGTTGACTTGCTTCCTGCCTAGACAGGCCATACCTAGAGTGACCTGAGACCTGCTTCTGTCCCGGTTTTAACTACTAATAGGGTGAAGCTGTAGGATAAGCGCTGGACTGCTAACCACAAGGTCGGTGGTTCTAACCCACCAGCCACTTCTTGGAAACCCTATACAAGGTCACCCACTTGATGGCCCTTCACAACAGTCACCTCTATACTAAGGATGATCATACATTTCATCTCCATCCACCTGGCAAGTGCCTCGACGTGCACTTGAAATATGCATGAATGAAAGTTGCTTTTTAATTTACTATGAATTTAATAACTAAAAGTGAACTAGTTTGAAGACTTCTACACAGCCAAACTTCGCCTCTCTTACTTCAGACGTATTGTCAGGAGGGACCGGTCACTGGAGAAGGATATCATGTTTGGTAAGGTAGAGGATCAGAGAAAAAGAGGAAGACCCCCAACGAGATGGACTGGAGAAGTGGCAGCATCGATGGACTCAAGTGTGGCAACAGTAGTGAGGTTGGCCTAGGACTGGGCAGGGTTTCATTCTGCTGTGCATAAAGTCACTATGGGTCGGCACCGACTCGATGGCACCTAAGAACAACAAACACAGCAGGACAAAGGAACCGGTTCTCATTAATAGGGTTTCTCCAAAGACTGTGCACATCAAGGGCTTCTTCGTGGATCCTTGCATTGGATTGGTGCTCCACAGATTTGTGGCATTGGAAATAGTGTCAGCTTCTTGGAAGGGAATGGGACTTCAGTCACTTCTCTTGAATTAAGGTGACCTGGTGTTACACTGGGTTAAGCATTGCCTGCTAATCCCAAGGCTGGCAGTTCAAACCCACCAGCTGCTCCACTGGTGAAAGATGACAATTTCTGTTCCCGTACTGACTTACACCCTATAGGAAACCCTATGGGTCCGGTATACTCTGCGCTATAAGGTCAACAGGAGTTGGAATTGATTTGAAGACAGTGGGTTATTTTGATCTCTTGAAGTGACCTTCATTATGGTAAGAGAGCTAGACCTGTACAATAGGTTTGTACTCAACTGCCAGCTTCACAGATGAGTACTGGAAGAAAGACCTGGTGACTTGCTTTCCATAAAGCTTCCAGACAAACACCATACGACCCAGCAACTCTCTACTTGGTAACTCTCCTTAAGAAACAAGAGCTGGGGCGTAAACAGATACATGCACACCCATGCTCCCTGCAGCATTATTCACAATCACAAAAAGATGCAGACAGCCTGGGTGCCCCTCAGCAGAGGGATGCTTGAGCACATTTTGGTGCGTACACACAGTGGAACATTACGCACCACTGAAGAACAGCGAAGCATCTCCAAAACAGCCTGTAACACGGAGACCCCTAGAGGACACTAGGCTGAGTGGAATCAGTCAATCACACAGGGAAAGAAATTATATGAGACACTACAGCAAAGAGTCAGGAAAAGATTTTCATTCTGTAACAATCTTCCTCTGGTGGTGACCAGGGTGGGAGGGAAGAGGCAATGCTTCACTGGATAGAGTCCACACATGTTACTAACTTGGGTGATAGGGAAGGTAGTTAAAAATAAAAAGAGAGACAGAGTGGTAAAAAGATTTCCATCAAGAAAACCTTGTGGAACGGTTGTACTCTGTAACTCACGGGGTCACCAGAGGCCAGAACTGAGTTGGCAGTGGGGTGGGTTTGGGTCTGGTGGTTGTTCTGGGTCAGCATGTCAATATAACTGGTAGCTTTATAACTAAAATTTGTTTTTTTACAAAATTTCCCTAAGACCGAGAATTGGATTGCGTCGTCTGTTTTTCAGGAAGTGAAGCCCTGCATCCTTGGGGCTACAGAGAGTCTTTCTGACTCTGCAGGTTACAGATTATCCAACCCAGAGACTGAGAACCCAGGGGTCAGTTCTACGTGGGATGTGTTTATGGAGACCCTACGTCCCTAAGCTGCCTCGCCATTGTTGTTGTTAAGAGCTGTCAAGTCGGATCCAACTCAGAGCAAGCCTGTACAGGGTTTCCAAGGCTGTACATCTTAGCGGAAGCAGAAAGTTTTTTCATCTTTCTCCTGAGGAGCAGCTGGTGAGTTCCACCTGCCGCCCTTACAGTTCAAAGTCCAGTGCTTACCCAACAGAGCCATTGTGGTCTTTGTAGATGGTATCAATTAAGCAAACAGGAGGTCATACTGGAGCTGGGTGGGTCCTGGACCAGTATCAATGGTGTCCTTACGCACATGGAGAAGAAACGGGGCAACAGAGGGGTGGTGGCCATGTGAAGATGGAGACAGACACAGGCGTGACACATTTCCACACCAGCAATCATCACGGAGTGCCAAGAGCCACCAGAAGGCGGAAGAGGTGAGAGAAGATCTTCCCACAAAGACTCTATCCAGTCTTCCCACAGAGAGCACAGTCCTGCCAATACTTTAAATTCAAACTTCTAGCTTCCAAAATTGTGAAGAAATAAAATTCTGTTGTTTTAAATTATCCTGTTCCTGGGACAACAGCCCTAGCAAACCAACACAGGGTCACTTACAATTAATCTCTGAGTTAAGGAAAGGGTGGTCTTTGCAAAACATCAGATATCCACATGGGGAAAAAAATGTTAATGTTGACCCCCAACCTCACACCATGTCAAAAAAAATCTATTGCACATGGAATGAGATCTAAATACATAGATTTTATTTAAAGTGTTTTAGAACCAATTATAGCAAAACCTCATCATGACTTTTAGGTGGGGGTGGGGGTGGGGGTGGTTGTGTGCTGTGGAGTCAGTTCCAACTCATAGCGACAAAGCTGCACAGGGTTTCCGAGGCTGTAAATCTTTACAGAAGCAGAAAGTCTCATCTTTCTCCTGTGGAACCACTGGTAGTTTCAAACTGCTGACCATGAGATTAGCAATCCGACTCGTAGCTACTATGCTACCAAAGCTAGAGAATGATTTCTCTATAGGATACAAAAAGTGCTAGCAGTAAGGGTAAAGGAAATTAAACTACATTAAGATTAATAACCTTTGTTCATTAGTGCTGATGTTAATTTCAGTATCCTAATTAAGGTGGTGTTGGCTGGATTTCCCCAGTGCAAAGTTATGATTTTCTCCTTTAGTAATGGTCTTAGTTAACGTGTGCTGCTGAACTGGGAGGCCCACGCATGGATGGCCTTACCAAACAGAAATGTATTCAAACTCAGAGCTCCAGCTCCAGGGAAGACGTTCTCTGTCAGTTCTGGAGAAAACGCCTGTCTCCTTCCAGCATCTGTAGACCCAGTATTCCTTGGAAAGCTCGTGCATCTCGGCATCAACCTTCCCCAGGATCTAGGAGCAGGAGCGTCACAGTGTCGGGACCCCAGGGCCAAAGGACGCTCTCCATTCCCGGCTCCTGTCTCTTGGTGGTAAAAGGGCCCTTGGCCTCTTGGCATTGACAACAGTGTAATACAAGGAGACTTCAAAACGTTCCTGGAGAATTTCCATTGTGTTTTCACTCCAGTTTTCCTGAAATGTGTGTTGTCAGTCTTAACCCCTGAATCCCACACACATACCTGGGGTGAGATCCCATTTGGGAAGGGGTTGTTTTGTTATGTTAATGAGTCAGGGATAGTGTAGATGTGGCTTAAGTCCATCTCTTTGGAGGTAGAAAAGGGATTTGAAAAGCCAGTGAGCAAGGCATGATGGGGGAAGAGAGAGGCCACACTCTGTGATGATCTCCAAGGGACAGAAGGAGAAGTGACAATGACCTTCCCCAAGAGCCGCCACTCTGCATTGGTACTCCCAGCTACTAAACGGTGAGAGGATCCGTTTCCGTCTGTTAAAGTCATTGTGTGGCGCTTCAGGATCAGCACTGGACTGCTAGTTCAAACCCAGTCACTATGAGTGGGAACCGAATCGATGGCACCTAACAACACCAACAATCACAAAGCCACCCGTGTGCGGTATAACTGTCACAGCAACATAAGATGAATTGAGACTTGGCAGCGTTTGGTTGGATTGTAATCCACACCCATGTGACTCAGAGCAGGATCAGTTCCAGACCAGATTCTTTTCATGACAGCAAATGCGGTTGTCGCTAAAAGAAAGTTCTAGATGAGTAATGAAGAAATGGGCTGAGTTCCACCACGTTCCCTAAACTCCCGTTGACCTGGAGATGAGAGAGAGAAGAGGAAGGGCTGGTTGGTCCAAAGTGTGGTGAGACTCGCGGACTCCTGAGCCAATGGACAAGGACATAGTCACAGAGGACTAGAGCTGAGAGTGAAGCATCCAGCTGATATGAAGTGAAGGGAGATGCATGAGAACACCCAAGTTTGCAGACAGTACCCATGTGACCTAGCCTCGATGACTTGATAATCAGAACTCAACTAGAGGAAAATAATAAAACATTTTTTGATAAAGGAAACAAGTGTAAATTGCTATAATTTGATAAACTTGACCTATACTTATGGATTCAGGAGCTCAAAATACCAAGAGAGGGAAGGAGTCTTCACATCAAGTATCAGTGCTATCCCCTCTGTACACAGGGTAGATAGGGACAGGCAACTAGACATTGGCTACCTAAAATGACGGGGTGATAAAGGCACGAAGTTACTTAAAGAAAGAAAAGGAAGTTCTAGATGGATTTGTCACTCTGTCCCTCTTTTCCTCGAGGGACCTTGAGGCACCCAGTCATCTCTCATTTCTAAGGCAAGAAGCATCCAGACTACCGGGTGTTGCATACGTGAGCCTCAGCAGAAGGGCTGTTTGAGACAACCCTGAAGCCACACAGTGACCCAGCGATGCTGGGTGGTGAGGACGGGTGAGGACGGGAGGTGGTCTCCTCAGAGCTTCCAGGGAGGGTGGGTTTAGAAAATGCTTCGGAGTCTGTTTCTATGCTAACGGAGCCAATCACTGAAGACATGCCAGTGATGCATGGAGTATTCTCCCCACACCAAAAATGGGCACAGAGTCCACTATGAATCAAGTCGTAATGACCTGCACACTGGACAAACACTCTCATTGCTTCTTGGGAAGTTTCCTGTTTGGTGGAGCAGTGGTTGAGCACCCCACTGCTAACTGAAAAGCTGGCGGTTCAAACCCACCCAGTGACTGGAGAGAGAGCTGGCCCTCTTCTTCCACAGAGATGACAGCCTGGAAGGCCCAGAGCGGCTGGTCTGTTCTTTCTCACAGGGTTGCTATGGGTTAGTGCTGCTTGTGACAGCAAGTTCGAGTCCCCACTGTCGACGATCATCCCACAGAGAGACATGGATGCAGATGAACACAGAGACCTCACATGCTGTTAGGTGTCATGACAAGTCCATGACACAAAGGAGGAGGTCGCAAATAGGAACCAACTCCTAATGGCCCTGTGGACCGAGCAGAAATGCCCTATAGGGGTTCCAAGACTGTTAACCTTTATGGCAGCAGACTTCCTCATGTTTCTCCAGAGGAACACCTGGTGGGCTGAACCTGCTGAGCTTGCGGTCAGAGGCCGAGTGCTTAACCATTGTGCCACCAGGGCTCCTTGGAAATAGGACCAAGATAACCAAAAGGAGACAAGGACCTGGGAGAAACAGGAACGTACGTCTTCACAAAGACATGTACGTGAATGCTAACACAGCTTTCTTTTTAATAACCACACATTGGAAACCACACAAACACCCAACCACGGGTCAACGGGTACCCACCCAGATGGATCCAGACCCTGGAATGTCCTGAACAGCAGAAAGGAATGAACTGGGGATGCAGGAAACCACCTCAGTGGAGCTCAGCATGTTCTCACTGTGTGAAAGGAGCTGGAGATGGAAGAATCCCTGATGCACGACTTGTTTTCTGTGCAGTTGTACAGGTGGTAAATGGGGCGTTGGTTGTCTGGAAGAAGGGCTGGGGGGCAGGAGGATAGATTGCACCGGGATGAGGAAACAGCTATGGAAGTGGACATGCTTGGGGTCTTGACTGTGGGGATGGCTTTGTGTATCTATTGCTGTCAGTGCTCAACACACTGACACAGCTAATGGTCTCATACCATCCAGAGCAGAAGACAAAACCATAGACTCAAAGAAGGATCAAGCCCGCAGGGCGCATATTCTACACAAAGCACAACCTCATCTCCCTGGAGACCAGAGGAACTAGATGGTGCCTGGCTACCACTCGCCCCCATCCTACCCAGGGCCGCGATAGATGTGGAACAGAACCTCAGATTCTTAAAAAGCACTGCAATCTCTTATCCTGTTGTTGTTGC
>NW_006408790.1:858885-866253 GCF_000296735.1 Chrysochloris asiatica | reverse complement strand
CCCCCTGGTGTAACAGAGGAGAACTGCCCCACAGGGTTTCCTAGGCTGTCATCTATTGTGTCACTATATACTTGTATAGACTCTTATAGATCATCCACTCACAGAACCCTGTGTGACAGAGAACTGTCCCAGAGGGTTGCCCAGACTGTCATCTATTGTGTCACTATATATTCTTATATACCATCCACTCACAGCACTCCCTGGGGTAACTTAGTAGAATTGCCCCACAGGGTTTCGCACACTGTCATCTTTACAATACCTGATCACCAAGTCTTTATCCTGCAGAGCCACTGGGTGGTTTTGAGCAACCAACTCTTGGACTGGCATCTGAGCGCTTAGCTGCACTACCTGCAGAGCTCTTTTGTCCTCTGTTTCTGTGAATCAGTGAGCTCAGAGAGACTCAGTGAATTGCCTGCGGTCACATCATGAGTCAATGATGAACCGGGACTGATGCACCTCTCGGCTGGCAGTATGCGCTGTACCTGGACTTCATCCCTCCTGAGTCGAATGACCGTGTCCTGTGCAGTTATAAGAAGATGATCAGGTAGCTGAGAAACCGCGTCAGTAGAAATGTTTAAATACTGCTGCTTATCTACAATTAATTTAACTCCAGTTTGTGTTTCAGGTTCTCTGTGAACTTAGAAAATCCCAAGTGGTTATTTGAGCCTTGGTGAGACCCATTTCCCTGATGTGCTCCTCAATGCCAGCAGTTGGGTTAGAACCCATCAGGCCCTTCTCAGTCCCAGGGAGCCAGGGTTCCCCGGCCTCCCGCAGGTGTCTGCTATCTGTGTCAGAGCCAGGTCCTCACAGAGCGGCTCTTTTCCTGCTTTGGGGAACAATGTCCCATCATTGCACTGGTTTATCAGGAAGAGGAAAAAGAAGCAGATCCCAACACGATGGATTGACACAGTGGCTGCAACCATGGGCTTGAACGTAGCGACGATTGTGAGAAAGGTCAGGTCTGGGTGATGTGTTCTTCTGTTGTGCGTAGAGCTATTTGAGAGTTGGAGCTGACTCGGTGGCGGCTAACAAGAATAACATGGGGAAGAACAATCAGGAAGACAGAACCCAGGGGCTCCACAGAGGTTTGTCCCTCTGACTCCACCTTCCTACCACCAAGTGCAACGCTGCTTACAAATTTCCAAGCCGAGTACTTGAGTTGCCAGGATTTGATGTGCAGTGGGCAAGTCCTTGGCTGTTGACTGGAGGTTAGTGGTTCAAACCCACCAGCAGCTCCCTGGGAGAAAGGCCTGGTGCTCGGCTCCTGTAAAGATTTCAGCCTTAGTGGCTCAGTGGTCAAGCACTCAACTGTTAACCAAAAGGTCAAGCCCCCAGGCAATCCAGGAGAAGGGGAGGCTGTGTGGTCCGTAACTTACATATTGTATGATCCACAGGCTGCTTGTGGCCTTGTTTGAAATCAGGAAAAGAGTGTGTCAGGTTGGCATCTTTTCCTCACATTATTCAATCTGTATGCCGAACAAATCATCCTAGATACTGGACTCTCTGAAGGCATCAGGACACCATTGGCCAACACTGGACACCCATGGAGCACTGTCACTCTGTCACACAGGCCCGCGGTCAGTCGGAACTGACTCGATGACTATGGGTTTGGTTTGGGTTTAGGGATTTCTTAAGGAGTCCTGGTGGCGCAGTGGTTAAACATCGGGCTGCTAACCAAACAGTCAATGGTTCAACCCACTAGCTGCTCACTGGGCCAAAGAACAGCGAGGCTGTAAGGACTGCTGCTGCGTGCCAAGCAGTCGGTTCTGACCATAGCGACCCGGCCCTGTAGATGGTTTCCAAAGCTGCAAATCTGTATGGGAGCAGAGAGTCTCACCGTTCTCCCACAGAGCGGCTGGTGTGATTTTACTCTCTACCACAGGGAGTTAGGCGTCAGAACCGACTCCACGGCACATCACCAGCACCACAGGAGTTAGGCATCCGAGTCAACTCGGTGGCAGTGGGCATGCTTGTTCCGGCCTGTGCAGCTCATGTGAGGCGAGGAGACATCTCCACAGCACAGAGCCAGTGCGTCCATTCTTCTACAGTTTTCCTTATTCACTGCCCAACTGTCACCTGCACATGAGGCAACTGAAAATACCATCTCAGACCTCAAACTGACACCTTTGCTCTTCGACAATTTAAAGAGGTCTTGTGCAGCAGATGCTCAGTGCAATACGTCCTTTGATTTGGCAGCTGTTTCCAGGGGTGCTGATTTGGGGAAATCATGGGGTACCTAGTGCTAACCATGCAGGTGACCTGATCCAAGGACAGAACTAGCAGCCAGAATCTTAGGAGCCCTGTGGTGATATAGGATAAGCACAGCTCGGCTCACCATGAAGTTGGCAGTTCAAAGCCACCCGCCTCTCCTCTGGAGAAAAATGAGGCTGTCTGCTCCCATAAAGACTCACAGCCTCAGAAACCCTATACAGGATTGCTATGGAGTCCTAGTGTGATGTTATAGGATAAGCACTGAACTAGTAACCACCAAGTTGGCAGTTCAAACCCACCAGCTGCTCCTTGGAAACCGTACACAGGGGCACTATGAGTCAGAACTGACTCAATGGCACTTAACAACAACATGTGTCAGAATTAATTCAGTGGATTAAGCAACATCATCAGAGAGAAAAGATTGAAACTGTCAAGATTTTCATTGTACTTGCATCCACAATCAATGGCCATGGAAACGGTGGTCAGCTGTTGACCAAATCTTCTGCAAATGACCTCTTTAAAGTGTTAAAAATTTCAGTGACGGACTGCACGGCTCTGTAGGATAAGCACTGGACTACAAGCCACAAGGTTGGAGGCTCGAGGCTACTAATCAGTCCATGGGAGAAAGATGAGATTTTCTCCTCCTGCAAATGTTTATTTATACCCTTGGAAACCCTATACAGGGTCGCTATGACTCAGAACTGACTTGAGGACACTAAAAAAAACAACATATACATGTGAAAACTGGACACCCAAAAGGAAGAGCAAAGAAGATTTGACACATGTGAATTACAGTGTTGGTGGAGAACACTCAGCATGCCATGGACTGCCAGGAGACTAAACAAAATCTGTCCTGGAATGAGTACAAGAACTGCCGCCCGAAAGCTCCTTAGACGTCAGGATGCTGAGACTCTGTCTCTGATTCTCTGGACATGTTGTCAAGGGGGACCAGTCCCTAGAGAGGGACTTCATGCTTGGTCAAGTAGAAGTTCATCCAAAAAGAGGACAACCCTTTCAGGGAGATGGATTGATACAGTGGCAGCAGCAATTGCCTCAAACAGGAATGATTATGAGGCTGGCACAGGATCGGGCAGTGTTTGGTTCTGTTGTGCACGGGGTCAACTATGAGTGAGAATGGATTTGATGGCATTGAACAAGGACGACATATATCATGAACGACTCCTCTTCACTCTGTGTGGTAGATGACACCCTCTGGAAACCCTCACGTTTGCCAAATTGTGCAAACAGAGCAGGGAATGCCATTTAAGCCCACTTCCTTCTTGAGGCTGGTTACAGGTGTAGCGTTGAGCTCGTTGGTCCGTGGTTGATGGTGCCAGGCATCCTGTTGATTTTTCCACAAGGTCGTCTAATTTTAGGGGAAGGACAAATAGCAGTGTGGGAGCTCCCTAGATGGCACATATGTCCAGACCCCAGAGAGCATCTGGTTCATGGTTAATTTCTCATCACAGCTTGTTTCAAACATGGCATGAAACTCATTCAGCACAAGAAGGCCAGACGTTGGTCACTCAGGGTGCCTTCTGCCAATGGCCATGGTTCAGCCCTCCCACCCAGAGTGTTCAGTCACCTGTGTGCAGGGTCGTCAGTCATACTGTCCCGATGAGCCTGTGAACAGAGCTGCATCTCCTTACACACACACACACACACACACACACACACACACACTTACACTCACATACATAAGAGTTTTGGGTGGTCCATCTAAATTGGGAGCAGGGTGCTGGGGAGACACCACATGCACCACAGCAGGTGAGACTACGACCCACGTGCAGCTTGAGGCCCCCAGCCAGCAAGCACTTTCCTTCCAGGTCTTGAGTCATACAAGTTCTCTTGTTCGCCAGTGCAGCTATTCTCAGTGGTTTTAAAACTGACCTTTCTGAATAATGGTAGTCACTGAGTTCCTTACTGAATCATGTTAAAATAGTAACAATAATGCTGTTGCTGTTAGTTTCCATAGAGGCATCTCCATGGCAGCCCCACATACAACTGGGGTGCAGTGAATTACTCAGTGTGGTCCTTCTAGCATTAGTCTGCATAACTCTCACACAGAGATTGGATGGGACTATGCAAATAAGGTGCTTGTGGCCCACCAACAGGATTGGACAGGTTGTTAGGTGCACTGGACCTTAAAGAGGGATTGGTCAGTTTTTCAACTAAAAGGTCTCTTTAAATTGCTAGGCTCAAAAGAAACCACCTGGAGGCAGAAAGTGGGGACCTCACTACCACCAAGGGGACAAGAGGGGAGACAGCACAGCCTTTGGAACCTCCTAGACCCAAGAAACACAGAGAAAGAGCTATAACACAAGCGATGGTGAGAAGCATTCACTGACAGCTGGTGTCAGCAAAACCAGGCGTCCAGAACGAGAAGGTATGGTGGACTGACTTCCTGGTCCAGGGAGTGAGAAAGCTGACCACCTTCAGGCCAAGGCCTGCTTACACAGTGGGGTGCCTGTGGGAATGTATTGGTGGTGCTAATTTTGCAACACTTGTTAACCAGGGCAGGGATGAAGGAACTAACGAACCAAGAGCCAGAGCGATGCCTGCCTTTGGGCATGGCAGAAAGAGCTGTCCTGATCAAAGAACTGTATCCTCAGTCATTCCGGATCCTAAATTATAACCACTTTTTATTAAGTACCATCAAGTCGGGTCCAACTCACAGCGACCCTTTATAGGGTTCTTGCAAGGTCAGTTTGACCTTCAATGTCGTGAGTTCAAACTCCACAGCTGCTCTTAAGAAACCCTATACAGAGTCACTATGAGTTGGAACCAACTGAACAGCACTTAACTACAACAACAAACCTTACAGTCATGCGTATGGTCTGTGAATTCTGTTGGCCACTGCCGTGAATTATCAAACACAGCAGAGAAGTAGAGAGTGCTGTGGGAGGGAGGGCTGGTGCCAGGTCTGTCTGACCTCTGCCTCCTGGGCTGATGCCGCGGAGTCTCCCCCTTGTGGGTCAGACAAGCAGCCCAGATGCCTCCGCGCCACCATGCTTACACACCAGGAAAACTGCCTGGCCCTGTGCCATCTGGATCCTATTGTTGTGACGACTGTGTTGGTCCGTCTCATGAAAACTCTCCCATAATCTCACAGACTATCCACTTTACCAACCATGAAGCTCTTTTCAACTCATGGCTCTGTATGGATAATGTATGGATAATGAAGATATTGTGACTCTTATAGAGTTTCCAAGGAGCGGCTGGTGGGTTTGAATCGCTGGCCTTGCAGTTAGCAGTCCAGTGCTGATCCTACAGCACCACACTAGGGCACCCATGAAAATAAAACAGTCAGAAAATATTTATGAAAGAAGTCAATTAAATACTTCAGTCTCTCCTACCAAAGATTATGGGGAACTATCCCGAGTGATTGGAAAATTAAGGGTTAGGAAGTTGAAAGGAAAACAAACAAACCTGGTATGCTCCTAAAGAAAACCATAGAAACCTACCCTAGGGAAAGTAAGCATCTGCCCTTTCATTGCTAACCAATAGACTGATTTGTGAATATAGTTATATTATTTAGTATTACCACGACTTGTCTGTCAGTTTGACATAGTGTGGTGGAAGCATGTTTGTGATAGTGTGTGTTAGCATGTCCTCATAGTGTGTGTTAGCATGTTCGTCATAGTGTGGTGGCTGCATGTTGTCATAGTGTGGTGGAAGAATGTTTGTGATAGTGTGTGTTAGCATGTTGTCACAGTGTGGTGGCTGCATGTTGCTCTGATTCTGGAAGGTCTGTCACCAGTATTTTAAATACAAGTATGGTCACCAATGGTGGACAGGTTTCAGTTGAGCTTAGATAAAGACAGACTAAGAAGGAGAGACAGATTACTTCTAAATATTTAGTCACTGAAAACCTCATGAACAGCAGTGGAACACTATCAGCACCAAAATATTGAATATTGAAAAATGATGAAGAGCACCGGAATATTGTCAGATACAGTGCCGGAAGATGAGCCCCTCAGGTTGGAAGGCATTCAAAATACGACTGGGGAAGAGCTGCCTTCTCAAAGTAGAGCTGACCATGATGATGGGAATGGAGTAAAGCCTTCAGGATCTTCATTTCTCGATGGGGCACAATACAAAATAAAGAGAAACAGTTGTAAAGATCCATTAATAATCAGAACATGGACTGTACAAAGTATGAATCTAGGAATATCGTTGGTTGTCAAAAATCAAATGGAACACATTAACATCTATATCCTAGGCATTAGTGAGCTGAAATGGACGGGTTTTGGTAATTTTGAATCTGACAATCACACGGTTTAATAAGCCAGGAATGACAAATGGAAGAGGAATGGCATGGTATTCATCATCAAAATGAACATTACAAGATCAATCTTGAAGTATAACGTTGTCTGTGATAGGATACTATCCATACACCTGCAAGGAAGAATACAAGGGGTCCTGGTGTGGCGCTGTGCGTTAATGCACTGGACTTCAAAGTTGGTTTGAACCGCAAGGTTGGTGGTTCAAAGTACCAGCTGCTCCTCAGAAACCCTATACAGGGTCACTACAGGTCAAAACTGACTCGACAGCACTCAAAAACAACAACAAAGAACAGTTAATACAACTATTATTCAAATTTATGTACCAACCACCAAGCCAGTGATGAGGAAATTGAAGAATTCTACCAACTTCTTTAGCCTGAAATTGATCAAATATGTAATCAAGATATACTGGAGTGCAAAAGTTGAAAAGAAAAAGGAAGGATTCGTAGTTGGAAAATATGGCCTTAATGATAGAAACGACGCTGGAAATCACATGAAAGAATTTTGCAAAACCAATGATTTGTTCATTGTAAACATCTTTTTAAACAACATAAAAGATGACTATACACATGGACCTCACCAGCGGTAATACACAGAAATCCAACTGACTACATTTGTGGAAAGAGACGATGGAAAAGCTCCATATCATCAGTCAAAACAAGGCCAGGAGCAGCCTGTGGAACAGACTATCAATTGCTCATACGTAAGTTCATGCTTGGCTGAAAGCAGAGAATATCAGAAGGATGTTTACCTGTGCTTTATTGACTACGCAAAGGCTTTCGATTGTATGGATCATGACAAGCTATGGACAACATTGAGAAGTATGAGTGTTCAGAACACTTAATTGTACCTAGACCAAGAAGCAGTTGTT
>NW_006408790.1:846436-855569 GCF_000296735.1 Chrysochloris asiatica | reverse complement strand
GACCTTGTGGCTAGCAGTCCAGTGCTGATCCTACAGTGCCACACCAGGATGCTGCATAGGGCTTCCCAGGCTTCAATCTTGACAAAAGGAGAGAGTCTCATCTTTCTCCTACATAGCAGCTGGTGGATTCGAAATACCAACCTATTGGTAATGTGCCCAATGTTTCACCCACGGAGGCACCGTCTTCCCATATATATGTAGTTGACACGGGTACTGTAAGGTCTCTCCATTCAGCACTGAGCACTCTGTTGGCAGCATCCCAGTCCCTGTGGCAGCAACAAAGCCAGCCAAAGGATTAAGGCCCTATGTGGGAAGGCAGAAGCAGTGGACTTCTTAAGTAAAAGAAATTCAATATACTTGCAAATGCCTCTCACAAAAGCAAACACTGAGAGGTACACCACTGAGAGGTGGCTATTGTCTTTCTCTGAGAGGACTCCACTCCACTCCTGAAAATGGCGAAGCCTCTTTATTCACCACTCGCAAGGCGCCATCTTGGATTCTGACCACATACTGAGGATTCTTCAGGCCATTCCTTTTTATATGTTAAAAAAATAACATTAAAATAAAAATCTAAAGACTCAGGGGGAGAAAACCTGATTCTAATCTCCTGACACAACTCTTCATTTTTTGTTTTCTGTCTTCCCCATCATTTTCATAATTTATGTTTATTCATCACAGAGCTGTTAACTTAGTACAGGGGTATTTTTGTTAACTGTTTTAGCTAACAGACCATTATGTTTTCTATGGAGATAATGTCAATACTAGGAATAGAATACCTGCATAATATCATATAGAAGGCACACACATACATATATGTATATGTGACTCCTGGTGTGGCATTGTAAAATAAGCACTGGACTATGAATCACAAGGTCTGTGGTTCAAACCCACTAGTTGCACCTCAATAACCATATACAGGGTTACTATGAGTCAGAACTGACTTCAAGGCACTTGACAACGAGAACATTTATGTTGTTGTTCTTTGTTGTTAAGTGCCATCGAGTCGGCACCAACTCATAGCGACTCTATGCACAACAGAACATACACTGCCTGGTCCTGGGCCAGCCTCCCAAGTGTTGCTATGTACGCCCGTGCCCATCGCTGCCGCCACTGTACCATTCATCTCGGTGGAGCTGTTCTTTTTTTTCTTTGACCTTCCACTTGACCAAACTTCATATCCTCCTCTCTCTCTCTCTCCCACTATATATATATATATAGTTGCTGTTGTTGTTGTTATGTGCCGTGGAGTTGATTCCGACTCATAGCAGCCCTGTACAGGGTTTCCGAGGCTGTAAATCTTTACGGGAACAGAAAGCCTCATCTTTCTCCCGCATAACAGCTGGTAGTTTCGAACAGCTCACCTTGCAGTTCGCAGCCCTACTCGTAACCACTACACTACTAGAGCTCCTTAGATAGATATAGATATAGATATAGATATAGATATAGATATAGATATAGATATAGATATATAGTGAGAGAGAAAAAGAGCACACTGAGTCTATACAATAAGTGCTGGATATGGGCCACAGCAACACAGAGAAAGTCTTGGAGTGGCACTGTAGGATAAACACTGGACTGCTAACCATGAGTTCAAACACAGCAACGCTAGTGAGGAGGGTGCAGGAAGCACAGGGCAGTGTTTCCTTCTGTTGTACAAGGGGTTGTTATGAGCTGGAATTGGCTTGGCAGCACCTAATAACAACAATCTTTACTGGTATAGTCTGCCACCTCCTTGTCCTGTAGAGCAGCTGGTGGCTTTGAACCAAGCATTTAACCACTGTGTAACTAGGGATGTTCCTCTGATCTCTTTAACTGGAGCTGAGGGCCTGTCTCTTCAGCTCTCTGCAGTTAATGGGACACACTCATTTAGGGTGCCGCATTGCTTCCATGGGTCTCGGTAAAGACTGCAAGGTGAACACCAATCAAGGTGAACGCCAATCAAGGTAAATGCCAATCACTCTCACTGCAGAGAGTCATGAGTGTGTGGTGAGTGTCCAAAATGCCACCAGACTCTGCTCTTCTGTTTATGTGAAGATACACATCAACCCAGTAATGTACACGTGTACAACTCAGGGGCACTGGCTACATTCTTCAAGTTGTGCCACCTTTTCCAGATTCTCCTCCAAATTGTTTCTTTGTCATCAGTACACACACACTGCTCACTAAGCTTCCTATGGAATCTGTCAAGTGGTTCTTGTCATTCTGATCTCAGATAGTTCTTTAAGCAAGCACAGTGCTCAAGGCAGAAATTTATTTAATTAAGCTAAACTATTGTTTTGCTCCTCAATGTAAAGAAAAAAAAGTCCTCACCACTGGACCAATAAATAGCATGATAATAAATGGAGAAGAGATGGAAGTTATCATAGACTTCATGTTGCTTGAATCCAACATCAATGCTCATAGAAGAGCACTCAAGATATCAAATGACATACTGAATTAGGCACATCCTCTGCACAAGACCTCTTTAAAGTGTTCAAGGGCAGAGATGTCAGTTTGAGGACTAAGGTGCGCCTGACCCAAGCCACAGTTATTTTCAACAGCCAAATATGCTTGTGAACGTTGGACAATAAACAAAGAAGATGGTGGAAGAACTGATGTTGGAGAGGAATAGTACCACGGACTACCAAAGGAACAAACAAATCTGTAATAGGAAGAAGATTTGCTCCTTACAAGCCTGGATGGCCAGACTTCATCTCTCATACTTCAGACATGTTATCAGCAAGGACCAATCTGTGGAGAAGGACATCATGCTTTTTAGTGGAGGGCCAGTAAAAAAGAAGGAAATCCCCAACAAGATGGATTGGCACAGTGGCAGTAGCAGTGGGCTCAAGTGTAACAACAGTTGTGAAGAGGCACAGAGCCAGGCAGTGTATAGGGTTGTGTATAGGGTCACTATGAGTCAGAACTGACTTGGCAGCACCTAACAACAACAACAACAACGTTGTTTGTTTTAAGGATGACTTCATGAGATTCTTCTGGTTTAACTTTTAAGGTTTAAAGATTTCCTCAGAGAAACAGTTTGAGTGAGGAGGTGGTCATCCAACCTTAATGGCTCTGGAGATTCAGGATTCCTTGAGAATTTGAATTTATGCTTGACATTTCCCCCTTTTGATCAGGATTCTTCCATAGGCTCTTTGATCAACCATTCAGTAATGGTAGCTAGGCATCATTCAGTTTACCTCATCTCATGGCTAAGGGAGCTGTTCCTAGAAGCAACCAGACATGCATTCATCTCCTCCTTTAATTCTTGGTTCTCCTTTGTCTTCTGTTTAAAGACTTCAGGTTATATTTTTGGTTTAAGGTATAAAGATTATCTCAGGTGAATACTTCAGAGGTTAATCCAGCTTCAATGGCTCCAGAGAGTCTGAATTCCATGAGAACTGGAAATTCTTTTCTATATTTCCCCTCTTTTAGATCAGGATTCTATAGAACTGTTGATCAGAATGTTCATCTACTACAATTTTGTGATAGGACTTCTGAAACCTTTCTCCTCCTAATTGAGCTAGGATCTGCAAATAGCATATGCTCAAAAGTAGGCAATTTTGCTGAGCAAATGCCCCCAAACAATCCCACTTGAGATATTCCAAGTCTCAACCCAAAAGGTTGAGTTGTAAGCATTCAGGAGCACCTTTGATTTGGTTCCACCTCTGGGATCTACTCCTTCAGGTCAAACACAGAGCACAATAGATTAAGGACAAATGCTTTGTATCTATTTAGATCCCAAAGTTTTTCCACACCAAGTAACAAGAGAAAGTCAGAGCAGAAGGAGGAGAAAGAAATGAGAGTAAGGAGAGTCAAAAAAAAAAAGAGAGAGAGAGAGGAGAAAGAAAAGAAGGGGAATGAGAAAGGTAAGAAATTAGAAGACGGAGCAGGGTGAGACAGGAAGAGCAACAGGAGGCCATCGAAGATGCAACTACCAGTGTCTCCCCATCCCGTGGGAAGAAGAGGGAAGAAAAGCCAAGACCCAAGGAAGCAATCCGTCCAAAGAACTACAGACCATGCAAACCACAATCTCACTAGTCTGTGAGCAGAAACCCCCAACTTCCACTACTGAGCACTCTGATCCAGGTCATAATAGAAGGTCCCAGACAGAGAGGAAGAAAAATGTAGAACAAAAGGCAAACTCTTAGAAAGACCAGACTTCTTGGTCTGATAGAGACGGGTGGAGCCCTTCAGACTGTGGCCTTAGACCCCTCAAGTCCATGGAGACCCCATTAGAGCCAAAGAGTAACAGCGGTGAGGAACACACTCCTCAGCACACCCAGGTACAGGAGGTCAGAGGGCAGCAGCACAGACCCTGAACGGAACTCAGCAGGCAGGGAGGGGCCCAGGGGACACAGGGATAAAGTGGGAGAGGCCTGTCACACTTCGGGGACAGCAAGCAATGTCACCAAATGAGCCACATGTAAGTTGTTGAGTGGAAAAGGAATTTGCTCTGTAAACTTCCATTCAAACCACAATTTAAAAAACAATAATCAAATTGAAAAAAAGAGAACTACCTAGGAACTTCAAAAAGTTCATGAAAAAAATGTATTTTCCCAAAACTTTTTGAAGTCCCCTCATTAAGGGGGGCGGGTGGGGGAGATTGGAAGTAGGTGAAGGAGAAGACAACCTGCCCCAGGTGGCATCTTCTTTGATCTAAGAAGTCAGTGGGGAACTTGGGAACTCCCTGGTCTGAGAGGAGACACCCAGGGAGCTTCTGGGTCAGCCAATGTCTCTGGGACACTGAGAAAGCTCCCTAAACTAAGACAGGCTGATGAGACTCAGGATGGCGATTCTGCGATATCTTCCAGCTCTCAAGCACAAAGATTGCCCCAAATTCTTCTCAATCTTGCTACTATGTTGTTGTTGTTAAGTGCCGCGGAGTCAGTTCCACCTCACAGTGACCCTTTTTGGGGTTTCCAAGGAGTGGCTGGTGAGCTTGAACTGCCAACCTTGTGGTTCAAACCAACCTTGCAGTCCAGCTCATTAACCGGCAACACCACACTATAGGTCCTTCCAACTTAAGAGAAAAGCTCAGTAAACCCAGATCCTTCCAGAAGGAGGATCAGAGAAACCCGGCATTTTCACCTCTTTCTCCAGAACCCTAAGGATTTTCCCAGTCAACTGCCCAGAGCTGGCGCTCTCCTGAGGAACGAGGATCCAGCGGCAGCTTCCTGGATCGCGGAGCTCCCGGGAGCATCTTGGAAGTCACAGACACCTAGAGAACATCTAGCAGTCAGGTTGTTGTTGTCATTCCCAAACCGTCACCCCATACACAGTGGAACGAAATGCTGCCTGGTCCTCCCTCAGCCCCCAGGCCCCCCATGATGAGCTGTGGACCATGTGACCCACAGGGCTTCTATTGACTGATCTTCACAAGTAGCTCGCCAAGCTTTCCTTCCTCGTCCGTCTTCATCTCTAAGCTCCACTGAACCATGTTCAGCCTCCTCACAACCCTGGAGCCTCCATGACAGACAGGTGGTGGCTGCGCATGCCGTACATTGGCCGAGAGCCCAAGCCGGGGCTCCAACGTGGAAGGCAGGACTCTACCATAGGCCCTCAGGTTAGAGTTTCCAAAACCCTCAGGACTCTACGCCACTAAAACCCACTTCTATGGAGTGGATTCTGACTCAGAGTGACCCTGCATAGGGTTTCCCAGACGATAAATCTATCCCGGAACAGACACCCTCATCTTTCTCCCGAGCATCAGCTGGTGGGTTTGAACCTCTGACATTTGTCACCAGATGTCCTCAAGCCCACAGTGTCACCAGTGCCCCTCAAAACTGCTCCTAAAATCTGTGGGGAGTCCTGGTGTGACACTGTAGGATAAGTACTGGACCGCAAAATCGGTTTGAACCGCAAGGTTGGCGGTTCAAACTCGCCAGCCACTCCTTGGAAACCCTATATAGGGTCACTATGAGTCAGAACCAACTTGACGGCACTTAACAACAACAAATTCTGTGGGGAGGTTTCCAAACCCTGAACCCCCAAGCCTGGGATGGACCCCTCTTCAGCTTGTGCAGTAGACACTTAACTGGTCCGTTGAACCATGTTTCTCAGATAAACACATGCAAATCTCTGAGCCCCTTCAAGGAAACATCAGGTTCTCTTAGTGCCTGATGATACTGCCTTTTCTGACTTGCCTCCCATCCTTGCGAGGAGAACACAACATGATTACCTAAAATCCATTCTTCCAAACAAGTGGGGGACTTTCTCTCAAGGAGGCTGCCAGGGAGAAAGTCATATTTCAAGGATAGTTGTCATGAGGAAGAGAAAGGATTGTTAAAAATAGCAGTCCTCTGATTCCCAAGTAGTTTCCAAATGTTCATGAAAAGCCCAGGCTTTGATATTGAAATGTGGCAGAAGAGTAATCTCTCATTACACACGTTTCCTGCTATTTCACAGGGCTTAAATTGGATCAGCGATCTCAAATATCCCTTTTGAAAATTACTTTACAAAAAAAAAAATAATGGAGCAATTAAATAGTTGATGCTTTTAACTGCAGTCTTGAGAGACAGCCAAATGGTGTTCAGACTTGTTCTCTCTCTCTCTTTTTCTTTTTTTTCTGTTTCTAAATCATCTCTATTAGAATGATTAGTGGGAACATTTTAAATTAGGCATAGATGCAATTCATTCTATTCTTGTTAAATGAGAATGAGTTAAACCTATAAGAACTTTGTCTCTTCAGAAACTCATGTCAAAATTACAGACTGTATCCTTCACTCGGAAAATTATTTTCGGCTGTTAAGTGTCATTTTTGAAATGAGTTGCATTCACCATGAATTTTCCATCTATTTTGTTTGTCTTGGGGAGACTTAATTTGTGATATGTAATAACAGGATAGTGAAATAGGTCCCAAGGTTGATCCTTTCTTGAGAATAAATGTGAAATGTAGCAGTTCCAGGATGGAGGATCCAGGTGGAGGGATAATAAAGACCCTAGAACAAAGTTCCCACTATTAAACAAGCAAAAATTCCACAGTGCCAGAGCATGACCTTCGGGGCTAGAACATACTACCCTAAGTCTTCGCCTTACAAATGATGAGAACAAAAACTCAGTAAGAATAGATGTGCTACACACACACACGTGTCAGTCAAAAAGTATTCTACAAAGTCACAGAAACCTTTCTTAAACAAAAACATCAACATGAGAAGCAACCCTATCTTGACATATCATTCAGCTAGATGGACACACTTCTGAAGGAAGGTGGAGATCTCTCTGACCCTTCCCCAAAGAATTCTATGCGCTTAGATTCATACCACATCAAAACGGCAGTTTGGGCATCGTTGGGATAGCCAACTCATGCTCCATTGAAATATTCTTTGAGTTTGGGGGACAACAAGGAGCCTGAAGTGGTAAGATCGGGGCTGTAGGGTGGATGGAGTCAGGTTAACCAGTACCATGCTCCCAGGACAGCCCGTGGTGATGGTGACGGAGTCAGTGTAATGTCCTGGTGGAGAACACTCCTCACCACCACCTGCCTGGCCTTTTCTCATTTGCTGTTGTTGTCAAGTGCTGTAGAGTCCGTTCCGACCCATAGCGACCCTGTATAGGGTTTCCAAGGAGGGACTGGTGAGCTTGAACTGCCGACCTTGAGGTTCTAAGTGACCCACAGCGCCACACCAGGACTCCTTTTTTGTTGTTGTTGCTGTTGTTAGGTGCCATCGAGTCTGCTCCGACTCACGATGATGCCCTGCCCAGCAAAAGAAAACACTGCCGGGTCCCACCGCCATCTTCTCAGGTGTTTGTTTGAGCGCATTGTTGCAGCCCCCTATATTGGTCCATCTCATTTAGGGTCTTCCTCTCGTTCATTGACCCTCTACTTTACCAAGCACGATGTCCTTCTCCAGACACTGGTCCCTCCACATGACATGTCCAAAGTACGTTAGGTGATTGTAGCAAACTCAAGACCTAGGTCACCCGGTCGGCTGGAGACCTCTGCAGGCAAGAAGAGGAGTGCAGGACCTGCGCTATACCACAGGCAGGCCACACCCTCAAAGAACTTCCCCTTTCTACTGATTGGCTGCTACATTACATCCCTTTATGGGAAAGCCCGTGTTCCAGTATCTGCTAAACCCCTGAGAATCTGACGAACACAGCCCTGCTGGTACTTACCACTGGCCATCGGAGATCATCACTACAGTGAATAAACACAGCACACGGGGTTTTCCTTGATACATCTGCTGGTTTATCCAACCACCTAGCTCTCTTGATTCACTCACTAATCATGAAGTACACGAATTAAAAAAACCTATAACCAAATGGCTTATGATTTACATAGGCAGGTAGGAGTTTTAAGGTCTTTTGGAAAAATAAAGATAAACTTAGACACACACCAAGCCCTCTACTCTGACTATTAATTCAAGTGATAGATTTGTTGTTGGTTCCAACTCATAATTAGCCTATAAGACAGACTAAACCTGCCACATACGGTTTCTAAGACTGCCGGGTTTACAGAGGCAGACAGGCACAAGTTTCTTCCAAGGAATGGCTGTGTGGGTCTGAACCACCAAACTTCTAGTTAGCAGATGAGCACTACATTGATATTGTGCAGCCAGGGTCCCTTCCACACACATGTTGTTGTTGTTAGGTGCTGTCTAGTAGGTACCAACTCATAGTGACCCTGTTCACAACAGAATGAAACACTGCCTGGTCCTGACCCAACCTCACAATCTTGGCTACACTTGAGCCCATTGCTGCTGGCCCTGTGCCAATCCCTCGTGTTGGGAACTTCCTCTTGTTCACTGACCCTCCACCTTACCAAGCATGATGTCCTTCTCCAGGAACTGGTTCCTCCTGATAACATGTCCAAAGTATGAGATCAAGTCTGGCCAGCCTGGCTTCTAAGGAACATTCTGGCTGTACTTCTTCCAGTATAGATTTCTTTGTTCTCCAACACCACAACACCTGCTGACTTCCTTAAGTCACGGTCCAGCTTTCACATGCATATGAGGCTATTGAAAATACCATGGCTTGGGTCAGGCGCACCTTACTCCTCAAACTGATATCTTTGCTCTTCAGCACTTAAAAGAGGTCTTATGCAGCAGATTTGCCTAGTGCACTACATCATTTGATTTCTTGACTGCTGCTTCCATGAGTGTTGATCCAAGCAAAATAAAGTCTTTGACAACCTAAATCTTTTCTCCACTTA
>NW_006408790.1:844173-845375 GCF_000296735.1 Chrysochloris asiatica | reverse complement strand
AGTCGGTTCTGACCCATAGCGACCCTGTATCGGGTTTCCAAGGAGCAGCTGATAAGCTTGAACCAGCAACCTTGCAGTTCAAACGCTTTGCAGTCTGGCGTATTAGCCCACGGCGCCACACCAGGACTCCACCCATAGAATCCTTCAATATTACAAGTCGGGACTTGAATGTTTTATTCAGTTCTCTTAGCTTGAGAAATGCTGACAATGTTCTTCACTTTTGGTTTTCTAACTCCAGGTCTTTTTTGCACATTTCATTATAATATTTCACAGTATCTTCTCAAGCTATCCTTTGAATTCTTCTACTTAGCTCTTGTACCTCCTCATTTCTTCCATGTGCTTTAGCATCTCTCCACTGAGAGCAAGTTTCAGAGTCTCTTCTGACATTTATTTTGGTCTTTTCCTTCTTTCCTGTCTTCTTAATGACCTACTACTTTCTTCCTGTATGGTGTTCTTGATGCCATCCCCCAACTCTTCTGGTCTTTGGTCATTTGTGTTTAATTCATAAACTCTGTTCTTGAGATGATCTGTAAATTCAGGTCGGATATGTTCAAGGTCATATTTGGTTCTCGTGAAATTGTGATTTTCTTCAGTTTCAGCCTGAACTTGCATATGAGTAATTGATGATCTGTTCCAAAGTGTGCCCCTGACCTTGTTTTGGCTGATGATATGTATGTAGCTTTTCCACTGTCTCTTTCCACAGATGGAGTCAACTTGATTTCTGTGTATTCCATCAGGTGAGGTCCATGTGTATAGTTGTCTTTTATGTTGATTATAAAGGGTATTTATGAGTCTGCACCAACTCGATGGCACCTAACAACAACAACAACAATGAAGAAGTTATTGGTCTTATGACATTGTCTCTTGTGATCTCCAGCATCGTTTCTATCATCAAAGCCATATTTTCCAATGACTGATCTTTCCTCATTGTTTCCAACCTTTGCATTCCAATTGCCAGTAATTATCTATATATTGCATGCTTGATCAATTTCAGACCAAGAACAAATCAATCTGTTTTGGAAGAAGTACAGTCAAAATGCTCCTTGGAACCCAGGATGGCCAGACTTTGTCACTCATACTTCAGACATATTATCAGGAGGAATCAGTCACTAGAGAAGGACATCATATTTGGTAAAGTGGAGGGTCAGAGAAACAAAGGAAGACCCCCAACAAGATGGATTAGCACCGTGTCAGCAGCAATG
>NW_006408790.1:811510-823472 GCF_000296735.1 Chrysochloris asiatica | reverse complement strand
ACCAGGTCTTTCTTCCTCAGATCCCTTGGTGGGCTAGAACTGCACACCTTCAGGTAGGAAGCAATTCATGATTGTGCCCCTGCGTTCTCTGTGGCTCCTTTAAGAGTGAACAGTTGGAAGCAGTGTTTCTCATCAGCATGTCAGCAGGCCAAAGGGCAGCAGCCCCTCCCCAGCATTCATTCTCTCATAACTCTTCAACCAGGACCTTGTCTTGAGGCTTCAGATAGGTCCAGCTCTGGCAACTCCTTGCTTTTAGCCTGCTGAGACCTGCGTGGGACTCGTGACCTCCAGAACTGTAGAGTTATCGCAGGCGTGTGTGGTGATCAGTTATAGCAACCACAGGTAACTCAGAGATGACTAAATCCAGAATCATGAGTGTGGCTCCCAAAATCCAGTATTATTAACCCAGTATCATTAATGCGGCTCCTAAAACCCTGTAGCATTAATACAACTTTTATTTCTTTCTTTCTAATGTTGTTAGATTTTTAATAGTGTATTTGACTGTTGTACACCATCCACCAATTCAACAACTTCTTCATGTAGAACTCAATAGCACTGATGACTTTAATTGTACAACCTTCTTGCCTCCTTTTCTGAGCTGTCCCCCGGTGTGAACATGAAGTCACAGCCTGCTAAGCACCCTATAGACCCTTGGGAGCTGTTGTTGTCATTGTGACATAGAGAAGTAGTTTTTTAGATTACAATGCTCAAGGCAGACATTGTTTATTTTTTATTTAATTCATTTTAAAATAAAACTTTACTTTTTTCTTTAACTTGCTTGTTGTGAGTTATGAGAAAGAAGACTTTTAAAGCAATTCGTGATACTTTAACTCTCAGGAGGGTGTTGTTTCCGCCCCCGCAAAGACTCAGAGGGGATAAAAGTCCTCCCTCCCTCCATGGAATTGCTAACACACCGCAGCTGCTTGCTTGAAGCTGAGGATAAATTTATCTAACCTATTTTGCTTAATATAAAGGACAAGGAAATGATATAATCTTAAAAACATCAGCAACATATGCATGATTCTATTTATAACAGCAATAACGTAACTGCTCCGTTGTGTCGCCTCGCTGAGACGTGTGTGTAGCCGACGAGATTTCAGTTTCCATTTTGCCCTTCTTTTTGTGTTGGAAGTTCAGTGTGCCTCCGCAGACAAGAAGGCGAACACCCCACAGACTGTCATCAATAGAAAACTGGGTGCACTGCCCTGGGGGTGGGAGGGATTTGTAGGAACTTAGGCTAAAGTACACCCTAAGCAGTACCTAGGAGCCAACCGACAGCATGATGTAAGCAGAGCTACATGTGGTGGCGCTACGGGGTAAAGCACTGGATAGTAAGGTCAGTTTGAGCCACAAGGTCAGGGTTCAAACTCACCAGCTGCTTCCTGGAAACCAGAACCAACTCAATAGCACCTAACGCCACCACCGCCACCAAGAAGACCACCAAGAAGTCTTGGTGTGGTGCTATAGGATAAGCACAGGACCATGAGATCAGTTTGAATTGCAAAATCAGTTGTTCAAATCCACCAGTCACTCCTTGGATACCCTACACAGGGTCACTTAGAGTCAGAACCGACTTGATGGCACTTAACAACTCCAAGAGTCTTGTGAAGTCCTGGTGTGGCACTGGACTGTTAACCACAAAGTTGGTAGTTCAAACCCACCTTGGAAACCCTATGCAGAGTCACTATGAGTTGGAACCGATCTGACAGCACTTAACAACCACAAAGAAGTCTTGGAAGGAGCCCTGGTAGCACAGTGGGTTAAGCACTGGGCTGCTGCTAACGATAAGGTCAGAAGTTTGAATACACCCGTCACTCCTTAGGAGATGGATGAGCCTTTCTACTCCCAAATAGATTTACATCCTCGAAAACCCTATACGAGGTAGATATGAGTTGGAACGGATTCAACGGCACACAACAACAACAATGAGGACTCCTGGTGTGGCACTACAAGATAAGCATTGGACTTCCAACCACAAGATCAGCAGTGCAAACTCACCAGCTGTTCCTTGGAAACCCTATACAGGGTTGCTATGAGTCGGAACCGACTCGACAGTTCGAGAACAACAAGGAACCCTGGGGTTATGAGCTCAGCTGCTAACTGAAAGTGGTTCGAACCCACCATCCACTCCAGGTGAGAATGATGGGCAGTCTGCTCAGTATTTAGTCTTGGCGACCCTAGGAGCAGTTCTGCGCTCTCCTGCAGGGTCACTAGAAGTCAGAGTCAACAAGACAGCAATGGGTTTATGGGTTTTGGTTTTAGAAGAATGACCTCAGAACTTTCCAAGTATCCACACGCTCATTCCCCTTCTCTGCCTGCCTAAAAGATCCACATCATTTACTTAACTTGTCAAAGGCCTTCACTGTCAATATTAACATGCAATATGGAACTGAGAACAGCTGGCCAACCAATAAAGGGGACCAGTTGATGGCCGAAAAAACCAGGTAGCAAACAGCTCACTGGAGCTGCTATAGAATTATAGACAGTTTCTTGACTGTGTTTTGATTCTTCTTTTTTTAGGCAAAGCCATTCTTTTCAATGATATATTCATTATTGTGTTTTTGCAAAGGTTCACTCAGCAGCTTTGGCTCCCATTTAACCTGGTGTGGCGCTGTTGGCCAATGCGTCAGACTGCAAAGTCATTTGAGCTGCAAGGTCGGTGGTTCAAGCTCACCAGCTTCTCCTTGGAAACCCTATATAGGGTCGTTATGGGTCGGGATCGACTCAACAGCACTTAACAACAACAACATACAAGTTGTTTGTTGATGTTGGTTCCATTCTCCACAGTGCACGAACATCCTCATGATTTCTGTTCTGCTTGTTCCATGACCCTAGTGTCCCTGACCCCTGACCTTCTCATTGTTGTTGCCAAGTCAGTGTTGGCCATTTGGTCTTGTATAGAGAGAAGCACAGTGCTATGCGGAGAGCTCGGGGCTTGATTTTCAGTTCAGGGTTTGAAGGGTATCTCAGGACAATAGTTTTGGGGGAGTCCTCGAGTCTCAACCGATCCACCTAGTCTTTGTTTTGTGTTTTAGGAATTTGAGGCTCTGTTCCCTATTTGTCTTCCACTCTCTCAGGGTCTGTCTGTGCTGGAACTGAGCAGAATGGTCAGCAGTGAATGGTGGTGGCATCCGGGCACCATCGAGTTCCTCTGGCCTCTTCTTCTTGTTGGATGCATCTGTGGTTCGTGTCCACTAGTTGTCCTGTAGACTAGATTCTTCTTTGTGTCTTTGGTTTCCTTCTTTCCCATTTGCTCCAGTAGAGACCAGCGGGTGTGTCTCAGCTTCACAAGCTTCCGAGCAGTACATCTATTCTGAATACACTGACCGTGTCGCTGTTGGTCAGCATTGCATCGGCTCGAGGTCATGGTGACTATGGAACAGAGTCTGGCCTGATCCTTGCTACCTTAATAATCACTGGAGACCCTGAGTCCATTGCCGACGCCGCTGTGTGCTCTGAGCATCTCCCAGCCTCAGGGACTCACGTCCCACCATCACAGCACACCATGTTCTGTTGTTCACAGGGTTCCCACAAGCTGGTTTTCGGAAGCTCATCACCAGGGTTTCCTTCCTAGTTGGGAAGCATCACTGAGACCTGCCCACCACGGCTGACCCTGATGGTTGCAGTATTAGTACATAGCTTCCAGCATCACAGCAAGACCCAGCCGCCACAGTGTGACAGACTGATAGGACTTGCCAAGAGCTCTCCACGTCACTGGCCACTGTCTCAGCCTCAGACAACCTCTACCTGCCATATAATCAGACCCTTAGACCCACAGCTGCCAAGCAGACACCTCAAACTCAACATGTCCCACACTGAACTATCCAGTCCCCAATCCACCCTGAACCTGCCCCACATTGAACTGTCCAGTCCTCGATCTACCCTGAACCTGCCCCACACTGGACTGTTCAATCCCCATTCCACTCCAAACCTGCCCCACACTGAACGATCCAGTCCCCGATCCACCCTGAACCTGCCCCACACTGAACTGTCCAGTCCTCGATCTACCCTGAACCTGCCCCACACTGGACTGTTCAATCCCCCATTCCACTCCAAACCTGCCCCACACTGAACGGTCCAGTCCCCGATCCACCCTGAACCTGCCCCACACTGAACAGTCCAGTCCCCGATCCACCCTGAACCTGCCCCACACTGGACTGTTCAATCCCCATTCCACCCTGAACCTGCACTTTCAAACATGTCCCCAACCCATCCATGCATGGTAGGTGGGAGACTCAGCGACCCAGAGCCCTCCCCTCGCCCACCCTGCTGCCCACCGGCTGCCGTCACGGGGTCCTGGGGAGCATCCTCCTTTATGTCTCTCATGTACCCAGGTTCTCCCTGTGGCTCTGCCCCCTCCCCTCCCATCAGTGTGACAAGGATGCATAGCTATAGTAAGCAGCATGGATTCTGGCATTTCACACAGACGTTTGCATGCCTGGTATCTAATATCATGGTGAGGATATGCAACCCCTGATATCAAGCTGTTTAAAATCCAGAGCCCTAGAATCCAGGTGGTACAACAGTGAAGCATGTGACAGTTCTAATCCAGCCAGCTCCTCCGCAGGAGAAAGACCTGGGGATCTGCTCCCATAAAAAGGTTTGTTGCTGGCATTGTTGGGTGCCATCGAGTTGGTACCAACTCATAGTGACCTTATGCACAATATAACGAAACACTGCCCAGTCCTGCACCAACCTCACAATCAGTGCTACACTTGAATCCATCACTGCAGACACTGTACCATTCCATCTCCTTGGGAAGCTTCCTCTGTTTGGCCGACCCTTCACTTCACCAAGTATGATGTCCTACTACAGGTCCCTCCTGATAACATGTCCAAAGTATGAAAGAATAAGTCTGACCATACTGGCTTCTAAGGAGCATTCTGGCTGTACTTCTTCCAACGCAGGTTTGTGTCTCCTGGTAGTCCTTTTAATATTCTCCTCCAACACCATAATTCAAATGCATTAATTCTTCAACAGTCTTCTTTATTCATTGTCCAACTTTCGTATGCATATGAGGTTACTGAAAATGCTGTGGCTTGGGTAAGGCACACCTAAGTCCTCAAACTGACATCTTTGCTCTTCAACACTTTAAAGAGGTTTTGTGCAGCAGATTTGTCTAATGCAATACGTCACTAGATATCTTCAATGTTGCTTCCAGGAGTGTCGACTGTTGATCCAAGAAGACTAAGTCCTTGACAACTTCAATCTTTTCTCCGTTTGTCTTCATGTTATTTATTGGTTCAGCTGTCAGAGTTTTTGTTTTCTTTACATTGAGGTGAAACCCAGACCGAAGGCTGTGATCTTTGATCTTCATCAGTATTTTAGTTCTCTTCACTTTAAGCAAGCAAGGTTGCATCATCTGCATATCACAGGTAGTTAATGAGTCTTCCTCCAATCCTGATGCCACGTTTTTCTTCATAGAATCCAGCTTCTTGGATAATTTGTTCAGCATACAGACTGAATACGTATGATGAAAGAATACAACCCTGTCACACATCTTTCCTAATTTTTAACCATTCAGAGTCAACTTGTTTTGTTTGAACAACTGCTGCTTGGTCTATGTACAGGTTCTTCATGAGCACAATTAAGTGTTCCGGAATACTCATACTTCGCAATGTTGTCCATAGCTTGTCATCATCCACACAATTGCAAGCCTTTGCATAGTAAATAAAGAACAGGTAAACATCTTGCTGGTATTCCCTGCTTTCAGGTAAGATCTATCTTAATCCATTTAATGTCAGCCATGATATCCCTCATCCCTTGTCCTCGTCTGAATCCAATTTGAACCTCTGGCAGTTGCCTGTCAATGTACTGTTACAGCTTTAAAATTATCTTCAGCAAAATTTTACTTGTATGTGATATTAATGATATTGTCCAATAATATCCCCATTCCATTGGGTCACCTCCCTTTGGAATGGGCACAGATATGAATCTTTTCCAAACAGTTAGCCAGATAGTTGTCTTCCAAGTTTCTGGAGGGATGTCTCCAGTGTCGTGTCAGTTTGTTGCTTTCAATTTGTATTCCATCAATCCCTGAAGCCTGTTCTTTGTCAATGCCTTCACTGCACCTTGGACTTCTTCCTTAAGTACCATTGGCTCTTGACCATATGCTACTTCTTGAAATGGTTGAACACTGACCACTTTTTGGTACAGTGCCTCTGGTATTCTTTCCATCTTCTTTTGATGCTTTCTGAGTCATTCAAAATTTTGCCCATAGAATCCTTCAATATCGCAACTTGAGGCTTGGATTTTTTTTTCCTTAATTCTTTCAGCTTGAGAAATGTTGAGTGTGTTCTTCCTTTTGGTTTTCTAACTCCAGGTCTTTGCAGATTTCATTATAGTAGTTGACTATGTCTTCTCGAGCTGCCCTTTGACATTTTCTATTCAGCTCTTTACCTCTTCATTTGCTTAAGCATATCTACACTGGAGAGCAAGTTTCAGAGTATCTTCTGACATCCATTTCAGTCATTTCTTTCTTTCTTGTCTTCTCAATGACCTTTTGCTTTCTTCCTGTATAATGTTCTTGATGTCATCCCACAAGTCTTCTGGTCTTCAGTCTTTAGTATCTAATGCATCAAATCTGTTCTTCAGATCATCTCTAAATTCAGGTGGGATATGTTCAAGATCATATTTTGACTTTCCTGGACTTGTTTTAATTTTCTTCAGTTTCAGCCTGAACTTGCATATGAGCAATTGATGGTCTGTTCCACAATCTGCTTCTGGCCTTGTTCTGGCTGATGATATGGAGGTTTCCCACTGCTTCTTTCTACAGATGGAGTCACCTTGATTTCTGTGTATTCCATCTGGCGAGGTCCATGTGTATAGTTACCTTTTCTGTTGTTTCAAAAGGTATTTGCAATGAAGTCATTGGTCTTACAAAATTCTATCATGTGATATCCAGCATCGTTTCTATCACCAAAGTCATGTTTCCGACAACTGATCCTTCCTCTTTATTTCAAATCTTTAGTTTCCAATCCCCAGTAATTATCAATATATCATGTTTGATCAATTTAAGTTTGAAGAAGTTGGTAGAATTCTTCAATTTCATCATCACTGGCTTTAGTGGTTGGTGCAAAAATTCGTAAAATAGTTGTATTTACTGGTCTTTCTTGTAGGTGTATGGATATTAACCTATCACAGACAGTGTTGTACTTCAAGACAGATATGTTCTTTCTGCTGATGAATGAGACGTCATTCCTCTTCAATTTGTCATTCCCACCATAGTAAACCATGTGATTGTCAGATTCAGAAGGTCCCACACCAGTCCATTTCAGCTCACTAATGCATAGGATATCGATGTTTATGAGTTCCGTTTCATTTTTGACAACTTTCAGTTTTCCTAGATTCATACCTCATACATTCCATGTCCTAATTATTAATGGATGTTTACAGGTGTTTCTCCTTATTTTGAGTTGTGACCCATCAACAAATGAGGTCCTGAAAACTTTACTCCATCTGAGTCATCGTGTTCCACTCTACTTTGAGGAGGCAGCTCTTCTCCAGTTTTAATTTGAGTACCTTCCAACCCGAGGGGCTCATTTTCTGGCACTATATTCAATATTGACTATTGAAACATTCTTCGTCATATTTCAATAGTCAATATTCTGGTGTTGACAGCATTTCACGGCTATTCATAAGGTTTTCAGTGATGAAGTATTTGGAAGTCGTCTGCCTCTCCTTCCTAGTCTGTCTTAGTCTGCAAGCTCTGGTAAAGCCTGTCCACCGTGGGTGACCCTGCTGGCATTTAAAACACCCATGGCATAGCTTCCAGAATCACCGTAACAGGAAAGCCACCACAGTACAACAAACTGACAGACAAGTGATTGTCCACAACAATTACAACCAAGGAAACCCTCCGGGGCAGGTCTACTCTGTCACATGGAGTCAGCATGGATCAGAATCTATTCAATGCCTCGAGCAACAACAGTGCAACTTAAAGGACTTGATGCAAAAAATATAACAATGATGCAACTTAATGGAATTGATGCCAAAAATATAACAACAGTGCAACAAAAAATATAAGAGACACATCCTCACAAACTCTGTCTCCAGCAGCCTTACAGTGCCTCTGCCTGGTGGTATGGTAGTCAAGTGCTTGATTGCAAACCAAAATGTCGGCCATTTGCACTCACCCTGCAGACTGCGGGAGAGACCCTGGTGACCTGCTCAGTAAAGGTTACCCACTGTCATTGAGTTGGTTTTAACTCACCGAGGCCTGATATGGGGTTTCTGAGACTGTAAATCTTTACAGAAGAAGCCAGCCTTGTCCTTCTCCCTCAGATCCATTGGTGGGTTTGAACCACAAATCTTGTGGTTAGCAGTGCAATGCTTACCCCATAGGACCACCAGGGCCCCTTTCCATAAAGATGGAGCCTAGGAAACCCTCTGCTAACAAAAGCAGTGACCCGTCTAGTCAATGAAGAGACTTTATAGCCACAGGACATCACTTTAGCATCTTCAGTTCAAATGTGACTTTGTACACGTCTTCTCAGAATACCACTGGGAGGACACCCAAGTGTTGCTGACAAGGGCTCTGCAGTCTGGTGGGGACGCAGACAGCATGCACCATTCACTGGGCAGAGGAGGCCGTCCCAGGTGTCCTTCCAGACTTCACATGGCCCGCATCATCTCAACCATCCTACAAGGCAGGGGTTGTGCCCGTTTCTCAGAGGAGAAAACTGAGGTTCACACAGAAGTTATTAACTTGTCAAGATCTCACAGTCCTGAGTGGAGTATAAACCTGATTTTCTTGAGGGTACAGCCTGGAACTCAACTTTCATCTTCGACTGATGTCAGGATCAAAGGAGGCCAGGCAACACGGCGCTGGCTTTGTAGCTACTGATGATCAGTGTCAGTGAGAGGCAGGCTGCAACCTTCAGAACGGCTTTCATGTTCAACCAGTCACTTCCCTCCACGCACGTGTGTGGAGTCTCTTTCTCTCTAGAATGCCTTGGCCCTACAACTCTCAGCTCCTTCTGTACAATGTACCAAGTTAATGAGAATAACTTCACAGGAGTGTTGTGGGCAGTCTGCAAAAGAATGCCCTCGCTGGTGCCTGGCACATGATAGACAGACATGTGGGTAGACTGACAGATGGCTAAATGGATGTATGGATGGATATATGCATCAGGAGATGGACAGACAGATGGACAGACTGTGAAATAAATTGTTGTTTAGATAGATAGATAGATAGATAGATAGATAGATAGATAGATAGATAGATAGATAGATAGATAGATAGATAGAGTAATCAGTTGTTACTGTTAGGTGCCGTCAAGTCAGTCCCAAGTCACAGGGACCCTGTGCACAATAAAATGAAACACTGCCTGGTCCTGTGCCAACCTCACAATCGTGGCTACGCTTGAGCCCATCACTGCTGCCACTGTGCCAAACCATGTCCTCGAGGGTCTTCCTCTTTCTCTCCAACCCTCCACTTTACCAAGCATGATGTCCTTCTCCAGCGACTGCTCCCTCATGATAACATGTTCAATGGTGAGAACTGAAGTTTGACCATCCTGGTCTTCCAGGAGCGCTCTGGCTGCACTTCTTCCAGTATGGATCTATTGGTTCTTTTGACAGCCCATGGCACTTCCAATATTCTCCTCCAACACGATAACTCAAATGCGTCAATTCTTCTACGGTCTTCCTTATTCACTGTCCAGCTTTCCCATAGCTAGATAGATTGATTGATGAATTGATGGTCAGATGGATGGACAGATGGGTGGATGGACAAGTAGATAGATGGACAGACCAACAGATCTACACACACCCGATCCTCATGCTCACTGGCGTTTCTGGGTCTGTTGTTGCTGATACTGTGCCCACCCACTTCAGCAAGAGCCTCCCATACCCTCGCTGGCCCTCGACTCCACCACACATAATGTCCGGCTTCAGTGATGGGCCCACCTGATGACCTGTCCACAGCAAGTAAAGTGGGCAACGGTCTTTTGCAACCCATAGGATTTTCATTCCTTAATTTTCAGAATCCTGGTGTGGTGCTGTAGAATAAGGAGTGGACTTCTAACCAAAAGGTTCACAGTGCTAACCTATCATCAACCCGCTCCTTGGAAACCCGGTTCAGGGTCAGAACCGACTCCACAGAACAAAACAACAACAATTTTCAGAAATATATAAGAAGTCTTTCTTCCTAATAAGGTCTGGTCTGGACGCTCTGCCCAAATCTGTCCATCATGGGCAACCCTGCTGGTATTCGAAATACCAGAGACAGAGATTCTAACTTCACAGCACCACACAAGCCCCTTCATACATGAGACAAAGTGTGGCCATCCTTGCTTTGAAGGAGCATTCTAGCTGTATCTCTTCCAAGTGAGATGTTGGTCTACAAGGAGTAAGTACCGTAACGTCTCTAGTGTCACAATATAACACAGACCACGTTCACATCCGGGGAGCCTGGGATAAGCTGTTGGCTCATGACCTGTGTTGCTGATTCGGAAGAGTGTGTGGACTGAGGGGTGTCAGTGCTTACATCACGTGCGTCTTGTGCTTTAGTGACTCTGCAAAAGCTTTGAACTGTGTGGATCATGACAAGCTACGGATAACGTTGTGAAGAATGAGTGTTCCAGAATGCTTAATTGTGCTCACGAGGAACCTGTACACAGACCAAGAGGTCATTGTCAGAATAGACCAGAGGTTAAGAAAATATGCAGGGGAGCGGATATCAGCAGCTAATATCTTCAGGATGCTGGATTCCTACTTGTAACCACCCCACACAACAGGACAGAGCCGTGCTCCGTAGGGTCTCCTAGGCTGTCATTTCTGTGCGAGCAGATTGCCAAATCTGTCTCCCCCTCCATCCACCACACGCCACAGCTCTGCCTTTCTGTCCCCCCTGCATAAGCACACTACCAGATCTACATTTAGACATCCACCTCCTCCACCAGGCTGCCAGCTCCTGCTCACAGAGTGTTCTCTGTCTATCACTGTCATCCCCGAGCCCGGCAGGACGCCAGGCACCTAGTAGGCGCTCAATGTGTCTCTGTAGAATCTGATTTTGTGGAGCAACATCGCCATCTTGTGGTCTGTTGGAAGACTCCATTAAAGTCATCAGACCGCCTCTGGACTGAGAACCTCAAGACTCATTCTCTCTGTGCTGGTGGAAGTCAAAGTCCAAGAAAGCGCCCACCTGCAAGTCCTGTGTGCCCCACCTTCAGTGGGCACAGAGCAAGAGGAAGTACTTGAAAGGGCACACCTCAAAACTCGGAGCACTCCAACAAGATAACCCAATTGTCATCAAGTATTTTATGTGGTGAGGTCACGATACACAAACGTCCACTCACAGTTGCCCTAGGACACCGACTACGGATTTTATGTGCCACCGTTCTCACTTCTGCTACCTGTGCGCCTTTGTCACCAATGATTTACGATTTCTGCCTTTCCTGTCTTCACCACTCCTTTACACTCACTCACACAGCCCAGGGTTGAAACAAGATTCTCCTGAGTGCCAGCAATGAAGCACCCAACTGCTGGTATTTTCTGAAAAGTAGGTGGTTCAAACCCACTCAGTGACTCCAAGGGAGAAAATCCTGGGGATCTGCTCCTTTAAGAGGACGGCCTAGGAAACCCTGTGGGGCAGTTCTACACTGTCACACGGGGGCACGGTGAGTGGATGATATATAAGAGTAAAATCCTGGTGTGGTGCTGTGGGTTAATGCATCAGACTGCAAAGCTGTTTCAACTGCAAGGTTGGCGGTTCAATCTCACCAGCTGCTCCTTGGAAACCCTATACAGTGTCGCTAAGGGTCGGAATCGACTCGACAGCACTTCACAACTATAACATGAGTATATATAGTGACACAATAGATGACAGCCTAGGAACCCTGTGGGGCAGTTCTCCTCTGTCACAAGGGGCGCTGTGAGTGGATGATCTATAAGAATATGTATGAGTGTATAGTGACACAATAGATGACAGCCTGGGAAACCCTGTGGGGCAGTTCTCCTC
>NW_006408790.1:805445-810905 GCF_000296735.1 Chrysochloris asiatica | reverse complement strand
GCACTGTGAGTGGATGATCTATAAGAGTATATATGAGTATATAGTGACATAATAGATGACAGCCTAGGAAACCCTGTGGGGCAGTTCTCCTCTGTCACACGGGGGCGCTGTGCTTAGAGACAGGTAAGGAGGACTCAGGATCCCTGGTGCAATGGTTCAGCACTTTGCTGCTAATCCCAAGGTTGGCAGCTGGGACTCTTTCAGAGGTTCCTTAGGACAAACGAGCTGCTGTTTTGCTCCAATAAAAACAACAGTCTAGAGAAACCAGTGGAGTCATTCTGTCCCCATGAGATCTCTCTCAGTGACATCACTAGAGAGGTGTCGGGGAAGTGGACCACACTGGGAACACTGTTAGAATGGGTGACACCAAAATGACCATCTGTAAATTGTGAGTGTGCAGTTTCAACAAAAAGGTATTCTTTTCTACAAAAATATTCTGTTAGTTGTACCAACAAAAAGCAATATTCGTAATCCCGTCTAATCATTATACTACTAGACGAGAACTCTGTGTGCCAGTCCAACTGTCACGATCACCCAATTACAGTCACATGGTTTCACGTACAGGCGTTACAAGTGGGCACTGTTGGTTTTGGTGCTTCTTGTGTTTTTATAGGCATTGATCTTGTCCAATGCTCAGGTTTTTGCTACAATACTGTGCTAATGAGTACTTATAAACCTAGATCAATACATTTTTCAAGAATGCTGTAGCAAATAAAGGAAAAGAAGAAGAATGTTTTTTAAAGGCTTCTAGAATGTTCTATTTTTTCCAGAACAAAGATGGCAGACTAGGCAGATATGCTACTCAGCCTCTCTGCAACAAAGATGGGGGTGACCAAACCAAACCCACACAGCTGATAAGTCTGGAATGTGAGTTGCAGAGGAAAGTTTGGGGTAGTGGCTCCCACACTTACTGGGGAAGAAGATGAGAGGGGCAATGAAGGCGGAAGAAGACTGTTGAAGGCTCTGCCTACCAGATACGGAGTGGCCATATTGAACTTCCGCCAGCAGCTTCAGAGACCATGGGTTGGCAGTGCCAATTAGCACCAGGAGCTGGAAAGGGGAAAGGTGTGCTTGCTTCTTGGTTCCCAAGTTTCCCTGGTGACTGCAGGTGTGGCCAGCCTCCCCCCTCATCTATCCCCAGCACAGCCCTTTGTTACTGAGCTGTCCACAGACAAGAGGATGTGCCAGAGATCAGTGAACACCAGCGGGTGCCGCCATGGCACCTGGATTTCAGCAGGCTCTGCTCCAGATACAGAGCCTGCAGAGCCCAGGACCTGGTGACACTTTGGTCCAGGTTAGGTCCTCCCCTAACCACCTCCATTAACAGGAGCCCCAGAGTGGGATGCTTTCTCCCACCAGCACCTGCAGTTTTCCCTCCTTTGGCTGTTTTTATCTGTTTACTCTTTCTTCTCCCTCTTCCTCTCTTCCTTCCTTTCTTTTGAAATCTGTTCAGCCTCTGTTTTCTGTTTTCTTCCTTTCTTCTCTTTTTCTTTCCCCACTTCTTCCTCTTCTTTCTACTTTTTATTTTTCTCTTGAACTTTCTTTACTACTCTCTAGTTTCTTGCTTTTTTCATCTTCCCTCTCCCTAATTTTGTCTAGTGTTTTCTTTCTCTCTCAATTTTCTCTTCTATAACTCTATAGAAGCCCTGGTGTGGCACTGTAGGACAAGCACTGGACCTCAAGGTTGGTTTGAACCACAAGATCCGTGGTTCAAACTCATCAGCTGCTCCTTAGAAACCCCAAACAGTGTCGCTATGAGTTGGAAATGACATGATGACATTTAACAACAACAGCATCTATGTCACTGTCCCTCTTGTTTCTTCTTAGATATTATATTGATTTTTCTTGACGCTACCTGTTTTTTGGTGTGTGTTGTTGTATTTTTTTCCTCCATTATTTACTTTTTCACTACTGTTTTTTGCTTGTTTGCTTTATTTTCTTTTCGTGTGTGTGTGTGTGTGTGTGTGTGTGTGTGTGTGCTTTCTCGTCTTGCCTCACCCAAAATGATACAGAATCCGTGCCCGTAAAGCCCAGACATAACCTTAACCTCTGAAGCTCTGCCCACTGGACAAGAGCCAATACCAGCTCCGGTACCAACGGATCAGCAGCCAACACAGCCTACCCACCCTACACTGAGCAGCACCAATGGGGAACAGAGAATTGGACACACGCCTCCATTCTCTAATTACACCTGTCAGGGGTAGTTGGTGAGACCCTAAGAACACATCAACATACAGTCACCAATTAAACACAAACACAAAGACAATGTCCCGGAGACAACAGACAATTTCAGTTCATATGGAGAAAACACGAGTGGCTCAAAACCTCATCCAAGCAGCAGAGCCAGTAAATGTTTTTGAGGAAGAAAAGGTCACGGAGATACCCGAGAAAGAATTCAGAAGAGTGATATTTAGGTACTTTTAACAGACTGAGAACAAGATCAAAGAAATCATGGAGAACACAGAAAAAAAAAAAAAAATTATATGAAATCAGGAACATACTACAAGAGCAAATTGACAAAACAGATGAAAAATTTGAAACATTACAAAATGCAAAAAGAAATTCAGAAGATTAATTCTAAGATTTCAGAAATGAACAATACATTGAAAGGGCAAAGAAGTAGAATCATTGGAACAATGGAAGCCCAAATTAGTGAGCTTGAAGATAAATATCTTAATACTAATAAACTGGAAGAATAATGAGAGAAAAGAAGGGAAAAATCTGAAGTAAGCTTAGGATTTATGTGGGATACAAGGAAGGGAATAACTTACAGGTGACTGGAATTCCAGAACAGAAAGTGACAACAAATTCCACAGAGAAAATTATTGAACAGCTGTTGGAAGAAAACGTCTCTAACATCATGAAAGATGAGAAGATACACATTCCAAAAGCTGAACAAACACCAAACAGAATAGACCCCAAAAGAAAAGTCACTGAGACATATCATATGCAAACTTGCCAAAACCAAAGACAAGGAAAGGCTCCTGAGAGTAGCTCAGGCAAAACTTAACCTAAAAACTTACCTATAAAGGAGAACCAATAAGACTAAGCTCTGATTTCTCAGCAGAAACCAGGCCAGTAAGAAGACACTATAGTGACATATACAAAACACTGAGGGAAAAATTGACAACCATGAATTACATAGACATCAAAGCTGTCCCTCAACTATGTTGGGGAAATAAGGACACTTGCAGATAAACAGAAATTGAACGAATTTGTAGCAACCAGACCAATTCTACAAAAAAAAAATAAAGGTTGTTCTTTGGATTGTGAACAAACAATAACTTAAGATTAACGACTATGATAACACCTTTCAAAATTTAATTCAGATATAGAAATATTTAAAGGGAAACAAACCCACAAGACTAAAAACAGGGAACCTGAAATATTGATTTTATAATGAAAACATCTGCAAATCAAAAAGAGGGAATAGTGTAGGCACAGAACTTTCAAAAGATGTCAAGAAAATTTCAAGATAAAACAGACTTTTCAACAGGGGAGTAAATTAATAAATCACAGGGGTAACCTCAAAGAAAATTAATATGCCTTCACATCAAAATAAAAAAGAGGAAAATCATAAAGATATAGTAAGCATTAAAACAACAGCAATGAAGAAAATGAAAAAAAAAAAAAAAAACCACAAACAAATGAACTCCATGCAAAAAATTACATGGAACAAAAAACCAGCAGCAGGAGAAAGAAACACACAGCAATCGATCCATTTCCTCTCGATAATCACACTAAGTGTCCAAGGGTCAAATGTGCCAGTCAAGAGACAGAGAGTAGCAGAATGCAGAAGAAAACAGGATTCTTCAATATGTGTCTACAAGAGACACGCCTCACACACAAAGACAAAAATTACTAAAGGCCAAAGGAAGGAAAAAATATGTGAAGCTAACAGTAGTCAACAACGAGCAGGAGAGGCAATATTAATCTCTGATAAAACATACTTTAGGGCAGAACCAACCCAGCATAAGACACGAAGAAGGACATTGTCTTATGATTAAAGGCTCAACTGAACAAGAGGACATAACCATGTAAACATCTGTTCCCAGTGAAAGAGCCCAAAATACATAAATCAAACTTTAATAGAATTGAAGAAATGAACGGTCAACTCCGCAATGACAGTAGGCGATTTTAATGCAGCACTTCAGATGAAGGGCAGAATATCCAGAAAGAAACCCAACAAGGAGGCGCAACAACTCCACAACACAACCAACCAACTTGACGTCAGAGACACATACAGAGCATCCAAACCCACAACAGCACAATATACACTCTTGTACAGTGTGAAACCTCAACTATAAAACCTCTGCTTGGATCATGACACTGTAAAATTCAAATCAACATAGGGAGCTCAAGGGAAAACCCCACAACTACATGGAAACTGAATAACACCCTGCTTAAAAGCTACTGGGTAACAGCAGAAATTTAAAAATGAAATAAAAAAGGTTTCTATTCAGTTATGAATAATGTTGTTAATTCAACGTAGAAAGAATTTATCCAACAAGTTTGTTGTTATTATGCATATGACCTAAGAAATTTTACTATATTTATCACACAGAATCCTGCGACTGGAGCCCTGGTGTGGCACTGTAAGGTAAGCACTGGACTGCTAACCACAAGGCTAGTTGTTCAAACCCACCAGCCCCCTCCTTGGGAACCCTATACAGGATCACAGGATTCTGTGTAGTTTGGCAGGGGAGGAGGCCATGGCAGGAGTGGGCAACACCAGGAGTTAGCCCTCTGGGTGGCACGAACCCTAATTGTATCCCTGGTTGCTGTGGCCAGAACCAACATGAGGGCCTGGCACACATCAACACCACCACAGTCTGGAAGAACATGCTGCAGGTGCTTAGTTCTGCACGGTGAGTCACTCCCATGCCGAGGCCCAGTCTCCTCAGAACAGGGAGCGTCGTTGTAAGGAGACTGGGGACATTTCTGAACCAGCAGCTCAAGGCTGCTGGCTGCGTGTCATGCCGCCTCTGTTAATAATGAAGCCGCGATTTGTCTGTGAGGCTGCGCAGTGAGAGGAAGCCAAGGATTCGGTGTATTGTTATTAGTATTATTATGGGCTCAGAGCATCATCGGTCCAGTGGATCCTTCAGTGGTCCACAGAATGTGGCATGTAAAGTCACTTTAGGCCTGACACAGGGAGCTCTGGAAATGCTGCAGAAAATGAGCACCAGCGTTTCCGAGCCGCTGCCACACAAATGGGTTCCATTTTGATAGATGAGTGGTTTCGTTGCCAAAATAATACCCTAAAGTTTCAGAACCTAATTCCCACAATCTAGACACTGAGTGAGGCTGAAGGGAAGGCCTGCTATGATGAGAAAACAGCAACAAAGGCAAAACCCCTCATGACGTCCCGGAAGGATTACCACCCCCCCACGAACGCACTTTCCCTGGGCCACAAACTGTGGTGCGCACGTTCCAGGGACTGTCCCATAAACTGTGGTG
>NW_006408790.1:802606-805030 GCF_000296735.1 Chrysochloris asiatica | reverse complement strand
AACTGTGGTGGGCACGTTCCAGGGACTGTCCCATAAACTGTGGTGGGCACGTTCCAGGGACTGTCCCATAAACTGTGGTGGGCACGTTCCAGGGATTGTCCCATAAACTGTGGTGGGTACATTTTATGGACTGTCCCATAAACTGTGGTGCACACGTTCCAGGGACTGTCCCATAAACTGTGGTGGGCACGTTCCAGGGACTGTCCTATTCACCCTCTCTGAAAACTCTTCGGAGTGGGTGCTCTTAAAGATGAATTGCAGCAGTGTTGGCTCAGTGGAAGAACCCTCGTCTTCCATGAGGGAGACCAGGGTTCGATCCCCAGTGAACACACCTCATGTGCATCACCTCCTGTCTGTCAGGGGAGGCTAGCCTGCTACTATGATGGTTTCAGTGACCTTTATGGGCTGAGACTAGGAAGAAAAGCCTGACGATCCACTTTTGAAAATCAGCCAATGAAAACCCTTTCAATGGTCTGATCCTGAAGCGATCATGGGCTCAGCGCAGGACTGGGGCACCGTTTTGTTCTGCTGCGCATGAGGTTGTTGTGAATCAGCCAACGTGAAGTCAGCCAACAACAGCAACAATGATGAAGACATGGGTTGAGGAGCACTGAGGGTCTTATTCAGAGCCGCACAGAACTCAGGTCCCTTTGCGAAATCGAACGTCAAGCCCCTGCTTTCTATCAGTGTGTCCCCTGAAGACATCCTCTGAGGATGTGTCAAACATACGACTCCATGACACAGCCCTGCATGGGTGTTTATCCATCTCCTCACCTAATGGAAATTTCTGGCAAAAGCACAAGCCACATGTTACTGTCTAGCTGATTCCAACTCATGGCGACCCTGTGTAACCAAGTACTGTGATCTCTGCGGAAGCAGGACACTAGGTCTTTCTCCCATGGTGTCGCTCACAGGGTTCCAATCTCCAACCTATTATGTCACTGTTGAGGGTACGTAACCCAGTACCCTTCACCAGGCCACAGGGAAGCCAAAACCGCCAGGACCTGGAGGTAAACAAGCAGGCCCTGGAATACTGACACAGACTGGTTCCCCTGGTGACTTACCCTCCTTCTAAGTCCCCTGCCCTGCCAAAGGGGGAGAAGATTATTCAACGTTTTTGTGAGAATTAACTGAAGTCAGTTACGAGGACAAATCAAGATGGTCCCAGTTAATACACGCACAGGTTTATTACAAACAAAATGTGTGGAAGCATGTCTGTGCGGTCAGTACCTGTCTGCAGCCAAGTTCTCTCAGGAACCCACTGGTCTCAGCCCCATTAGCAGCACTGTTCGTAGGTGCCAACAACTTCACCCCCACTCACAGAACAACAGATTGAAATGCCTGCACAATTCTCACGGCTCTTGTTACCTCTGAGCCCACAGTTGCTGCCACTGTGCCAATTCACCTCATTGAGGTCTTCCTCTTTTTCGCTGGCCATGCACCTTACCAAGCACAATGCCCTTTGCCAGCTACTGGTCCCTCCTGATAATATGTCTGAAGTAAGAGATAAAGTCTCACTGTGCGGGCTTCTAAGGAAATTTTCTAAGCAAAACTCTGGCTGTGCTTTTCCAACACAAATATGTTCGTTCTTCTGGCAGCCCATGGTACTTTGAATATTCTTCTCCAACACCATAATTTAAAATGCATCGACTCTCTTGTGGTCTTCATTATTCATTATCTATTCCTTACTTCAATGTCCACATGCCTATGAGGCGATTGGAAATACCATGACTAGGGAGGGACAGGAGCACCTTGTCCTAAAAGTGACATCTTTGCTCTTCAACACTTTCATGAGGTCTTGTGCAATAGATTTGCCTGGTGTCATTTGATTTCTGGATTGCTGCTTCCAGGAGCATTGATTGTGGATCCAAGCAAAATGAAGTATTTGACAACTTCAATTTTTTCTCCACTTATCATCTTGTTATTATTGGTCCAGTTGTGAGGATTTTTGTTTTTCTTTACATTGAGGTGTAATCTATACTGAAGGCTGCAGTCTTTGATCTTCATCAGTAAATACTTTAATTCCTCTTCACTTTCATCAAGCAAGGTTATAGCATCTGCGATCACTTGTTGCTAATGAGTCTCCTCCAAACCTGATGCCAGGTTCTTCATCATATAAGTCAGCTTCTCAGATTATTTGCTTATCATACAGATTGAATAAGTATAGTGAAAGGATACACCATACAATGGAATGTGGAAATCATCAAACGTTATCATTAATAGCAAATATAATACCTTCTTTAAACAGCATAAAAGACAATTATACACGTGGACTTCACCAGATGGAATACACAGAAATCAAACTGACTATATCTGTGGAAAGAGACGGTGGAAAAGCTCCATATCATCAGTCAAAACAAAGCCGGGATAGATTCTGGAACAAGCCATCAATTGCTCATATGCAAATTCAGACTGAAGCTAAAG
>NW_006408790.1:799071-800646 GCF_000296735.1 Chrysochloris asiatica | reverse complement strand
TTTCGTTCTGTTGTGCATATGGTCGCTATGAGTTGGTACCGACTCGATGGCACCTAACAACAACAACATATATATGTATATATGGAGTCCTGATGTGTCACTGCAGGTTAATGCACTGGACTGCAAGGTTGGTTTGAACTGCAAAATCAGCAGTTCAAGCTCATCAGCTGCTTCTTGGAAATCCTATACAAGGTCTCTGTGAGTCGGAGCTGACTTGAAGGCACTTAAACAGTGTGACAGAAAAGACGATGTCAGCTGAAAGGGTTAAGGGGTCTGTGGCTAGAAAGAAGGAACATCATTTTAGGCATTCCTTGACACAGATTCATGCAAACTGACCAACCAGCAACAGAAATAAAAGTTCTCTGTGGACACATACTCCCTAAGAAACCCCCGGAAATCCTTTCCACAGCCTTTCTTGGAAACTGGTGTGCGGATGCGTTATAACTCACAGAACCTGACAGCTGTTGGTAAATGCTCTTCAGGGATGAACTAATGCAGCTGGCCGCTGGGGAGCCGGCTCGGGAATGAGGAGCTCTGGGGAGACTAAGCAACAGCCCTCTTTATGGGTTTACGTCCCGATTCCCTGTCTCTGTGCCCTTCAGAAAATGCAAACTATCAGCTACAAGAAGAAATCAGGTAGAAATGGCCAAAAACACAAGACAGCAAATACCATGCTAACTGTAGACAAGAAACATCAGAACGCACACACCAGGAATATGTGTATACAATTCATACAAATGCAGATGAGAAACATCAGAATGTATACATCAGGAGTATGTGTACACAACTTACTAAATGTTAATATGTATATAAAACAAACATTGTTGTAATTCATACTTTTTTAATCATCTAAAACTGTCTTCATTTTGAAAGTATATAGAAAGGCAACATTTTGAGGACTTTTGCTCTCTCTCTTAGAGCTTTTATTTTGAAAACCCTGCAAATTCTTTCTCTGCCCCAGATTTTGCCTTTGTTGTTGGTTGCTGTAGAGTTGATTCCGATGCGTGGTGACCTCATGTGACATAGATCTGTCCCGTAGGGTTTTCTGTGAAATAAGTGTTGAGCTGCTAACCCACAGGTTGGCAGTTCAAACCCACCAGCCATCCCAAGGGGGGAAGATGAGGCTACTTCGGCAAAGATGACAGCCACTGGAAACCCTGTGGGGCAGGTCTACTCTGTTCCTGTTCGGTGGAGTCCCTTTGAGTTGGAATCGACTCCATGGCAGTGGGTGTTGGTCATCTTTACAGGAGCAGATTGCCTGGTCTTTCTCTGGATGAGTTTGAACCGACAACACTTCAGTGAGCAAATGAATTCCCAACCATTGCACCATCAGGGCTCCTTCATCCTGAGGGTGTTTGGGGGGGGGGTGAGAGAGAGGTGAGGCCGGGGGAGGCAATGACTGATGTACGATCACTGATAAGAGCACTTTTTTTCCCAAAATCTTTTATAATAATGGTCCTATGCAGTATTTCTCCTTTTGTGACTAATTTCACTTAAAATAATCCTCAAGGTTCATCCATGTTATGTGGTAGCTTACAGCTTCCTTGTTCTTCAAGTTAGCATAATATTCCATTG
>NW_006408790.1:786284-796900 GCF_000296735.1 Chrysochloris asiatica | reverse complement strand
GTTTTTCTAATGTTGAACCATCCTTGCATCCCTCATATGAATTCCACTTGATCATGATGTATTATCTTTTTTTATATGCTGCTGGATTCTGTTGGCTAGGATTTTGTTGAGAATTTTTGCATCTATGTTCATGAGGAATATTGGTCTATAATTTTGTTTCTTAGTGACCTCCTTCCCTGGTTTTGGTATGAAGGTTAGGCTTGCTTCATAAAATGTATTAAGAAGTTTTCCATCTTCCTCTATATTCTGGAATAATCTGAGTAGAACTGGTGACAGCTCTTCCCTGAATGTTTGGTAGAACTCACCAGTGAAGCCATCTGGACCTGGATTAAGAGTTTTTCTGTTATAATCCTATCGAGGAAAACAAAATAAAGTTTCCCTTAAATATTGTATGGCCACAATATCAGTTAATAATACCAAAGAGTTAATGTATGCAAAAACAAACTGGGTGCCCGATGTTTATATTATATAGTATTTTAGAAATGTTAAGCTAGGTATAATGTGACTTGTAACCATTCACTCTGATTTGGTTTAAAAACAGATGAGTATGTATGAGTCTGTCTCAATATTACAATGCATGTTGTTGTTGTTGTTAAGTGCCTTTGAGTCGGTTCTGACTCATAGCGACGCTGTATAGGGTTTCCAAAGAGAAGCTGGTGAGCCTGAACCACCAATTTTGCAGTCCAGTGCATTAACCCACAGCACCACACCAGGGCTCCATTATAACCCACAAGAATCTTTTTAAGCTCTGAAGACAAATTGCATATAAATCAAAGAACTGAGCTTCTCAATGTTAAGGTGACCATGCTTCTTGGTCAATGGGTTACATAATTTTATTCATATAAGCTGCTCCTCGGAAACTCTATACAGGGTTGCTATGGGTCTGAACCAACTCTACAGCACTTAACAACAACAACAATCTGCCTTAAAGACAAGGGCTTTAGAAATTCAAAGTTTGTTCATTGCTTATATTTAGAGTATTTTTGTGTAAAAATTTTTAAACCAACTTTTTTTTGGCTGGTTTACATTACTTCTGTATCTTGGGGCTCTTTCAATGGGAGCGTAGATAGTTATTATGGTATGTCATCTGGCTCAACTGATCCTTTAATCATGACATAGTGTCCTTCTTTATCTCTTATACTGGTTTTGGCCTTAAGCTTTATTTTATCAGAGATTAGTCTTGCCACTCCTGCTTGTTTTTTACTGCAATTAGCTTGGAATATTTTTTTTTCCATCCTTTAACTTTTAGTCTGTTTTTGTCTTTGTGTGTAAGGTGTTCTTTTGCAGGCAGCACATTGAAGGGTTTTGTCTTCTTATCCATTCTGCCATTCTCTGTCTCTTCACTTGTGCATTTAACCCATTGACATTTAGTGTAATTATTGATAGGTATGAATTAATTGCTGTCCTTGTTATTTTGTCGTTGTGCTGCTGGTTCCTTTATTCTGTCTGCCTTCTTGTGCTGAGTCCATGTTTTGGGTGCTCTTTCTTTTCAGTTTCTTCTTAGTTTTAATGTTTCCATGTTCTACTTGGATCTTCATTTTCATGATATGTTGTGAACTCTCAATTTTCTTTGAGGTTACCCTAAAATCTACTAACTTTTCTCTCCATTTAAGACAGTCAATTATATCCTGCAAACTACCTGACATCCTCACCACCTGGATCTCTGTCCCTGTATTTTCCCCTTCTTTGACGTTGTTATTATTTTGATCTTTGATTGACGTCCCAGGTCCTTTGAATTCATTGTTGTAATTTTGTTGTTTTGGACTCCTCTGTCGACAGTTCCAGGTGGTGTTGCCACATCTGTCAATCTCTTCTTGTTGGTTCTCAGCCAAAGAACTCTTTTTAGGATGTTTTGAAGCGCTGTGTTGGCTTTCATAAAATCTCTTAACTTCGGTTTCTCCTGGAATGTTTTGATTACGCCCTCGTTATTTGATTGACAGCTTTTCGGGGTAGATGATTCTTGGTTGGCAGTTGGTTTTTTTTCTCTTTTAGGGTTTTATATATGTCTCCCCATTGCCTTCTTGCCTGCATTGTTTCTGCTGAGAGATCAGAGCTTAATCTGGTTTGCTTGCCTTTGTAAGTAACATTCTCTTTTCCCTGATTGCTTTTAGGATTCTCTCCTTGTCTTTGATTTTGGAGAGCTTGATTATGATATGTCTTGGTGATTTTCTTTTGGGGTCTATCCTTCCTAGGGTTCATTCAGCTTCTTGAGTGCTTACTTTCTCATCCTTCAAGATGTTAGGGAAATTTTCTTCCATAATATCCTCAACTATCTCCTCCGTGCACTTCTGTGATTCCTTCTGTTCTGGAATGCCAATAATGATATGTTGTGAACTATCAATTTTCTTTGAGGGTCTTTCTTAAGTTATTCCTCTTTATGTTATCCAGCATGAATCTTTGACTCTCTTCAGATTTTTTTTATCCTTTTTTCTGCTTGATTTTCTGTTGTAGCATTAAGACATTAGTCTTCCAGCTCACTGGCTCTGGCTTCCATCTCTTCAACTCTGCTCTTTTGCCCTTTCAGTGTACTGTCCATTTCTGATATTTTATTATTAATCATTTGGACCTCTTTTTGCAGGTTTTGAATTGTTTCCAATGCTGTATCTATCTTATTTGATCGTTAATGTAGCACTTTCCTGACTTATTTTCCTCCACCCTTCTGTGAAGCCTTTGGATTTGTGTGACTATCAGTCTCCTGAGTTCCTTCTGAGACAGAGCGAAAGTCTGCTCTCCTTCTAATGGGAAGTCTATGTCTGCCACCAGCTCATTTGTCTGTTACTGTTTTCTGTTTTCTGGACATGTGCTGAGATCTTTTGTTGTTTTTTCTTGGACATTTTCAATACCTAGATGTGTTCTCAGTGATTAAATGAATGTATGTTGCTGTATTATTAAGCTTACTGAGTTGTCTCCTGGTGGAAGAGATCTGCAGATAGGCTTCCCTTTTCACATCTCTTATTACTCAACCGTGAGAAATCCTAGCAAGTTTTGGCTATGTAATGTGTAACAGCTGGTATTGGCTCCTGTCCAGATGGTGGGCTATTATGGGGTATGCTTGTAGCTTGAGTATATGGTCACGACTGCTGTCTCTTCTTGGGTAACGTAGCTGAGAGAAAGCTCCCACCCCCAGTGAAAAAGATCAGAAAACAAAAGTAAAACCAAAACCAAAACCAAATCCGTAGCAGGCTGTCCAGTAGCCTTTGCTGTGCAGGTCAGTGTGTGTGCACAGCAGAAACCTCCAGTGGTAGGTGGGCTGTCCACTCACTTAGGCGCCCCCTCTAGTCACTGCTGTGGAGGTGCAGAGATTGAGAAATTAATGGAAAAAAAATTGTTCATAATTTTTATCTCTGAAGATCAGTTAGGTATCTGCGTATGCACAGCATAATTCTCAAAATGTCTGCACCCTTGTATACAGTAGTCGGTGTTGGCTCTTGCCTTTTATGTTGGGTTTTCCAAAGTGCAAATAAGGCTCAGCTGTATGGACAGACCTGCTGTCTCTTGTTAGGTAAGGCAGGAATAAAGGCTCCTGCCCAAGTAGGATAGTCAACTAAATCCCACACTCAGACGTCATAAGGAACCGCCAGAGGATTAACTTCTGGAACCGCTGGGGCTTTCAGTGACTTCCTCTTTGTGCCATGGAAAACTTGTACCCTGTGGGCATAATGCTGGACCCTTTTGAGGGTGCGCTCCCATCTGTCTGAAGATGCCCAGGCTGGGCAAAAAGGGTACAACAAGAGAGAGGGAAAAAAGTCACATCTCTTTTTCCACAAGTCGCTGGGTGGCTTTTGCACTGGCTGTGGTCCCACCCTCTGATCTCCACCATGACTGTGGGCCTCAGGCAGCATCCCAATCGATTCAGAAATCCCATTTCTTCCAGCCACAGTTAGATTTCTCCACCAGTGGGCACCCGAAACTATTTCCCCTAACTTTATATTAGATCTAAAGTTCCAAGGCTGCTCCAGGAAAGCGTCTTCTATTGTTTTTCCACACCACTGCTGAGGAGCCTCCACTGTTTGTCTCTGCTTATCCCAACCGGAAGTCCTACAATACTTCTATAATTGGCTACTTCTAAAGATTATTATTGTGGATTCATTGTGGCCCTATTAGGTCTTGTCACTTAAAAATCTAATGACAGTGACGTTGCAGAGCTATGGTGGGCTTCCCAATAGCAACCCCCACCAAATACAGGGCAGTTCCCTCAGGTACCCCAAGCCAGACCTGCAGCTGTCACTTCCCACTCACAGGACGCTATGGGACAGAGAACTGCTCCAGGGGTTCCTAGGCTGTCATCTTAGTGGAAGCAGACCTCCAGGTCTTTCTTCCTCAGTGCCACTGGGCAGGTTCAAACTTTGTCCTAGCAGCTGAGTACAAACTGTTTGTGCCACCCAGGGGCCCTGCAGTGTATCTGCTGTTGTTAGGAGTCTTCAGTGAACAGAACAAAACTCCAGCCAGCCCTGTCCCATCCTCAGAATCATTACTGCTCCTGGGTCAGTCCATCTCATTAGTGGTCTTCCTGTTATCACTGACCCACCACCTTATCAAGGATGATGTCCTTCTCCCACCTGCCAACATATCTAGAGTACAAGAGACCAAGCCTCATGGTCCTCGCTTAAAGGAGCACTCCAGCTGCACTTCTTTCAACACAGATGTTTGTTCTTCTGGCTGCCTGTGACACTGTTCATCTTTTCTGCCAACACTGTAGTTCAAATGCATCAGTTCTCAAGTCTCCCTTCCTGATTCTTTGTCCACCTTTCACAAGCATGCGGTGACTGAAAACACCAGGACTTGGCTGAGGTACATCTTGGCTCTTGAACACTGGAGATCTTTTCCAGCATAACTGCCCAGTGCACAGCATCATTGGATGCTTGGCTACAGCTTCTATGAGCATGAATTGGTGCCAAGTTCAATGAAATCCTTGCCACTTTCCATTTTATCTAAGACTTCCTGGTTTCACTGCCCTGAGGAGGGGGTTCTGCCTAGAAAGTCCTCCAGTCTGTTACCTGACCTCCACAATTGCTTAATTTCCTTAAAGTCAAACACCTTTCTCTATGTATGTATACAAAACGGGAAAACAGGCACAGCTCCTTCTACTGTGCTTCACTGTACTGAGTTTGGCAGCTATTCCGAACTTGTACTTTTCATAAGTGGGGTTAATGGACACCCTGCAACGAGTATCAATCTGCCGACAAGCTGCACTCACTTCCTGTCTCTGCCCCAACTTAGTCATTCTCAAATATTCCAACGTCTTCATCAGGTCACAGCAACCCTGCTTGGGGGCTTTCAGACTAAATCTTCACAAAAGCAAGACAGTCACAACCTTTCCCCAGAGTGGCTGGTGGGCTTGAACCACTAACTTAGGTTAGCAGTCCAACCTAACTCCAGGTCCCACCGTATGTATCTTTAGGAAACAGACCCACGTGAGAATGACTATCTAAAAGGGTTTCTAAATGTTGATGGGAAAATTCTATTCTCTTTTCATTCCATTTTTCCATAAACTTTTTGAAGCTCCTGGTATACAGTTATTAAACTCAGAGGGTAATGATTGAGAGATCACTGAAGAATTATAAACAAACATACAAGCTACATAAAGCAGAATTCATTTATTTTGCCCATAGCTCTTCCAGGACAAGCTCTGTAAACACCAACACCGGGTGTGGCAGGATTGCTGAGGGGTCAGAACACCATGCCTTCCAGCCCATCCTCCATGAACTTCTTGTAGAGCGCCATGAACTTGGCCACAAACGCTTCCAGGTGGTAAATGGCCTTGCTGCCCAGCTGCAGACGGTGCTCGTAGTAAGCCGCCATCTGGGCCACCTCCCCCTTCAGCTGCCCGTCACAGTTCCGGAGAAGCTCTGAGAGGAGGCCCTGCAGAAAGACACGGCGGTCAGCACAGCTACACCTCACCTGTAGGCCAGTGCGGAACACAGACCAGCTTGTGCTGTTGAGCTGCAATCAAATCGTCACAACACGCCGGCTGCTCTGTACCTCTCTCGCTCAGAAAAAGAAATTAAACTGAAGTATTATGTGCTGTTCAACATGCAAGGAGGCTTCAAATCACCAATAGAAAAAGCCCACTATCCGTCATTCCACTTTTCCAGGAGCTGCTTGAAGCCCCCTCATGTGTGAGCACCGAGTTCTTTCATGGGCACTGCCAGTCTTCAGTGAAAAACAGAAGGTCTCCTCAGAGCTTTTCTGAATGTATAAATGCAGGCCATTCTACCTCCCGGGTGCTCGTGTGCACACGGGGTCCGAGGGGGGACGGAACCGACAGTTGCGGCTGCCTTTTCCGTCATCATCTGCACCCACAGCCAAGCTTGAGATGTGCAGGGAGCACCTTCAGTAGATCACGATCGTACGTGTGTGTTGGGGGACGAAAGCATAGCTGCAGGACACTTGAGTTTAGTAAAACTGTACACACCAAACACACAAGACACCTACATATATGTGAAAAGAATTTTAAAACCAAACCAGTGACAGTCCACTTTGACATCGACTCCTGGCACCTTCATGTGTGTCAAAGTAGAACTGTACCCACAGGGTTCTCAGTGGAGGATTTTCCATAACTAGAATCCACTCATGGTGGCCCGTGTGTGCCCACGGGGTTTCCTATGACTGGTTTTTCAGCAGCGCCTCTGTGTGGGTTAGAAATGCCCATTTTTTGGTTAGTAGCTGAATGCTTCACTGATTGTGCCACCCAGGAACTCCTTGGGAAAAGAATGGGTTAAAGAATCTGTTCAAAGTGGTTGTTGTCAAGTCAGTTCTGACACACATTGATTCTGTCTGTATAGGGTTTCCAAGAAGCAGCTGGTGGATTTGAACCAGCAGCCTTATGGTCAGCAGGGCACTGCTAATCCTTCAGGACTCACCCTTATAGAAATGAAGCCCAGTTGCACTGTCCTAAAGTGTTGCTGCAGATTGGAATTGACTTGACAGCAGTGAATCTGCTTGTTGGTAGTGTCATGGAGTCGGTTCTGACTCATAGCAATCCTGTGTAGGGTTTCCAAGGAGTGGCTGGTGAGTTTGAACCGCCAACCTTGAGGTTCAAACCGACTTAGTGGTCCTGTGCTTTATCCCAGAGCACCACACCAGGCCCCCCTCCATAAGTTCTGCTTAGTACTATAGGTAAAGAAGGGGAGAGCGCCACTCTTTTGTCCATTTTATACTTATGATCATTTGCATTTCTTTGGCCTAATACCTATCCAGTTTTCAATAAAAAGGAATAAAAGCCGACCTCTGTCAGTCTGGCTTGTGAGACAGCTGACGGAGCACACCTGAAGCTGTGCCCACTGTAGCTCAGTCTCTGCTGGGCCTCTCCTTTAGGTCATTTCCTACCACACGAACCTCTCCGTTTGACACACATGTGCCCCAGTTATGTGTGCAATTACTTCCTTTGCCAGGAGCAGATAACCAGTAAGTAGGACATACAGGTGCCAAAGGCGCCTTCCCTTGGACCCACCCAACTTTACTGCCCACACCATGTGCAGAACAGTGATCATGTGAAACTGCTCACCAGACAAGCAACTCAACACAATTAGGTTCCAGCTCAACAAAACTGAACCCCACCCAGGCAGACTGGCTGTTCAACCCTGCTGCTTCCCCGTCTGAGTCCTTCATGTATCCACATAGACACCACGTCCAAAGAGAAGCCAGCAGTCATAACTTGGGCTACATGAGCATAGCCTCCCATGATCCTCTGCTTCCTGGATAGCATTGGGAGAGTACAAGAACAGCCTCCCATGATCCTCCACTTCCTGGATAACATGGGGAGTCTACATGAATACAACCTCCCATGATCCTCTGCTTCCTGGTTAGCATGGGGGATTAAATGAACAGTCTCCCATGATCCTATGCTTCTTGGAGAGCATTGGGAGAGTACATCAACAGCCTCCCATGATCCTCTGCTTCCTGGATAGTATGGGGAGTCTACAAGAGCACAGCCTCCCATGATCCCCTGCTTCCAAAATAGCATGGAGAGTCTACAAGAGCACAACCTCCCATGATCCTCTGCTTCTTGGATCACACTGGGAATGTTCTGAAACCCTCTTTCATCTTGCTGAATGACCATCTCCCTATACTAGATGGTGGTGCCCCCCAGCCGAACCCACCTCGTTCAATACTAACGTACATGGTACCTGGCCCTGCTGAAGTAACGAGCTGCGTAACAAAGAGGTCCCAACATACATAGTGCTGCAAACGTCCACGCCCTCCCACCCAGTGCCCACGTCTGCGTCCAGGTTACCTTCATTATTATCTCCGGAGGGATACAGTGAGTGAGAAGTTCGTAGAGTCTTCCTCGGGCTTCCAGGAGTCTACAGGAAAACAAGGGAACGGGGTTTTGTGATGCAAGTGTGCCCCTACTTTGTGAATCTCTTACTTTATGAATGAAACACTCTGAATACAGGTACGTTTTCATAGATAGTTTATCAAACTAGGGAAACACAGAAAAGCTTCTCCTAACTTCAGCTCATGATTTTAGAAACAAAGTCTTCAAATTCCTTGTAAAGGGAGATAACATTAATATCCAAGATGGTTTATTTCAAAATTCCAACAAAATACCAAATAGTAATTAAGACTTCGGGAGATTAGTGGGGGTTGAACTTACATCATGGATTCTAACACATGCAACGACATTTCAAGTAGTATATTATTTTTTGACTGCAGATAGGCAATATCTAGCACATCTAAAATATGGTCCTGGAAGGATCTAAGAGTCAGCAGTTGAATACAAAGACATGAGAGAACAAAAAGGAAAAACAAGCCCATGCTGTGTAGTCCATTCCAACTCCTAGGACCCCACAGAGAGCGCAGGGAACTACCCCAGGCGGTTTCCGAGGCTGGCAGCTGTACTGCTCATCCTTCTCCAGTAGAATGGCTTGTGGGTTTGAACCACCAACCTTTGAGCTCGCAGTAAAGCGCTAAACCACTGTGCCACCAGGGCTCCTTTTGGGGATGAAGCTGACCGGTGCACCAGAGAAAGTTGGGTCTCTATCACTTACTACCTGAACATCCAGAACAAGCTCCTTAATGTATCTAAATGAACCTTCGTATCTACCACATACTGGTGCAACAGCCTCCCCTCTTAACGACTGTTAACACACAGGGTTTGGAATCAGGGTGGAGAATGGCATTTCCCCAAGAACTTCTCGATGCTCCCCCGTCCATGCAGTGTGGGAGCTGACAAAGAATGCCAGTCGTTACTCCAATTAGGACCCCACACCTGCCTGAGATCTAGCAAAAAACAAGAGTCCATAGATGCCCCAGCCCAGCATGGGTCATGTCAGCACCCGGTAAAAGGTCAGCACGGCCCCCTCTCACGTCTATCCCAGCCCATGAATGTCTGCAATGGATTCGTTTTAAATAGCGCATCACTGGGTCAATTTCCAAACCTGAGTCCGACTGAGTGGGAGCAGGGGCAGCTCATCTGGCGTGGAGGTGGCGGATGAGCTGCCAACTCTGGGAGGGGTACCACCTTCCTTTCCATGGGCAGCCAAGCGCCTTAACCAGGGCTCCACCAGGGGCTCCTTAATGACGCAAGTATTGTCATGTCTGACTGAGGAGCTCTGGTAGTGCACCGTGTTACACAGCAGGCCAATAGCTGACAGGTTAGTAGTTTGAATCCACCAGCCGCTCTGCCCTACAGGGTCGCTGAGTCGTAGAGGACAAGGCACAGTGGGGTCACATGACTATACGCTCACCCCTACTAATCACTGTGGAAACCAAAGAGCACACGCTATGCACCACGCCCACAGGTCTCCGGCTTCCCAGTACCTGCCCCACCCCTTCTGCAGTCCGGCCAGCTGGGGCTCCGAGCGGCTTCAGAGCCTCAGGTCACCAGCCGCTCTCAGGTCACGTTGTGGGTCTTAGATCTGGACTCCCCCCTTCCCCGGCTGAAGCTTCTCCAGTAAAAACACACCCACTCCCACAGGAGACCGCGGACCCGACTGTGCTCACTGCCCGCTGCGGCTGCACAGCGCCATTCCCATCACGTGCGCGTCTCCCAGCGCTCAGACGTGACCACGTAGCCACGTGCGCTGTTCAGGACGATCCCAACCACCAGCATTGAAGGTAGGCCCTGTGCCGAGACTTCATCCATAGACCAGGGCGTCTACAAGTTCGTGGGAAGGTGGAATTCTTCTATAAGCACCCTCACGCCTTTCGTACATTCTGCCTTTACACGTCACAGTGTAATAAAGCCGTGCGCTTACAGATCAGCTATTCTTAACTGTGGAATTTGTCAAATGAAGCCACCCCCTCTGCTCTGAAAAGAGGCAGACAGAATCCCACCCAGCCTCAGGTAAGCAGGAGAGGCGTCAAAGAGCAGCCACCCAGCACCCTCACCTCTGTGGGCTCTGCTGGCTGACAATGGCGTTGGCCGTCTCCCTCAGGTACACCTCCCAGTCTGTCTCCGGGATGTCTTGGTCGGCCAGGAACGGGTACCTGTGAGGCCCCAGGTGCTCCTGTCACAGGGGGCAGCGTGCTGCGTTCTCTGTACCCAGGGTCACTGCCCCCCCCACTCTGCACTGTCCCCTATACCTGGGGTCACTGTCCCCTCACACTGCCCTGCCCCCCCCCACTCTGCACTGTCCCCAGTACCCAGGGTCACTGCCCCCCCACTCTGC
>NW_006408790.1:780023-786084 GCF_000296735.1 Chrysochloris asiatica | reverse complement strand
ACTCTGCACTGTCCCCAGTACCCGGGGTCACTGCTCCCCCACTCTGCACTGTCCCCTGTACCTGGGTTCACTGTCCCCTCACACTGCCCCGACTCACTGCTGCACTCGGCAGGCTTCACACATGAGGAGGGCTTTGCGGAGGTTCCGGTGGGACTTCTCGGCCAGTCTGACTGCCAGCTGCGGGGGGAGAGTCAGGCCCTCCTTCTTGCACACAGCGGACAGCACGTGGCAGATCTAGTGCAGGGGATGGAACAAAACGGGGGTGTCTTCCCCGACTCTGTATCCACAGAATACAAAGCCGTTTCTGAGAGACTTTTCAGGATACGTGTGGTTTCTTGACTTCTTTATGCTTTTTTACACAATACCAAATGTTATGGTCTCCCCCAAATCTAGGAAGTACAGGGAAGCTGTTGATTCTGATAAATGAGCCTTCTGACTGAAAGCTGTAATTAAGTAGACATAATGTACTTGACACTGTTTCAGGCTAACCGCTCCATCCCTGATCCCGATGTGAGGTTTCCACACATCGCCTGGATGAAGAGCCCACACCCTCTATTCCTGAGGACCCCAAAGGCCAGGGTGGACCCGCTCCCCAGGCCTCTTGGGCTGTCACATTTAGACGGGAGCAGACTCCCAAGTCTTTCTCCTGAGGAGCCGCTGGGTAGGTTTGAACCACCGCCAATTGATAAGCCCTTTTTGTGGCCCCGGGGCACCTCTTCCCGCCACATTAGAGCAGCTGGTAACAGGAGACACTAGCTAACTGTCAGCAGCGGCTACAGTAATGCTGGTCATATCCTTGTTCAAAGCAATGATAGTCAAAAGGAAAACTATTACATATCAGCAGCTAGTACACATATAATTATGGGGGGGGATGTGTACATATATGTGTCTTTGAGGGGGTTTCAAAAAGTTTGGGGAGAGATTCCATTAACTTTTCATTCCAGTTCCCCAGGAACTTACTAATTAAGCACTGCGCTGCAGTTGAACGCTCTGCAGTCTGCTCCTATAGACGGGGCAGCTCGACTCTGTCCCCCAGGGTCACCAGGAGTCAGAACCACTTCAGTGGACTGCTGCTACCCACAGGGGCAACACTTCAAACCGACCAGTCGCTCCTCAGAAACCAAGTACACGATCCTGAGTCAGACCCAACTCGACAGCACTTAACACCAGTCCGTGTGTGTCCACATAATAAACACGTAAACTTGGGAGCTGCTGGCTGACACTGTACTGTACTCGCTACTAACCTAAGTTTCCAGTTCAAACCCAGCCAGAGGAGTCCTGGAAGAACGATGTGGAGATCATAAAGAGCACCTAGAAAGCCCAACAGAGACCCCTGTGGGGCCCATGCTTCTAGCGGGTTTGCGGCATCCAGGCTCGCAGCTGTCTGGGAGTTCCTGGCACATCTCGCTCCATCTTTACAAAGCACATGCGCAGGGATTCTGAAGGGAGCCCCTGGAACTCGACTCACCTCTTCGATGGTGGGCGCGGGCACACGCACCGCCAGGCACCTGCTGCGGATGGGCGCGATCACCTTGGAGGTCGAGTTGCAGCACAAGATCAGTCTGCAGGTGGACATATACTTCTCCATGGTTCGGCGCAAGGCATGCTGGGCATCCTTGGTGAGCCTGTCCACCTCCGTCAGAAGCACCACTGTTTCCAGGAGGCAGAGAACATGTGAGCACGTGACATTCCCAACAAGGAGGCTGGGCTCCATGGGAAGCCAGGCAGCCGCCACCTAAAGAGGGCAGCCTTGGGATCCTTGGGGGGAAAGGGGGGGGGGGCAGCTGCACCCAGTCCTGTAGAGTCACTGTGACTCGGAATCAACCTGTTAACGGTGGTTTAGGCTTTTTTTTTTTCCCCAGTACATGACTCTTCCCTTAATAATGAGAAATCAAACTTAGAGGGTGGTTAAATAACTTATTTACTTGCATTTAAAAATTTCTATCATCACACAGGCCACAGAAGCACGGGATGCCGTCAAGTTGATTCCGACTCACAGCGACCCCACAGGGCAGAACAGAGCTGACACATTTGGTTTCCCAGGCTGTTGTTGTGGACGGACGGAAGCTCAGGTGGAACACAACTCCACACGTCAGGACCCTGCCACACCCCCACCCAGTTCAACTGCACACATTGGCTGCATGGAATCGTCAACCTTTTGGTTGGCAGTTAGCTGATTTACCCACGGTGCCACGAGGGCTCTCACGTTATTGTTGTGAAGTGCCATCTAGTAAACTCCGATTCAGAGCCACCCTGTATAGGGTTTCTGAGGATGGGTTTGAACCGCCGACCTGTGATTAGTGTGCACAAGGGCAGCTGTTTCTCCCATCATTCCTCTGGTTCCAAAAGAGCCAGAGGGTGGCAGGATCAGATTTCTCTCCCCAGATTCATTTCCAGAAACTGCATGAGGGTGGACAGGACGCCAGCAGTTCCCGGACGCCTGCCCCGCCCAGTGGGAGGAGCCCGGTACCTTTGAAGTCCCTCTGGGCGTTGGTCTCCAGCTGCTGAGCCTGAGCTACGGTCTTGAGCACCTCCTGGACGACCACACGGTCACTGCTTCCAGCATCACTGCGGCGACACAAGCACCCTGGTAAGCGCTCCCCAGGCCCACCCGTCGGGAGGGACGTGCTCTTGTAGGGCCGCAGGACCCTTCACCACCCTCTAAGGGAACCCTGGCGGCTCCGCGGAAGGAGACGAGGCGGCCTGCTTGTGTAGGGTTCAGTCTGAGACACCCTCAGGGGCACTCTCTCCTACAGGGTCACTGTGAGCTGGGATCCAAGTGACCACACCGGCTGAGAGCTCAAACAGGCCAACAGCATGTGACAGAACCCTGGTGCCACAGGGGGTAAAGTGCCTGTCTGCTTTACCAAGAGATGGCAGCCACGGAAACCCTAAGGCACTGGTAGACCTTCCCCACAGGGCTGCTGTGCGTGGTGGTGGTGGGGTCTATGATAGTGGTGGTTTGGGGTTATAGTCACATAACTTTAAAGTGAGACACGTTGAAGTCATAAAAAAAACTAACATGACCCAATTGCCGATGCTGTTTATTGCTGTAGAGTCTGTTCCCACTCAGAGGGACGCTGTATAGGGTTTCCAAGGAGCTGTCTGAACCACCGACCGTGGGGCTAGCAGTCCAGTGCTTATCCTACAGAGTCACATCAGGATCCCAACACATTCTAATATTTAAATTGCAATTTGGTTACTGTCACTGAAAACACTAAATATGTACTTAAGTTTTCTATTACTTACAATTTTGTTAAGTGCCATTGAGTAGGTTACGATCCATAGCAACCTTGTAGAGGGTTTCTGAGGAGCAGCGGGTAAGCTTAGCCACCGATCCTGCAGTTCAAACCGACCTTGCAAGTCCAGCGCATCAGCCCACAGCACCACACCAGGACCCCTTAGTTACTTACTCAGTAGTTGTTGTTAGGGGGGGGCCATCGAGTCGGCTGCGACTCATAGTGACCCCATAATAGGGCTTCCGAGGAGCAGCTGGTGAGCTTGAACCACTGACCTGGCAGTTCAAACGACTTTGCCATCCAGGTATTGAGTTACCTAGCAATAGCAGGTGTGGTGCTGCCGGATACTCCACTGGACTGCAAGATCCGTCCCTAGCTGTCCCCCCAACAAACTCATCGTCCACCCCCAGTCCTCAGCTGATGTTGCCTCTCCTTAGCTCACGGTGCAGACACAGATTAGTCACGCGGGTCCCTTTGGGCCTCAGGTGATAGAGCAGACCACCCCCACAGGGTCCCAAGGCTGTCCTCTTTACAGGAACAGCCTGGAAAGACTTTCCTTCATGGGCTCTGCTGGATCCGAACTTGCTGACCTGTAGGTTAGCAGCCACTCATTCAACCACTGTGCCACCAGGGCTCCACAGGCTGCTGAACTTGTACACCAGCCTCTTCAAGAAACTGAAGCAGAGGCATGCCAAAGAAAGACCTGGTAACACAACGCATTTCTGAAATCCTCCATTCAGACATTACAAACTTCTATCACACTTTACTCTTCAATTCCGAATGCGTTCCTAGAATTTCACAGAGAGGTACTGACTCTTCAGTGCTCTCAGGGTCAAAAACGTAGCCATGCAGAGCTACAAAGCAGCCACAGAGAGAAAAGCATGGAAGGCTAGGCTCCTGTTTCAGCCAAGGCAGCTACGCCACAATCCGGTTTTATATGCCAGCCTTCGGTACCTGGCTCTACTCTTTAAAAACCACAACAACTCTTAAACCATTATTCAAGAAACGCATGTTTCAATATGGCGACACATGCCTGGGGTTAAGTTCCAGGTGGTAGTTACTTGCAATGGTGCTGATTTCAATCTTCTTTTTAGATGGGGTCTGAATAGAAAGAAAATGACAACATTTCAAAAATGTTTACTTTACTATTTCACCCTCCTTTATGGCATTTTTATTTTATTGTCCAAAGGATTTGTTCTTTCTAAAATCCTAAGTAAAACTTGAAATAACAACATGAATGCTTTAGCTGTCAACATCATCCCTAGAGTGCAGATAAGCATAGAACTTTATATAAGTAGGTTACAGCACATATCTGCTTTTTGTTGTGATTTTCCCCTGATTTCTGTAACAAAATCCCCAAGCCTTCTCCAAACCTCACCCACCCCCACAGCCTTCTCTGACACCCAGAAAGCACCTTATAGGAGGGGCTGTAGCAAGCTCGTAGAAGAACAGTATTGAAAAGACAAGCGGAGGTTTCCGTGAGCTTCTGGAAGCCCCTGGAGTGTAGTACATGTGTGTGTGTGTGTGTGTGTGTGCGTGTGTGCGTGTGTGCGTGTGGATGGAAAGTGTCGAGGAGTAAGTTTCAACTCATCACGACTCTGTACAAAGATTCCAAGGTACAGCTGGTAGTTGAACCAACAACCTTGTGGTTAGCAGTCCAGTGCTATCCTACTCATGATTCCTACCACAGCAAGAATCCATGCACGTATGTATGTATGTATGTATGTATGTACATGTATGTGTGTATGTACGTATGTGTGTGTGTGTGTACATATATGTGTATGTACATGTGTGTGTGTTTATACATATATATTCATGGAGTCCTGGTTTGGGATTAGGCTCCGGAAGACGAAACCTGGAAACCTGAGTTTCCAGGTGATCAGAAGCACAGGCCACCCTATGTATTTGCTGCTCGTGTTGTTGGATGCTATGGATTCCCAAACATTACAAGTGTCCCTGGAGTTTCCAAGACACGAGCACATCTTCCTCCTGTGAGGCAGCTGGTGGGTTCAAATGGCAGCCTGTCACTTGGAGGCAGAGCTCTGGGCCACCTGGGCGCCTCCGGGTTATGCGAGTCAGATCTAAAGCACAAGGTCAGCGGTTCGAACCCACCAGCTGAGAAAGATGAGGCTTCCTGCTCCTGTAAATATTTACACCCTGAAACCTACAGAGAATGACTGTGAGGAAACTGCTTTAAAGGGACACAACGGTGACAGGCCACACCTGGGGGGGGGGGGCTCCAAGTGGAGTGCTTACCGTGATGGTCTGATGTTCGATTCTCAACTTCTCCACTCCCACACCGTACAGCTCCCGGAGAATGCACATGATTCTTGTCTTTTTCCCTGCACCTGACGGCCCGTAAACTAACAGGTGAGGAAAGTCACCACACTGCACCTGAAAAGCACACAGTATTTCCCCCACTGCCCTTGGTGATGTGTCAGCTCACAGCTGACTGTCATCTACTGTGTCATTATACACTCATGTTAAGTGTCATCAAGTGAGTTCCAACTCACAGCAACCCTGTACAAGATTTCAAAGGAGTGGCTGGTGAGTTTATAACACCAACTTTATGGTTAAAACTACCCTTGCAGTTGAGTGCTTATCCTACATTGCCACACCAGGATTCCTCTATATGCTTATAGATCACCCACTCACAGCGCCCCCTGGTGTAACAGAGTAGAACTGTCCCACAGGGTTTCCTAGGCTGTCATCTATTGTGTCACTATGTACTCATATATACTCTTATAGATCATCCACTCACAGCGCCCCCTGGTGTAACAGAGGAGAACTGCTCCACAGGGTTTCCTAGGCTGTCATCTATT
>NW_006408790.1:776040-779716 GCF_000296735.1 Chrysochloris asiatica | reverse complement strand
TTGTATATACTCTTATAGATCATCCACTCAGTGTCCCCTGGTGTAACAGAGAACTGCCCCACAGGGTTTCCTAGGCTGTCATCTATTGTGTCACTGTATACTTGTTGTGGTTGAGTTGGTTCCGACCCATAGCAACCCTGTACAGGGTTTCCGAGGAGCAACTGGTGAGCTTGAACTGCAAACCTTGCAGTTTAAACAGCTTTGCAGTCTGGCGCATTAACCCACAGCACCACACCAGGACTCCCATATATACTCGTATATACTCTTCTATATCATTCACTGACAGCACCCCTGTGTGACAGAGAACTGTCCCAGAGGGTTTCCCAGATTGTCATCTTTACAGGCGAACACCAGGCCTTTTCTCCCAAGTAGCCATGTGGGTGGGTTGAACCCTTGAACTTTTGGTTCACAGCCAAGTGCTTAACCACTGTGCCACCAGGGCTCATTTATTTGTATGTAGTCACACTGAATTGCTCTCAGGGTGCAGGGTTAGAGTACATCCGCTTTTTGTCCAACTGTCCAGACATTTTCTTCTGTTCCCTGACATAATCCTAGTGTAACATCACTCATTCCACTTCCTCCCTGTCTCTCCTGTTTCCTTTCCTCAACCTTCTGTCCTGGAGTAAATGCTGCCCTTTTGATCTCAACTGTTTGATTATTCTAAGGTATGTTCCCCTCACAGACCTGTCTATTGTTTGGCTGAAAACCAAGCCACAGGGATGAGTTCCATTCCCGACCTGCACAGTGACTGAGGACCACAGTCCTGGGTTCCACCAGTTTGCATCCAAACAGTACATGTGACTCTTTTTGAGACTTTTGAGTTTTTTTCCACCCTTTTCTCCTACTGTATCCCAGACCCTGCACTGTGATTTCTTTTCAGAGTGGCAGGCAGTAGCAGCCAGGTACCATCTAGTTCCGGTGGAGGCAGCTGACGCTCACATGGTCTCAGAGAGTGACTCTTCCATGGGTTTTAAATTTTGCTTCACTCTTCTTTCTTCTGCACAGGGACAGACCCAGAGTTGTACCTCAGATGGCTGCTCACCAGCTTGCATGACCCCAGTCATGACTTACAAAAACAGGGTGAAGAACATTGTGTTTATGGACCATGCTATGCCAACTGGCCATTGTGTCCTCAAGACCACAACTGTGAGTGAACTACTTTTCCCACATCAAACATTTGTCCTGGTGTGGACTGGACCACAAGGCCAATTTGAGCCACAAGGTTGGCAGTTGAAACTCACCAGCCTCTCCTTGGAAACAGGGTCGCAATGAGTCGGAACCCACTCAACAGCACTTCACAACAATATGCCGTACAGAGTCCTGGTGTGACACTGTAGGATAGCCCTGCAAGGGCTAACTGCAAGGTTGGCAGTTCAAAATCACCACCACCTTTGTGGGAAACTGTCCCATCCATTGCTAGGCTCCTAGCACCGCCCTCTGACGTCAGCTCGAGTCCCGGAGGCCAATGGGGAGATAGCAAGACACCTCCATAGGGCAGCAGCCAACCAGAGTGTTAGCAGTGTGTTACCAAGCGTGTGTTCGCGTACATTAGTGCCAGCTCTAACACGAGTCTAATGAGCGTGTGTTAGCAAGCGCGTCGCTGGCCATCTGGGGCTTGTTCCTGGGCAACTTACAGAGCCAGTGTCCACCCCCCCACCCCCCAATTCCCATGTTACTCAGGGCCTTTCAGGGGGCTCTGGAGTCAGAAGCTGCAACCCTCCGGGGAAACCGGCACCTGCAAGCTACGATCGGGGGCTCGCGGGGGGCTGGGGGGTTTGTCGCTGTGCTGGGACAGGCGCCCCGGGTGGCTGACGCTTCACCAGGCACGGTGCTGCGAGCGGTGACTTGAACCCACTGCCCTCCGGGCCGCTCCAACTCACAGGGCCCCAGCCGGGCAGAGGGGCTCTCCTCGGGGAGCGCAGCAGCCCTCGAGTCTGAGGCGCCGGCCCTGGGAACCCTACAGCTGTACACTGTACCCCAGGGTCGCAGTGCGATGGGCACAGCATTGGAACATCGGCTGCTCGGCGGAAGAAAGGCCTGGCGACCTGCTCCCGTGAGGATCACACAGTCTAGGAAGCCCTATGGGTCAGCTCTACCCTGGCCTACGGGGTGGGAACGGCCGGGATGCCTCTAGATAAAACAAAGGCCCCTTACACGGCACTTAGCACAGCCCGGCCCCCAGATGGCCACTTCGTAACCCAGCGCTGAGCCTGCCTTCCTGTGCGCCGACCCGGCGCCGCCAGATTGGACAGTAGGTCCGGACGAGCTCGCCAGCGGCGGCTCCGGGACACACCTCCCCTCAGGGGAACGAGGGCGTCATGGCTCCCCGTGCCTAAATTTCCCTCGGACCCCGCCCGCTTACCAGGTTGCGCAGCTGGGCCGCCTGCTCCTTGTGATAGTCCAGGCGGCCCAGCGAGCTCGGCCGGTACCGGTCCACCCACAGGCTCATGCTGCCGCCTGGGTCCACACTCCAAATCCCGCGCGCACCGCCCGCCCGGAAGCCACGTCCCGCCCGCCTGACGTCACTGCCGGCTACGGAAAAATAGGTCCGGGCGGGACCGCGACGGAAGCCGAAGAAGGACACGATTAGCCAAAGTATTCGCTTTATTCTTCAGTGATTGTTTTTTCGTTGTTGTCACCTTGTAAGCTCTTCCAGGAACTCCGAAGCCGACTCGGAAATCTAGCTCTGATTCCCCGGGCGTCCAATCGGGTGCCTCAGAGACGCGACTCTTGTCGACTCATTTGTCCACTCATTCATTATTGCCCGGAAACCTATTCCCTGTCTCTGTGGACCTCAAATATGTCCAGCTGAGGTGTCTCACTTGGCAGGTACCCAATCCAGTTCATGAATAAATCGGAAAAAAAAAAAAAAATCTTACTGGGATGTGTGAGCGCAAAATAGGATTAATATAGTCATAGAAATTGGTTCAATATACAATTTTCAAATTGAAGTAACATTTTTTACTCTACTGGTAGCTTCGAACCATCAGCCTTTCAGCAGTCGAGTGCTGAACCGTGCGCCACCAGGGCTTGTCACAAACAAGGACCCAAGTTTCAATACCCCATCTCAGACTTCCTGGTGGCCTCAGGCTTTCCAACCAGACTCTTCATAAAGCTGGTGCTTACTCCCTTTGGGAAATGGCAGGTACACCGAAACCCAGAGGAAGATGATCGGAGAGTCAGGATGTTGACGGTAAATTAAATGCTAAGTAATTAATCCACAATGCGGGGCATTACTACGCTGGCAATGTTGCTGGTAAGTGCATCCAGTCAGTTCTGATCCATAGCGACCCTGTATAGGGTTTCCTAGGAACATCTGGTGAGCTTGAACCGCCGACCTTGCAGCTCAAACCAATTTTGTAGTCCACACTATCTCTAAAAATATCAAGGGGCCCTGGTGGTGCAACATTTAGGCACATAGCTGCAAACGTAAAGATCTATGGTTCAAACCCACGCAGCGGCTGCACAGGAGAAAGACTTGGAGATCTGCTTCCATAAAGATGACAGCCTAGGAAACCCTGTGGGGCAGTTCTCCTCTGTTACACCAGGGGACGCTGTGAGTGGATGATGTTGTTGTTGTCAGGTGCCATTGAGTCGGAGCCGACTCATAGCGACCCCATGCACAGCAGAACGAAACAATGCTCGATCCTGGGCCAACCTCACCACCACTGCTACC
>NW_006408790.1:773200-775631 GCF_000296735.1 Chrysochloris asiatica | reverse complement strand
AGTTCTCCTCCGTCACATGGAATGGCTATGAATTGGATTTGACTCAATGACACAACAAAATTTGGTGAAATCTTTTGTCACCTTAACCGGATTCACCTGGTAATCCGTCAGATGCGGACTTTTTTTTCTGAGCTTCCTATTTCAGTTCATGGGTCTATTTGTCTGTGTGCTGAAACCACAGTATCTTTATATTACTTGAGCTTTATAATGGGGGCGGGGGCGGGGAGGGTTGTGTGACGTCCGGTGCTGTTGTTGAATCTGCCTGACTCACAGCCACCCTGTGTTGGGTTTCCAAGGTGTAAATCATTACAGGAGCTGAATGCCTCATCTGTGTCCCTCAGAGGGGCAGGCAGATTCAAACTACTGACCTTGTGGTCAGCAGCCCATCTTGTAATCCACTACACTACCAATGCTTTATAATAGATTTCCGTATCTGGTAACCTGAGTCCTTTTTTTCTTCTTATTCAGTATAACCTTTGCCAGTCTTTATTCTCTGCATTTCCATAACATTATTAGAATCGTTTGTCAATTACATAAAAATCTTAGTGAGAGTACTTGGGATTGCTAGTTACCATTATTTAAGCCCATATTTGAACATGGTGGATTTCACCCTGCTGGGCTTAGAAATCATAAAACATAAATGCTTCCATTTCAGCACTTTAAAACGCTGTCGCCCGTTTTGCGTATCTGTTTGCAGCAGAAGACCTAAGTTCTGCATGGCTGAACTGTGATATGTGTTTAGCTCACCTTCAGTTGCCCTTGCTACCTTCCTGCAAGGAAATATGTTAAGACTATAAAAATAGTCATATGCACATGTTCAAAAGGAGAAGTCGTTTTCAGTGAAATGACTTTGAAAATGACTTACAGCTTTCCTTACAGAGAATTTTATTGTGTCCAATCTTTAATAGGGAGCGGACATTGTCCATTGGGGTTCTGTGAGTCTTGTAGCTGATGTTACTGTTATCTGCTTCTGTAAAGACTGTTGGTGGTTTGCTGTGTTAATCTGGGGTCTCCAAAGTGCCAAACTCAGTGACACACACACATAGATGGATGGATAGAGATGTATGGAGAGAGATTTGTTTCAAGGGCATGGCCCCCACATTCACAAAGTCTGGTGAATCCCAAATCTGCAGGTGAGGTGGCTGGCCAGAGATTTCTCCAGGCTGTTGGCCCAGACACCAGAGGTCAACGAGTAAGATGGAGAGTGGACTTTGCCAGAATATCCAATTACAAGTGGAGGCAGGGCACATCCTCAAAGAGACTTCTCTTCTCCTGGATTAACTGCTGACTTGCGACCGATCCTGGACAGTGATCCCATTCTGTCTCATGGTGGAAGAGCAGTGTCTGGTGTCTTTCAAACCATCAAGAATTGTAGCTCAGCCGACTTGACAGATAGCATTGGGCCCCTAAAACCGGCATGACGTTCAGTTCTTGCTTTCAGATACTATGTGTTTGAGGCCTAGTCAGAATGTCTGTGACTGAAGTGAATTCTGCACGTTCCTCTTCAGTTTATGTAGAACATCAGTTCTAACTGAAACCTCTACACTTGAACAGGAAAAGATAAAACATTCACTGCCCTCTCCACCCTGCAGGCAAGCTAAAATGTTAATCAGGTTACTGAGTGGGACCAATCCTCTGGTTTTCCTCCTTTCTTCAAACAGGTCTGCAACCTAACCCCTCCCCAATTCAGACCCCATGTAAGTCTGCACTGTCCTGTATTCGGCGCTCAGAATCTGGAGAAGCTAGCTCCTCTAAGCCAGCCAGCTTAATAAAATCTGAAACTCTGCTTCACCTCTCCGAATGGCCTTAGTTTCTTTGATGATGGATCAAGAGCTACTGTGACGCTCTCGAATCTAAAACTGCTGTAACACACTCATTTACTGGCTCCCTTTTCACTGAGGAAGAACTCTTAGTCATTCCACACGAGTGGAAAACCTGAGTTCACATGTGGGTGGCAGCCGACAGCATGGTGCACGCAGGGATGAGAGCCTCCCACCCACACACTAACGTCAGCCTGACTGACAGTTGTGCACGCAAATTCCTGTACACCATCCAACTAAGCTAGCACGTGACATCGTCAGTGCTGAACACCATGCATCACACCCGTCTAATATAAAATAATGCAGAAAAAGAAGAGTATACAGAGAAATACGTTTATTACATAGGATGTTTTTGGATATATAGAGCATTGGGATATATATAGATATGTTCTTGTTAAATGCCATCGACTCGTTTCCAACCCACAGCAACCCTGGATAGGGTTTATGAGGAACAGCTGGTAAGCTTGAACTGCCGTGGATCAAACCAACTTTGAAGTCCAGACAAGGTCAGTGGTTCAAAGTCACCAGCTGCTCCTCATAAACCCTGTACAGGGTCGCTATGGGTCGGAACCGACTCCATCTTGTAATACACTACACTACCAATGCTTTAT
>NW_006408790.1:761367-769680 GCF_000296735.1 Chrysochloris asiatica | reverse complement strand
GTTCCGACCCATAGCGACCCTGTACAGGGTTTCCGAGGGTGTAAATCTTTATGGGAGTAGAAAGCCTCATCTTTCTCCCGCGGAGCGGCTGGTAGTTTCAAACCGCTCACCTTAAGGTTCGCAGCCCGATTCGTAACCACTATACTACCAGAGTTCCTTACATACATTTTATATATATACACACACACGCTCCTTACATACATTTTATATATATATACACACACATATGTTGTTTCTCTTTCTATATATATGTAGAGAGAAGATAACCCCCCAATGCAAAAACATTACATTTATTATAATTAAATAAGAACAGAGAAGAAGATAAAGAGATTTGCTTGAAAAAGAAAAACAACCCTCCTCTCCCTTAGAACAAGGATCCCTGGTGGTTGTATGGGTTTAGGCACTGGACTGCCAACAGAAAGGTCAGTGGTTCAAACCCACACCAGCTGCTCCGAGGAAGCTGTGTGCTCCCATAAAGATTTACTGCCTCGGACCCCTACACAGGACATCTAAGAGTCTGGATTGACCCAATGGCAGTGCGTTTGGTTTGGGGTCCTCCGAACAGTGGGTCTCGGTTACATACTCGCTTCACTCTGGGAACTTTTAAAAGTGCAATCGGGTCAGGCCAGACCCCAGTCCAATTAAATCCAAACCTCAGGGGTGGGACACTACACTGTTCTTTGTTTTATTTTTAATCAGGTGTTTGTTGTGCTCCAGGTGACAGTCTACAGAGCATCTTCATCCCCCATTCATGGCTCCTCACAGCTGTGTCAGCTTCCTGTGTCCACCCTGGGTTCCTGTCTCCTTTCCTCCAAAATCTCTACCCTTCCTATCTTCTGATCTTTGCTTTGGGGCCAGTGCTGTCCTTTTAATCTTGGCATAATTGATCATTATGAGGAACATGTTCCCCTTAGGGTCATTGTCTACTTTATGGGCCTATCTGTTGTTTCGCTGAAAGGCAGTCTCTGAAAACAGCTTCTGTTCCAAGGAAACACAGTGTGTTAAAGTGTGAGGTCATGTGTTGGTGGTGGTAGGTGCTTTGAGTCGGTTCTGACTCGTAGTGACCCTGTGCACAACAAAATGAACCACTGCCCAGTCCTACGCCCTCCTCACAATCGCTGCTACACTTGGGTCCTTTGCTTCTGCCATTGTGTCAATCCATCTCCTTAAGGGTCTTCCTCTTTATCTCGAACCTTCCACTTTACCAAGCATGATGTCATTCTACAGGGACTGGTCCCTCCTGATAATATGTCTGAAGTATGAGAAACGAAGTCTCACCATCCTGGCTTTAAGAAGCACTCTGGCTACACTTTTTCCAACACATATTTGTTGTTCTTTTGGCAGTTCATAATACTTTTAATATTCTTCTCCAATACCATAACTCACATGCATCAATTCTTCTACTGTCTTCATTATTCACTGCTCAACTTTTACATGTATATGAGGTGACTGAAAATACTAAGGCTTGGGTCAGACCCACCTTAGTCCTCAAACTTGTATCTTCGCTCTTCAACACTTTAAAGAGCTCCTTTGCAGCAGATTTGCCTAATGCAATACGTCGTTTGATTTCTTGCCAATTGCTTTAATGAGTGTTGATTGTGGATGCAAGCAAAATGAAGTCTTTGACAACATCAATCTTTTCTCCATTCATCAGTGAAGTTAACCCATCACAGAAGGTCAAATTTTATGTGAGACCACTATTGTAAAAAGTCAAGAAAGCATTTCCACAGAGGAGAAAAGAAAAGGTGCGTGGGAATCTTTCATGTACACTGCTGCTAAGAAGCCTTTCTACAAAAGCTACATATGGCATGATTCACTTACGTGATATTTTGGAAAGAGAATGCTCTGCCGATAAGAAGACCATGAATGGTTGCCAGGAGCCCAAGGGATCGGGTGTATGTGTTTGGGGTGGGGGGATGACTAGGAAAGGTGGAGGACTTTTTAGGACAGTGGGACTGGTCATTGTGCATCTGTCTGCCAGAACCCACAGAACTGTATTCACAGGCAGAGTGAACCCTGAGGTAAGCTATAAAAACAGAAACTCAAGCCCATTACTGTTGAGTCGGTTCTGACCCATAGTGACCCTGAATGACAGAGCAGATTGCCCCCTAGGGTTTTCCAGGGCACTATCTTTAGGGGAGCTGATGGTCAAGTCTTTCCCCCTCACACTGACTAGTGGGTTCCAACAGCAAAACTTTCAGTTAGTAGTCAAGCGATTAACCATTTGGGCCACCAGATGAACTATGTTGTTGTTGTTGTTAAGTACTGTCAACCCCTTTATAGGGTTTGCAAGGAGCAGCTGGTGAGCTGGAGCTATCAACCTTGCAGTTCAAACGGTTTGGCAGTCTGATGCATTAGCCCACAGCGCCACACCAGGGATTTTAGTTAATTGCAATGCATTGATATGGTCGGTGGTTCAAACCCACCAGCTGCTCCTCAGAAACCCTATACAGGGTCACTTTGAGTCAGAATGGACTCGATGGCACATCACAACTAATAATAAGGGAAATTATATATAGGTAAGGAGCATAGCGTAGTGGTTACGAGTTGGGCTGCTAACCATAGGGTCAGCAATTTGAAACTACAGCAGTTTCATGGGAGAACGATGTGGCTCTCAACTCCTGTAAAGATTTATTGTTATTAGGTGCCATCGAGTCAGGGCAACTCATAGCAACCCTATGCACAGCAGAATGAAACACTGCCCAATCCTGGACCAGCCTCACTATTGTTGCCATGCTTGAGTCCATCGATGCAGCCACTTGGCCAATCCATCTTGTTGGGGGTCTTCCTCTTTTTCTCTGACCCTCCACCTTACTAAACATGATATTCTTCTCCAGCGACTGATCCCTCCTGACAATATGTCTGAAGTATGAGAGACGAAGTTTGGCCATCTTGGCCTCCAAAGAGCACTCTGGCTGCACTTCTTCCAAAACGGATCTACTGGTTCTTTTGACAGCCCATGGCACTTTCAATATTCTCCTCCAACACCATAACTCAAAAGCATCAATTCTTCTACAGTATTCCTTAAATCTGTAAAGATTTACAGCCTTGGAAACCCTCTACCAGGGGTGATAAGTCAGATCCGACTCCACAGCACAGAACCACTACCATGTATAGGCGGGGGAGGTGGAGAAGGCAGGGAACTCTACTTTTCACTCAATTTTTTCATCAGTCTAAATCTGCAGCAAATAACAGTCTATTCACTTAAAAAATGATTGTGAATAAAAAATGAAAAAAAGTGATTTTTTTTTTTTATTTTAGCTGCTCTCAGTCTCAGTGGATGTCGCTCCTGACTTATGTGTCCCTCGGATGTCTCTGAGAACAGTGTAAGTCCAGGGCGTCTTCATCAGCAACGTTCCTTTTGCTGACAGTGGGTCACAGACACCATGGCAACGGCATTGACTATTCGACATACCAAGAGTGGCGACAGAGATAATCATCTTAATAAAGCCTCCTTGAGAGAAATGCTCCGCTCTGGGGATTTGATTTCTCCGTTGCCACTTGGAGACAAATCATAATAATTGTTATGTCAGTTGTGAGTGGAGATTTTTTTACCTTCACGTCCCAGTCAGCTCAGAGAGCCCGAGTCTAACTGTCACTACAAGATGATTAAGTGCCTGCTCCGGGAACCACAGACAGCAGCTACCTTCCGGGCTGTGCACTGAATCCCCTGGAATAAAATCCATGTTCCAGAACTCTTCCAATCCCACAATGTGCTGCGGCTACTGTTAATCAAATACTTAAAAAAGAAGTATATTAACTTTTGAAGGAGCTCTGGGAGTGCCCTAGGTTAAGCTCTGGGCTGCTAACTGTAATGTCAGCAGTTCAAACCCACCAGTAGCTCCAAGAAAGAACAATGAGGTCTGTCTGGTCTCATGAAGTCTCAGAAACTCTATGGGCAGTTGTACCCGGTCCTGTGGGGTCCCTAGGAGTCAAGGTAGACTGGAAGGCAGAAGTCTGGACTTTTTGGTTTCTCTCCATTTATAATGGACAGGCAGAGAAGACTCCCCCGTTTGTATAAGGGATGGATGCTGAACACACACCCTCCCGTGACAAGCCTAGAAGGGCAGGTTATCTAGACTAAAGCCATTGAAATGAAGTGGAATAATTGAAAAGGCCGGAAGTACGAGCCTCTAATCCCACGGATTCTACAGACACTCGTATTCTAGGAGGCTGTTTTCTTCCGTCAAATTTCCAGTGTAATCTACTGAGTTGCTTCATCATTTTGGGGTGTCTGACTTCAAGAAGCAGCTTATCAGACCTTCACCATGAAGGCAGCCTACATGAGCAACAGGACTCCTCTCTGAGCACAAAGACAGTGAAGGTTTAATTACAGCACTTGTCAGTGACAAGTGTCTGTGAGTCCAGAGATTCAACTGAAGGACATTTTTCTTCATCTGTATTTCTTAACCCTTTCAACACCAAACTGATGGCAATCGGTTGGGAATTTTGGTTTGATTTTTTTTGTTGTTGAAATCTGGTTTCTCCAATAATGAAAGGCATTTTGAATAAGTGAACACAATTTTTCTCAGGTAATATGGATATTGGTACAATTGTTGTTGTTGTTGCCATCGGGTTGGTTGTAACTCACAGCAATCTTATGCACAATAAAAAGAAACAGTGCCCAGTCCTGTGCCAACCTTACAATTGTTGTTGACCTCGAGCACATTGCTGTTGCCACGGTGCCAATCTGCCTTGTTAGGTGTCTTTGGATTTTTCACTGACCATCCACTTCACCCAGCGTGATGTCCTTCTCCAGGGACTGGTCCCTCCTGATAACATGTCCCAAGTATGAAAGAGGAAGTGTCACCATCCTGGCTCCGAAGGAGCGCTCTGGCTGTACTTCTTCCAGAACAGATCTGTGTGTTCTTCTGGAAGTCCCTGGTACTTTTAATATTCGCCTCCAACACCAGAACTCAAATGCATCAATTCTTCTATGTCTTCCTTATTCATTGTCCAACTTTCATGTGCTTGAGTTTATTGAAAATACCATGGCTTGGATCAAGCACACCTTAGTCCTCAAACTGGCATTTTTGCTCTTGCTCTTTAAAGAGGTCTTGTGCAGAAGATTTTCCTAATACAAAATGTCATTTGATTTCTTGACTGCTACTTTAATGAGTATTGATGGTTGATTCAAATAAAATGAAGTCTTTGACAACTTAAATCTCTTCTCCATTCATCACGACAATTGTTTATTGGTCCACTGGTGAGGAATTTTGTTTTCTTTTCATTGAGGTGCAATCCATACCAAAGGCTGTGTTCTTTTACCTTCATCAGAAAGTATTTTAAGTTTTCTTCACTTTCAGCAAGCAAGGTTGTATCATCTGCATATCACAGGTTGTTAATGAGTCTTCCTCCAATCCTAATTATGTGCTTTTCAGATTATGTGATCTGCATACAGATTGAATAAGTATGATGAAAGAATACAACCCTGTTGTTGTTAGGTGCCATCGAGTCAGTACCAACTCATAGGGACCCTATGCACAACAGAACAAAACACTGCCCATTCCAGGGCCAACCTCACAATTGTTGCCATGCTTGAGCCAATTGATGCTGCCACTTTGCCAATCTGTCTTGCTGGGAAGCTTCCTCTTTTTCTCTGACCCTCCACCTTACCAAACATGGTATCTTTCTCCTGGTCCCTCCTGACAATATATGCAAAGTATGAGAGACAAAGTCTGGCCATCCTGGCCTCCAAGGAGCACTCTGGCTGCACTTCTTCCAACACAGATCTCTTTGTTATTTTGGCAGTCCATGGCACTTTCAATATTCTCCTCCAACACCATAACTCAAAAGCATCAATTCTTCTACAGTCTTCCTTATTCACTGTCCAGCTTTCACATGCATATGAGGTTATTGAAAATACCATGGCTTGGGTCAGGTGCACCTTAGTCCTCAAACTGACATCTTTGCTTTTCAACACTTTAAAAAGGTCTTGTGCAGCAGATTTGCCTAATGCAATACGTCGTTTGATCTCCAGACTGCTGCTTCCATGAGTGCTGATAGTTGATCCAAGAAAAATGAAGTCTTTGACAACTTTAATCTTTTCTCCATTGATAAGAATGTCATTTATTGGTTCATAGGTGAGGACTTTTGTTTTCTTTACATTAAGATGCAATCCATACAGAAGGCTGTGGTCTTTGATCTTCATCAGTAAGTATTTTAAGTCTTCCTCACTTTCAGCAAGCAAGGTTGTATCATCTGCATATCGCAAGTTGTTAATGAGTCTCCTCCAATCCTGATGCCATGTTTTTCTTCATATTACCCAGCTTTTTAAATTATTTGCTCAGCATACAGGTTGAATAAGTATGGTGAAAGAATATATCCCTGGTGCACACCTTTCCTCATTTTAAACCATTCAGTGTTCCCATGTTTTGTTCGAACAACATCCTCTTGGTCTATGTACAGGTACCTCATGAGCACAATTAAATGTTCAGGAATACTCATACTTCGCAGTGTTGTCTATAGCATGTCATGAACTACACAGTGGAAAACTTTGAATAGTCAATAAAGCACAGGTAAACATCTTTCTGGCATTCTCTGCTTTCAGCCAAGATCCATTTGATGTCATGAAATCCCTCATTCCATGTCTTCATCTGAATCCAGCTTGAACCTCTGGTAGTTCCCTGTCAATGTACTGCTGCAATTGCTTTTAAATTATCTTTAGCAAAATTTACTTGCGTGCAATATTAATGCTATTATCCGGTGATTTTTGCATTCCATTCAGTCATCTCTCTTTGGAATCGGCACAAATATGGAATTTTTCCAGTGAGTTGGCCAGGTAGTCTTTCAAATGTCTTGGCAGAGATGACGCAGTGCCTCCAGTGCTGCCTCTGTTTGTTGAAAGATTTCAATTTGTGTTCCATTACTTCCCAGAACCTTGTTCTTTGCCAATTCCTTCAGTGCTCCTTGGATTTCTTCCTTCAGTATCATTAACTCTTTTTTATTTTTTAATGTTTTATTGTGAACATGAGCTTTACATTCATCCTATCGTATATCGTTCCATTGCCATGGTTACAATCTCTTCCATGCATCATCAACTAAGCAAAGGATATACCCTGCAAGCCTGCCCCCCAGTCATCAGCACACAGCCCCTCTCCCTCTCTGGGTCTAAAGTCCCCAGCTGCTTCATAGCTCCACATCATTGTCTCTGACTCCATCTCTGGCGTCACTGCTCCTCTGGATAGGGTTCCACACTCCGCTTTTCTCCCTAGATGGTCCCAGGGACCTACGCTCCTAGATTGCAAAGTCAATCACTCCCCTCTTTTTAACTACAAAATATCTGCCTTTATATTTCCAAACCTCACATCAGTCCTGATAACAATTATTCACTATTGTATCACAAGAGACCTATCCCCATCTCCTTTCATCAGCCCCACCCAGACAGATTGGCTGCTACTCAGTGGAGATTCTATCTTCCTCCACGTCCTCTGGATCTAGACTCCCTCTTGAAAGCTTGTAAACCAGTCACTTCTTGCCTTTGTAGCCTCCCCATTTTGGGTAGCCAATGTCCAAGTTGCCCATCCCTGTCTACTCTGTATATGGAGGGGATGGGAATGATCCTTGCTATAAAGATTTGTTCCCTCCTTTGAGCTACTGCATCCATAGGTGTAGGTCAAGTTCATCAAATTGTATCAGATTACTCTTTTTTCCTCTTCTCTCTTCTTCTAGTTGAGCTCTGATCATCCAGTCATTGAAGCCAGTCCAAGTGGATAATATCTGCAAGTGTGGGTGTTCTTATGTTCTTATGCATATACCCTCTCTTCCTATCATCTGGACACTTCACTTTCCACTCTAGTCCTCTGTGGCTGTGTTACTGACTCTGGGCCCGAGAATCCCCAGGTCTTGCAACACTGCTGGCCAACCAGGTCTCCACCCAAGTTCCCAGGAGTGTATTGAACGTTGTAGGGCTTAGCTCGCAACTTCATTGCTGCTTTTTCCTCACGTCATCCCCTATCAGAGATGAACGTGGTCACCAATCAGAGCGTATATTCCCATTGAGTCTTAGTCTTGGAAGGGGGTTTGCCCTGAGGGGACATGACCACTTGCCTTCATGTCTCCTGGGTGAGCAACTTGCTTGTTTTTGTAGTAATCAGTTAACTGCCTATAGTATTTTATATTTTTCCTGTCAGTCTATCTTTCGAGACATATCTTCTGTTCTTCTATCTGTTCCAGACTGGTCTGCATGTCCATTCAAGTGGAAATTTCCCACCTCAGAAGATTCTGGATGGGGTTCAAGATTCCACCTATGGTCTTATGTATTGCAGAGGCTCCGCAGGAAGCCTCCTTCACTGGGCACATTGTAGCCCCATT
>NW_006408790.1:730122-757773 GCF_000296735.1 Chrysochloris asiatica | reverse complement strand
TGTGCATGGGGTCGCTATGAGTCGGTTCTGACTCGATGGCACCTGATAACAACAACATCATTTCAGTCACCAAAGCCCTAATTTCCAACTGATCCTTCCTCTTTGTTTCAAACCTTTGCATTCCAATCACCAATAATTACCAATACATCTTGATTGGATATTTGATCAATTTCAGACTGAAGAAGTTGATGGTGATGTGCTGTGGATTCGGTTCTGACTCACAGTGACCCTGAACAGGGTTTCTGAGGCTGTGAATCTTTAAGGGAGCAGAAAGCCTCATCTTTCTCCCACAGAATGGCTGGTAGTTTTGAACTGCTGACCTTGAAGTTAGCAGCCCTACTCCTAACCACTAAGCTACCAGAGCTCCTTGAAGAACTTGGTAGAATTCTTCAGTTTCATCATCACTGCCTTTATTAAGTAAACACAAGACAAACACAAACAGAGATCCTCTAAGTGAGGGCAATCTTAGACACCATGATGAGTTTCCAAAGTTCCACTTCCACGTGGTGACCTTTTGTAGACCACAGGGAACACCGGAGTGTCCTCCCAGAACCATGAATGATGGCAGCAATGTGTCACCAATGCAGGTTGGGCCTAGGAAAGCAGGGAGGGGGTGTTGCAGATAGGAGAGCTTACAAACTGTGCCCGAGCTCTCGGGTAGGACATCATAACCAGATAACCATTAAAGGGCGTCTCCATGACCGTTCCAGTGAAGGCCAGCTGGGAAGTGGCCCCAAACCCACTTTAAATTATACTCTGCTTCTTCCTCTGACAATTGAGCTCTCAGAGGTGCACGGGGCACTCAAAAAACTGGCATCTGAACACTTCAACCTAGACACAATGTGGAATTCAGTTCTGCCTGACTCAAGCCGTTCGCAGGCAAAAAGCCTTCAGATTTCATGCTCTCCAGCAGATATTATTATAATGTTGTTGCTGTTGTTAAGTGTCATCAAGTCAGTTCTGACTCATAGCAACCCTTAATGGGTTTCCAAGGAGCGACTGATGAGTTTAAACTGCCAATTTTGCAGTTCAAACCCATCTTTTGGTTGACTTCTTATCCTTCAGTGCTACACCTTGTTGTTGTTGTTGTTGTTGTAAAGTGCTTTTGAGTCGGTTCCAACCCATAGTGACCCTGTATAGGGTTTCCGAGGAGCAGCTGGTGAGCTTGAACCACCGACCTTGCCGTTCAAACAGCTTTGCAGTCTGGCGCATTAGCCCACAGCACCACACCAGGACTCCTACAGTGCCACCCCTGACGCGTACCATATATAGAACACAGCGTATGTTCCCTGTAAGTTTTCCTACAGTGGTGACCTTGGAGTGATTTTTAGTACAAAACTTCACAAAATAGCCTACCATATCACATAGCATCATGCAGCCAAAAATCTAAGGATTTAGAAAATGCATATAATTGCATCCTGGTTTTTTTTATTTGCGTTGAAAATTTTGAATGCTTTAAAGTGGCAAATCTAAGTAGTTTTGCAAACTAACAGAAGTCCAGCTGGCACAGTAGGTTAAGTGCTGGGCTTCTAACTGCAAGGTTGGTGGTTCAAACCCACCTGCCACACTCCTCGGAATGATGAGGCAACCAGCTCCCACAGAGACTTCCAGTCTCAGAAACCCTGAAGAAGAGCTCTGCTCTGTCCTATGGGGAAGCTGTGAGTCAGAATCAACTCGACAGGACTGGATGGGTATCAGCTCAAAGTCTGAGGGTTTGAACCAACCCAGCAGCTCCACAGAAGAAAGGTCTGGCAATCGCCTTTCTTAAAATTGTTGTTGTTGTGTTGTTAAGTGCCGACTCATAGCGACCCTGCACAGGGTTTCCGAGGCTGTAAATCTTTACAGGAGCAGAAAGCCTCATCATTCTGCCACAGAACCACTGGTAGTTTTGAATTGCTGATCTTGAGGTTAGCAGCCCGATTCATAACCAAGAAAACCCTATATCGCCATTCCACGCTGACCTGTTGGGTCGCTGGGAGTCAGTGGGTGGGTGGTAGCAGGATTGAGTTAGGAATCTCCTGGGAAGATCGAAGCTTTAGAAGGTCCAGAGGCAAGAATGTAAGGGGGGTGGCGGGGGTGGACACCCTAGTGAAGACAAGAGCTTGTCCACACGGAATTTGCTTTTTGTTTCAGGAACTGTGGAAACTGGGGCTGTGATTTCTCAGTGCATAGAAAGGAAGTCTCGGGACTACCTTCCCAAGGCAGGCCTGCACCTGCATCCATTTTCAGGCATGTGATACTCATTTGCACAAAAGGAGTAAGGAGGCAGCTAACTGCAGGATCAACACTGGAAAAGCTCAGCAGTCCTTGGAACAATGTCCCATCCTAGCTGCTTAGCCCAATTTCCTGTCACCTTCCAGACACCGGTGTTCTTAAACTCGCCTTAGATTCCCAGGGATGTTTTGGTGTGGCGATGCCACCTTACTCCCTGAGTGGTAACCCTCCATAAAGTTTTCGGAGTTTCAAACAAGGATTGGAAGTGATTCTGTTATTTAAAAAGGGATACATTGACCATAAAATACAATGCTGTGTATATATATAAATGCCTATTGTATGTGTCTAATACATACATACATGCATGTTGTTGTTGTTATTATGTGCCATCAAGTTAATTCAGACTCACAGCGACACTGTATAGGGTTTCTAAAAAGCAGCTGGTGGGTTTGAACTGCTGACCTTGTGGTTTGCAGTCCAGCGCTGATCCTACAGTGCCACACTAGTATATATACCCACCAAAATCAAACCCATATAGGATTTCTGAGGCTGTAAATCATTACAGCAGCAGACAGCCTCATCTGTCTCCCTATGAGTGGTTGGTGGGTTTGAACTGCCAACCTGTGGTTAGCAGTCCAGTGCTTATCCTAAAGCACCACCAGGGCTCCTTATATATGTGTGTAACCTCTCTCTCTCTCTCTATCTTTCTATCTATATACATACAGATAGAGAGAGAGAGAGAGAGAGAGAGAGAGAGAGAGAGAGAGGTTCCTGGTGTACCACTGTAGGATAAGCCCTGGACAGTTCAAACCGACCACCTGTTCCTCAGAGACCTTAAACAGGGTCCTGTTACTCAGAACTGACTTAATAGCACTTACGAACAACAGCTATATATATATATATATAATATATAATACCAGGAGTCCTGGTATAGCGCTGCTGGACTGCAAGTTCAGTTTGAACTGCAAGGTCAGTGGTTCAAACTCACCAGCCACTCCTCGGAAACCCTATTCAGGGTCACTATGAATGGAACCAACTCGACAGCACTAAACAACAACATATATGTGTGTGTGTGACATCATAGGATCATGCACAGGACTGTGAACCGCAAGGTCAGCAGTTCAAACTCACCAGACAGTCCCCGAAAACCCTACAGAGGGTCACTATGAGTCAGAACTCACTCTAAAGCACTCAACAACATGTATCTACATAGCCCTCGTGAGGTTCTGTAGGATAAGCACTGGACTGATAACCAAAAGGCATACAACAACAAATGTATATACACCCACCCACACACCCACACCCATATATATATATATATGATTATTGTTTAGTGCCGGTACTTCAAACTCACCAGCCACTCCTTGGAAACCCTGTATAGGGTCTCTATGGTTCAGAACTGACTCAATGGCACTTAACACCAACGACACTGCTTTTAGCGTTGGATGAATCTTCAAGTGTTGTTCACGTGTATTGAAAAGAGGCACTTGTTCAGGGGTGGTCCGGGAAATGAGAACCAGAATCTTGGATTCTGATGAAGGAGGTGGAAAGTTGGCTGACCTTCTCAGAATCCATGTTTCACAGTGAAGACAATTCTGCTGCATGCAGCTTCCCACAGGGAGTGGTCCTGATATTCTCAAAGCTGCAGTTACAGGAGATGCTGATGGGCAGCACAGGCGTCATTGGTTTCACCATAATGTGTGTCAAGGTCCTTGGGGCAACTTCTCGGGGTGACTTCAAGGTCCTTGGGGCGATGGCTCTTTTTAAGCCTGTTGCTGACCTTTACTTGCACAATTTATTCTCTGGACCTGGGGACAATGGTTAAGTCTCCACTGATCATGAAAAGGTCAATAGTTCAAATCTATCACTGGTTCTGAATGACAGAGAATTGGCAAGCCATTCCAGTAAAGATGGCAGCCTGGGAAACCCTGTACAGGGTCGCTATGAGTCAGAACCAACTCCACGGCACATAACAACAACAGTGACACAATAGATGACAGCCTAGGAGACCCTGTGGGGCAGTTCTACTCTGTCACATGGGGGCACTGTGAGTGGATGATATGTACAAGTATAGACGAGTATATAGTGACACAATAGATGACAGCCTAGGAAACCCTGTGGGGCAGTTCTCCTCTGTTACACCAGGGGGTGCTGTGAGTGGATGATCTATAAGAGTATATATGAGTATATAGTGACACAATAGATGACAGCCTAGGAAACCCTGTGGGACAGTTCTACTCTGTTACACCAGGGGGTGCTGTGAGTGGATGATCTATAAGAGTATATATGAGTATATAGTGACACAGTAGATGACAGCCTAGGAAACCCTGTGGAGCAGTTCTCCTCTGTTACACCAGGGGGCACTGTGAGTGGATGATATATACAAGTATAGACGAGTATATAGTGACCCAATAGATGACAGCCTAGGAAACCCTGTGGGGCAGTTATACTCTGTTACACCAGGGGGCGCTGTGAGTGGATGATATATAAGAGTGTATATGAGTATATAGTGACACAATAGATGACAGCCTGGGAAACCCTGTGGGGCAGTTCTCCTCTGTTACACCAGGGGGCACTGTGAGTGGCTGATATATAAGAATATATATGAGTATATAGTGACCCAATAGATGACAGCCTAGGAAACCCTGTGGAGCAGTTCTCCTCTGTTACACCAGGGGGCACTGTGAGTAGATGATCTATAAGAGTATATATGAGTATATAGTGACACAATAGATGACAGCCTAGGAAACCCTGTGGGACAGTTCTACTCTGTTACACCAGGGGGCGCTGTGAGTGGATGATCTATAAGAGTATATATGAGTATATAGTGACACAATAGATGACAGCCTAGGAAACCCTGTGGGACAGTTCTACTCTATTACATGGGGGCACTGTGAATCAGAATCAACTCAGCCGCAGTAGGTCTTATTATTTGTTCTGTTGGTTTTTTTAGTAAGGTGAACATGTCTGACTGAGAAAAACAACATGATTACTCAGGAAGTGTATAGACCAGTGCCATCAAATGGAACCAAATTGTTACCAAGCTTGCATGTCAGAGTAGAACTGTGCCCACAGGGTTCTCAGTGGATGATGTTTCATAAGTAGATTGCCAGGTGTTTCTTCCTGGCTGGACTGAAACCATCAATTTTCGGTCAGCAACAAATGTAGCATCAAGTTTGCACCACCCAAATTCATTGTCATTGAGTCGATTGTGACTTACAGAGACAGCTGTATGGGGTCTCTGAGGTTATAAATGCTTAAATGCCTAAAAGCGGTGGCTTATGGAGTTGAACCACTAACACTATGGTTAGCAGCCCAGTTCTGAACCCATGGAGTCCCAGGCTCCTTTTGTCCCACGTGGGTGCTGTGGAAGTCCAGTGGGTTAGTAATAACAGTCAAGGTGAGAGTGCTGTGCAGAGCCCCTTGCTGGGTGTTCAGGGAAGGGATGTGGGGGGCTGCAAACCTAAGGCCAGGAGCCTACGGGCGAGGTGGGACTTGCATGATTTGTGTTATACAATGATTGTCCAGGGTGGGCAGCATGCTGTGCAGCCTAAGTTAGAACTGCTCCCCTAGGGGAGAGATGGATTGCTCTGTAAGGTCTCCCCTTTCCTCACCCTTGATTATATAAAGCCAATTTCCCCTTAAATGCCTGGAAGGTAAGTTGTTCAGAAGACTCAGCCAGCATCACTGACAGGAGCTCTCAGTGTAACAACAGAGTTCTCAGGGTGTTAACTTCCGGCGAGCAAGGGGTGTTGCCAAGTGTACATTCTGTTTGCAGAGCCTGCCTACAACACCACACTGAACCCGGCAGCCCACGGTCCATCATGTGCCGAGCTGGATTTTCATCACCCTGAAAGCGTTCTAGCAGCTCAGATCTGCTGCTGTGTGTTCTGCAAATCAAGGCTGACACCTAACAAGGACGCGTCCCCTGGCATGGTGCCTACCTGCCTTCAGAGCACTGTGCACGCTCTTCCGGGGAAGGTCTGGCTGTCTTTTGTGTGTCCAGCAAGGCAGGGAGGACATTCAGGGTTGCCCTGCTGTTTGGGCTGAGGGCTGGGAGGAGAGATTGAACCAGGCCTCTTCATTCCCTGAAGGGTTCTGTTCTCTCGGGCCCTCGGCTGACACCAGGGCTGGGGCTTCCAGTCACGCAGGCGCCACGTGACATGGGACGATCCTTAGTGCGGTGGTTCCAGACCCTTCCCCCGCCTCTACCCCCACCACTACCAGGCTTCCTCCCCTCCCCCCGCAACACTTCTGAACACCCTGCCCAGTTCAAGCTGTGTTCCTTGGAAGCTTGCCACCCACCCGTCCGGGCCCCGTGCAGAAGTGGGGCTGAGGTTATGGAAAATGCCATACAGGCTCTGGTTGTTTTCTGGCCTTCACAGGATACATGGGAGTGAGCCCTTAGTTTACCATTTGCTGTAGCGTTTATGCTATGTAAGGAGGAACCTGGCAGCACACTGGGTTAAGCATTGGGTTGCTAATTTCAAGGTCAGCAGTTCAAACCCTCCAGTTGATCCTACAGCCTTGAAAACTCTATGGGGCAGTTCTACTCTGTGCTATGGGGTTCTTTGTTGTTTGTATCTGGGTAAGAATACAGAGTCCTGGTGTGGCACTGTAGAATAAGGATTGGACTGCTAACTGCAAAGTTGGCAGTTCAAACCCACCAGCTGCTCCTCAGAAGCCCTGTGAACCAAGTCCACAGCATATAACATTTGTTGTTGTTGTTGTTAAGTGCCATTGAGTTAAGTCAGACTCATAGCAATCCTGTGTAGGGTTTCCGAGGTTTGTAAATCTTCATAGGAGCAGAAACCCTCATCTTTCTCCTGCGGAGCAGCTGGTGAGCTCAAACTGCTGATGACCTTGTGGTTCACAGCCCAGTGCTTATTCTATGGAACCACTATGCTCCGGATACATGTGTACATGTATGGAGCCCTGCTATGTATATGTGTGTGTGAAGTGCCATCAAGTCAATTCTGACCCAGAGCGATCCTGTTTCCAAGGAGCAGCTGGTGAGCTTGAACCGCTGACCTCGCAGTTCCAACCGACCTTGCAGTCCAGTGCCTACCCTCCAGTGCCACACCAGGAATTCCCATCTACAACCTCTGAGAACCTGAGGGACACAGGAGTTGTGTCATCAGCTGCAAAGGGTGAAGAGCATGTCCAATGTCATTGTCACAGGGATTTGCTGGCTGTCCATCAAGTCAGGGGTCCTGGTGGCACAGGAGGTTAAATGCTGGGCTGCGACCCCAAAGGTCCGCAGTTTGAACCACCAGCTACTCTTTGGGAGAAAGGTGAGGACATGGCTTCTGTAAAGGTTACACCCTTGGGAGTCCTGTCAAGGCGGTTCCGTTCTGGAAGTGCCAGTGAGTCGCTTTGGACCATAGTGATTCTTATATAGTGTTTTCTGAAGAGCAGCTGGTAGGTTTGAACTGCCGACCTTGTGCTTATCAGTGCAGTGCTGATCCTGTAGGGTTGCTAAGAGTTGGATTCAATTCAACATTTGTGGGTTTATCCATCAAGTTTGTGGGAAATTTTCAGTAACTGAGCATTTCATCTGTCTTTAGAATCAGAGTGTTTATAACCATAAATCCATTCGTTTTACAAATTAGGTGATCATGTAATTAGAGTGAACAAAATCAGAGGTAAATATTCATCTTCTTTGTAGCATCTGAATTCAAAGTTAGTATTCAGGACCTTAAGCGTGCTCTCTAAGACAGGCTGGTGGTATTGTTGGGTACCTTCCAGTGGATATCAGCTCTCAGAATGGCCATGTGGCAGAGGACAAACTGCTGCACTCTCATCTTGGTGGCAGGAAAATCACCAGATCTTTCTCTCAAGGGAACCACTTGGTGACTTCAAACCCCAAAGTTGGTTTGAACTACAAGGTCGGCAGTCCAAACTTACCAGCCGCTCCTCAGAAACCCTATACAGGGTCGCTATGGGTTGGAACCAACTCGATGGCACTTCACAACCACCACCACCTTTGGGTCAGCAGCCAAGTGCTTAACCATCACAGTAGTGGCTGAACAATGGCAAAATAAACTTTAAAAATAAAACCCTCATTTTACAATCTCAAAGTGGCGTCGCCGCATTCAACAGGAGTTGGAATGGTCTTTTTTTGCATTAACCAGTTTTAGCAATTACTCAGCTGAATGCACAAGATTTGCTACTTTAATGTTGTCATCTTTTTATCATAAAGACATCTGTAGGTTGTAAGTACTAAGATGGTTTTTCCAAACCATTTCAGCAACAATGAAAGACTTATTTGCTGGGCCACAAGATTGGTTTGAACCGCAGGGTCGGCGGTTCAAGCTCATCAGCCGCTCATGGGAAACCCTATACAGAATCACTATGGGTCAGAACCCACTCGACAGCACTTCATAACAACAATTTTCATATTAGAAGCATGGTGGCTTCATACGATAAGCAATAGACTACGAACCGCGCGGCCCACGGTTCGAGCCGACCAGCTGCTCTGTGGGAGACAGATGAGACTTTTTGCTCACTCAGAGATCACTAAAGCTCAGAAAGCTATATGGGGTCACTATGAGTCAGAACTGACTTGACAGTATTGAACAACAGTCTTGACCCTGCAAATTCTTCTTAATGAGCCTTGCGGTTTCTGGTTAAAAGCAAAAACAAAAATACAGACAAGAATAGTAGATTTGGTGGGACAGTATTTCCAAAGTTTTTCAGGACTCATTTAAGGATACGGTGCTGAAGTCTCGATTAATCTCCACATACCAAATTCTCAGCTAGCCCGAGAGCGTTGATTCAAACATATATATATATATATATTTATACATCTGCAACCCTTCTTGGGGAAAAAAAAGAGATTTTATTAAGGCTCACAAAAAAGAATTATTATGAGATATTTTATTAAACATCCTTTTTTTCACCTTAAAAAGCAAATTCTTCTTTCCAAAGCTACTTCTCCAAATGTTGGAATACTGCTAGAGAAAATGTTAGACCATTCACAGCGTCAAACATGCATTTATAGTCAAGCATTTGGAGGTGCGGGGGAGGGGGAGGGCTGGGGGGGGGGGCGGGCGGTGTGCAGGCTTACAGCTCTCAGCTACTAGCTGGAAAGTTAGCACTTTGAACCCAAACACAGGTGCCTCACAAGACAGGCAAGGCAATCTGCTTCTGGATGGTCACAGCCTGCTCTGCAGACCTGGGGTCACTAAGAATCAGAATGGACTCTGCAGCAACATTCTGGAATTGAAACAACCGTAACTTTTCCTTCTGTAACGTTTTCTGCTCCAGCTGCCACTGATTCGGTTGTGACGCGTGGCGCCCCCATGTGTGTCGGAGTGGAAGTGTGCTCAGTAGGGTTTTCAGGGCTTGATCTTTCAGAAGTAGATCCTCAGGCCTTTTTCCTGAGGCTTCTTTAAGTAAATTCAAAAGGTCAAACTTTTGTTTAGTAGTATTTATATCATCTAGAGCAGGGTGGGGAACATCCGGCCTGCAGGCCTTATGTTGTTGTTATTAAGTGCTATTGAATTGGTTCCAACCCATAGCAACCCTGTAGAGGGTTTCTGAGGAGCAGCTGGTGAGCTTGAACCGCTGACCTTGCAGTTCAAACCAACCTTGCAATCCAGTGCATTAATCCACAGTGCCACTTCAGGACTCCTTGGGCTTCTATTAATATGTGTTCGTGTGCGTTCTTCCATTTAGATTTGTAAGAGCCCTAGTGGCACAATGGTTAAGCGCTCAGCAGCTAACAGATTGAAGGTTTGAACCCACTCAGCAGCAGCGTGGAGAAATATGAGGCTGTCTGCGCTGGCAAGAGGGCATCCTAAGGACTGTTTTCTCTCTCACACAGGATCACTGTGAATGGGGATCAACGCTTGGCACACAGCGACAACAAATGACTCCATAAGAAGGGATGGAGTGGCCAGCCTGTGGCTAATCCTGCAGCTCCCATGCCTTTGTCCTATTAAGGAGGCGGAGTCTCTCCGGGATACAGCACAAGGTGGCGCTGTTGCACTGATGTTCCATCCACCAACGCAAATCCATCCCTGCAGGCCATCTGTAGGAGAGATCTGAAAGTGAGTATGCAGTCAAGGCAAGAGGGATGGGTTCTGCAGATCCGGTGGTTTACAGAGCAGTGCAGAAGCCCCGGTGGCCCAGTGGATAAACACTCAGCTGCTAATCACAAGCTCTGTGGTTCTCACCAACCCAGAGGTACACGGGAGACAGAGCTGGTGGTGTGCTTCCGGATAGAGTGAAGTCAAAAAACCAAACCACCGCCATTGACTCCTAGCAACCCTATAGGACAGATCCAAACTGCTCCTTAGGGTTTCTGAGACTATATAGCTTTACGGCAGCAGACAGCTTCTCTTTCTGCCATGGAATAGCTGGTGGGTTTGAACCGCCAACCTGAGTTTACTATTCCAACACTTAACCCATTGCATCACCAGGGTCCTGTCATTTGTAACAGGTGACACATTTACAGAGGAGCCCTGGTGATGTGGCCACTAACCAAGTAAAAGGTTCAAACCCACCCAGCTGCTCCATGGGAGAAAGACCCAGTGATCTGTTCCCATAAAGATGGCAGTCTTACAAACCCAGTGGACAAGTCTACTTTGTCACATGAGCTGGCTTGGAGTTGAAACTGACTTAACACAACCCAATAACAAAACAACGTGTGTAAACCACAGCTGTCGACAGTTCCGACTCATAGGCCTCATAGAGACTGCGTAGAACAAAGGAGAACTGCCCCACAGGACTTCCCAGATTGTAGTCTTCACAATATAAGTCACTCATCTTTCTCCCTGGGAGAAGCTGGTGGGCTTGAACCATTAGCCTTGAGGTTAGCAGTCAGACATTTAATCCACTACGCCACCAGGGCTCCTCCCCATAACAGATGAAAATCCAACGAGGCAGACTTGATGGCACACGACTTGGGCTATAATCTTCAAGGGAACTAATTACCAACTCTTTCTCCTGCAAAGCCTCTGGGTGGGTTTGAAATGCTGATCTTTTGGTTAACAGCCAAGCAGCTAGCCCACTGCACTACCAGGGATCCTTTTGCCAAGTTTGTTGTTGTTGTTGTTGTTAAGTGCCTTTGCGTCGGTTCCAACTCACAGCGACCCTGTATAGGGTTTCCAAGGAATGGCTGGTGGGTTTGAACTGTCGACGTTGTGGTTAGCGGTCAATTGCTTACCTGTAACGCCACACACGGGCTCCTTTTGTTGAATTTAGCAAGGTGAAATTCAGACACAATGAGCTGCAGACCATTCACAACCCACAAGTCTCATCGGAAGGAATCAGATTGTTGAAGCCACATTTACTGGCTCTCCTTTACAGCAGTTAATTCCTATTGTCATTACCCTCGCTGTCGTGAGATGACCTCCAAGCTACTTTCTAAGTGAATCAATGAGGAGACTCGGTGTGCATTCGCAGCTCTTTCAACCAGAAACCTCAGCCCTCTTTGTGGACCACAGCTTTGACGCTGCTTTCAGATCCTTGATTCTGGTTATTGGCTGCTGTGAAAAGTCATTTTCAGGCCTAATTAATTTGTCTCTGTGCGTTTCAATGACCCATGTTTCTGGCCGGTAGAATGGTGAAATGTATATGTAAACATCATGCCTGAGGCTAGCATTACTGTTTATTTAAACATGGATACAAGTCCGCATGGGGCTGAGCTCTCCAGAATGCCTTTTCAGTCATCAATCCTTTCAAAACAACGTCTGGAAAGCCACCATGTTTATCAGCAACGCATTTCCACAGTGCTCCACGGCTCCATCCTGCAGCAGGCGCCAAAGTCTCTCTAGGTGCGGGACATGAGACTGCGGTGTAATCACATCTGCGTTCCCTGTAGTCCGGGAGCTTGGGCCATTCTTTCAAGATCACTCACAGAGGAGGCTGTCTCCGTTATTGTGGGAATAATACCACAGCTGTCAAACCCTAGTGAATAAGAATGAAAACAGGCTCCCAGAACCCATCCAGCTTCTGCTCAGATTCACAGGCTTTTCCCTGGCTGAATTTGGGAAGTTGATTACCTGGTCTTTCTTCCTAGCTTTTCCTACTCTGGAAGTAGATTAGGTCTTCCTTCCTAGTCTGTCATTGTAGGGCATTCTATCACCAGCTCTTTCTCCCTAGTCTGTTGTAATCTGGAAGCAGATTGCCAGGACTTTCTTCCTATTCTGTGTAAGTCTGATAGCTCCACTGGGTGGTCCTGAGGGTATTTGAGATTCCAGTGGCATAGGTTCCACATCACATTTACACACAAGCACGGCACACTGCCAGACAGGTGGGGGGGATAAGGGAGTAAGGAGGTTGGGATGGTTCACCTCTCAAATGGAAATAGTATCTGGAACACATTGAACTATTCAGCAAGGGAGAATTAGGCACTATTTGTAATGTCCTGGGGTGGCTCTGTAGGATTTGTTAGCATTGGACTGCTAACTGCAAGGTTGGCAGTTCAAACCCACCAGCCGCCCCACCGAAACCCTATACAGGGTCATCATGAGTTGGAACGGACTCCACAGCACTTAACAACAACAACTCCAAAGAAACCTCCAGGAAAACATCCTGGAGCTATTGGTGAATTCCTGAAGCTCAAAAGGAACGACATTGTGCTCAGAACAGGAGAGCTACTCTCTCTGCTCTCCTGAGTCCTGCAGGCTCTGCAGGTGCTGCTGGCACAGAGGTGAAGGTGGTGGTGAAGGCCGTGGTGAAGGTAGTGGTGAAGGTCGTGGTGAAGGTCGTGGTGAAGGTCGTGGTGAAGGCGGTGGTGAAGGCCATGGTGAAGGCGGTGGTGAAGGCCATGGTGAAGGTGGTGGTGAAAGCCATGGTGAAGGCGGTGGTGAAGGTCGTGGTGAAGGTCGTGGTGAAGGCGGTGGTGAAGGCCGTGGTGAAGGTCGTGGTGAAGGCGGTGGTGAAGGTCATGGTGAAGGTCCCCCAGAGGCTCTGATAGACACAGAATCAGCTGATTTCTTAGTTGGTGGAAATGGCACCACCAGTTAAGCACTTAACAACTAACTGAAAGGTTGCAGGTTTCAGTCCAACTCTGCAGAGACCAGCTCTATTCTGACACACTTGGAATTGTCGTGAGTGGGGGCAGACTAGTGAACAGGAAAAGATAAAACATTAACTTACTGCCTCCCCTCCCAGGACACCAGCTAAAATGTTAATCAGGTTACTGAGCAGGACCAATCCTCCCGCCCAGGAGACAAGCTAGACTGTTAATCAGATTACTGAGCGGGACCAATCTTCTGGTTTTGCTCTTGTCCTTAAACAGGTTTGCAACCTAGCCCCTCCCTGATTATGACCCCATATAAGCCTGTACTGACCTGCATTTAGGGCTCAGAATCTGGAGAAGTTAGCTCCTCTCAGCCAGCCCGACTTAATAAAATCTGAAACTGCTTCACCTCTCTGAGTGGCCTCGGTTTCTTTGGCGACGGATCTAAAGCTGCGGTAACACTAGGAGAGAAGCAGTGAAGGAAGGAGACACTGTCACTCACGCGAGGAGTACTTTAGCCTGGAAACAGCTGGATGCGAGCCACAGAAATCCACTAAGGCTTAAAAATAATGCAGCCGTGGGGGTGAGTTCATTTCCAGACCTGAAGGGAGACTAGGGCTACCGCCCCTATTAGTTAGCCAACACGCCTGGTCTTTTTATGATTTGGCCTTGGGTTCCCCATTTTCTCCCACTCTATCCAGGACCATCTAATGCGACCTCTCTCAGAGCAGTGGGTGGTGGTAGCTGGGCACCTTCGAGTTTTGGTCTCAGGGTCCTGCAGGCTGAGGCTCCGTCATCGGTTTGTTCTTCAGACCAATTGTGCCCATTTGTCTTCAGGTTTTATCACTCTTTTGAAACAAAATGTATATGAATGGTTGGATGTAAAACTGATAATCAGCTGCAAAATTTCACCCAATTCATACACAGAAATGTAAACACGACCAGGGACATCAGGTGTGGGCACACGTGGCTCTCAGGTGAGGAAGCACAGCTGTCAGGAAGAAAGGCAGCTGGCTTCTTGGTCTTGGTCTTTTTGAAGTCACATGATCGCCTGCATTTGCTTCTTCGGGGGCAAATCCTTCATTCTCTGACATCCGGCTTTCAGTATCTGTTGTGCCAGGGCTCTAGGTCACCAACAAAAGACAAAGAATGCACAGGTTCTGTGTGCTTAGAGAACAGAAGGAAGAAGATAAGCTTCAAAAGGAGGCTCCGTCTCCCAGCGATGGTACCGGGCAAAGCCTGTATTCACACCCCGTCCTCCCTGTTCCCTCCCCACCAGCAAGTCAGCTGCAGACGTGGGTTTGGCCAGGTGCCATATGGTGCCCACACAAGACAGAGTTATTGTGTGCCTGGAACAGGAACAGAGATCCACTCCCCCTGCCATTGAGTTAATCCGCCTCAGAGCGGTCCTATAGCATGAAGTCCAACTGCCCCATGAGGGTTGTGAGACTGCGCAGGCAGACAGCCTCATCTGTCTCCCAAGTAGTGGTGTGTGGGTTTGAACCCCGAACTTGCAGTTAGCACCCAGGGCTTAGCCCCCAGTACCACAGAGAGAGCATGACCCAATTCCCAGCCTCCTCATCAGAGAATGTTCTAGGCCAGCAAGGCAGCCCTAATGGGAGGTGCAGAGACAGCCCATTTCCCCGATGTTAATATTGTTTTTACTGCTCTGTGCGATGATGAATATCCCACATTGACACCTCACCTGAGTTTGCCTCTTGTCCCATTTCAGGCACTAAGTGAAATCATTTTTTTTTTTTTTTTTTATTGTGAACTGGGTGAAGGTTTACAGAGAAGATCAATTTTCCGTTCAGCAATTCACACATATGTTGTTTCAGCTCCTTAATCAGAGTCCCCACAAGACCTCACTCATCCCACCTCTTGCCCTCCGCGCACTTGCTTCTCCTTTCCTCTCCTCCTTTTTTCCTAACCTTCTCAACTCTGTCCTTGGGGGAAGTGCTGCCCTTTTGATCTAAAATGGTTGATTCATCTAAGCTGTGCATACCTCCCTGGTGGTGGTGGTCCCCTTCTAGACCTGTCTGTTGTTTGGCTGAAATTGAACCATGAGGTGAGTTCAGTTCCAGACCTGAGGGGTGGCTAAGGGCCACAGTCTTGGGGTTCCACTGGTCTGTATTTGACCAGTAAGCTTGGTCTTACCACAGGTCCCCAACCAAATTCCTAAGAGAGAATCCCACTGGCCTCTTTGAATCAAGTCTCCATTCCTGCTTCATTCAGTGGTAGCTGTAGGAGCAGACACCTAATGAACACATCTCCACAGGGCTCACCCTTGTGCTGCAAGGAAGATGGAAGTTCACCAAGAGGACACTTCAAAATGGGTCAACTTTAAGGGATTCTGAGAAAATTTCTCGAGGGGTCTTGGTAGTGCCAAGAGGAGACAGATCAGGCAAGATCAGGACTACAGGGAGGATGCTTCAACACCTCAAAATGAGTTGCAGAGTGTCACCAGTGTGGGTAGAAGTGTGTGGACATGCATTGTCGTGTAAGGTCACAAGGCCTTTGGACAGCAGTCCTGTGAGTTAAATCTGAAGTTTAGGCTTCAGCTCTTCAGTGAGCAGCTCACTGTAACAAGTCAGCACTGGTGACTGTTGCACCATTTTCCTGATAGTGTTCCAATACTGGCCCTTGAGAATCCCAGAAAACTGTAAGCATCAGTTTTCCAGCTGATGGCTGACTTTTGAGCTTTTTCTTGGTTGGCCATTGAGGAGTTTTCCAGTCCACACTCTGCTGTTCACTCGTAGGCTGACAGTGATGAATCCCTGTCGCGTCACCAATAATGATTTTTTTTTTAAAGAAATTTATTTACTTTCCTTTGAGGATTGGTCCACATTTCGTTCTCAGATGTCCCAACACTTCTACGTATTCTCTTCCGTGAGTTGTTTCTGTACTCATCTTGCACAAACTTTTCAAAACCCAAGCCTGTCGTGGATGATTTCATAGGCAGAGTCGGGGCTGATTTGCAGATGATTTGCCACAGAATCCACTGTCACTCGTCTGTTCCTCAGAATCATTTCATGTGCACACTCAATGTTGTCATCAGCAGTGGATGTGGACAAGTGTTTTAATATAAACAGGATATGGATAATTTTAATAACTGATGTGTGGACAATTTTTGACTTAGTCTCATATATGTGTGGGTATGTAGACACCACACACACACTTACATATGGGGGCTTGAAAAAGTTCATGGACATTTTCCATGATCTTATCCATAGGTAAAGGCGTTGTGATGACTCAGTGTTCAAGCACTCAGCTATAACTGAAAGGCAGGCAGTTCAAACCCACCAGCCGCTCTGTGAGAAAAACACTGGGCTGTCTGTTCATTTAAATTGTTACAGGCTCAGAAACCCTATGGGGCAGTTCTACTCTGTCCTAAAGGGTATCTGTGAGTCAGATTCAACTCAACAGCAATGGGTTTGCTTTGGTTGAGCCACCAGGTTACTGTTGTTGTTGTTGTCAGGTGCCATCAAGTCGGTACCAACTCATAGCGACCATACGCACAACAGAACGAAACACTGCCCGATCCTGGGCCAGCCTCACAATTGTTGCCACGCTTGAGCACATTGATGCTGCCACTTTGACAATCCATCTCGCTGGGGGTCTTCCTCTTTTTCAACATGACATCCTTCTCCAGCGACTGGTCCCTCCTGACAATATGTCCGAAGTATAAGAGATGAAGTTTGGCCCTCCTGGCCTCCAAGGAGCACTCTGGCTGCACTTCCAACACAGATCTATTGGTTCTTTTGGCAGCCCATGGCACTTTCAATATTCTCTTCCAACACCACAACTCAAAAGCATCAATTCTTCTACTGTCTTCCTTATTCACTGTCCAGCTTTCACATGCATATGAGGTGATGGAAAATACCATGGCTTGGGCCAGATGCATCTGTGTTTCTTCATAATTCAATGAACGCATTGCTGTTCCCACTGGCACGATGCTCTCTGACAAAGTAGAAAACCACCCCACGTGAATTTCCTGATGTCTTTATCAGGTCTTCCTCCCGAGCACCACCTCTCTTTCTGACCTTCAAGCTTTCAGCTAACAGCCAAGCTCATAACCACTGCGCCACCAGGGCTCCTTAATAAAGCACTGTTGTTGTGTGCTGTCGAGTCAGGTCCCACTCAGCAGCTCTGTATAGGGTTGCCAAGGCTGGGTGTTGGGTTTGAACAGTCAACCTTGCAGTAAGAAGTCCTTGTACTTATTCTACAGTGCCACACCAGAACCCAATAGTTCTCTACTGAGGGGATCCTGGTGTGACACGGTAGGATCAGCACTGGACTGCTAGTCACAGGGTGGGTGGTTCAAACCTACCAGCCACTCCTTGGAAACCCTATACAGGGTCATTATGAGTCAGAAATGATTTAACAACACTTAACGACAACATGGGGATAATTCACTACTGAGGGTCAATTCCAGATTAGAAAACCACTCGGCCTGACTGAGATTTTAATTTAAGAACTTGAAGAATTTGAATTCAAGGGCAGAGGTGTGGAGGTACTTTTGAACTGCCTAAATTTCAAGGCTCTACAACGTTGAAGTCAGCTTCACTTTAGCAAACTTCCTGGTATTGGCTCAAATCCATCATCGAATTTTTTTTTTTTACCCAAACTGGCACTTTATGAATAATTCACATTTATGGAGGTACAGAAGCCGTGGAAAAATGATTATTTTTGCTATAGAATCGAATAGAAGAAATACTTGTCATTTCTCAACATTAATTTTTGATGACCTGCTCCTGAGATAAGAGAAAATAGAGCCAGTAAGGCCTGAGAAGACAGGAAAGACTCCTCCTTTGTCCTGAGGGATATGCGGCGCCAGCTTCCTTTGCTACACATATTATCTGGTGAGAGAAAAAGTGTTCTGGCACCATGAGGTGGCAACCTCAATTAATGAGGGCAGAAGCCAAAATGCACCATAAACACCAGAATAAAGTCTGTGGAGCTCAACTACACTTGAAAATGGAAAGTGGTCAAACTATTTCAAAACTAAATCCCAGTAAAGTGGAGTGTCAGCGAAAAAGAGGTTACTATGAGTCAGTTCCTACTCAATGGCACCTGACAACAACAACAACATTGACACCAAAGGACAGAATACAACTGCTCACGAGGGTTTCCAAGGTTGTGATCTTTATTGCCACCACTCGTCTGTCAGTCTGTCATACTGTGGTGGCTGTGAGTTGTTGTGATTCTACTGAAAGCTAGGCCACCGGTATTTGAAATACCAGCAGAGTCACCCACGGGGGATAGGTTTCAGATGAGCTTCCAGACGAAGACAAGAAGGAGTGATGAACTACTTCTGAATATTTAGTCACTGAAAAACTTATGAATAGCAGAGAAACACTGTCACATATGTTGTTGTTGTCAGGTGCCATCGAGTCAGAACCAACCCATAGCAACCCCATGCACAGCAGAATGAAACAATGTCCGATCCTGGGCCAACCTCACTACCGCTGCCACACTTGACGCCATCAATGATGCCACCTGGCTGATCCATCTCATTGGGGGCCTTCCTCTTTTTCTCTGACCCAGAGAATCTTTCAATAATGAAAATCGAGGCTTGAATTTTTTCTTCAGTTCCCCCAGCTTGAAAAATGCTGACCGTGTTCTTCCCTTTTGGTTTTCTAATTCCAAATCATTGCATATTTTATTATAGTATTTGGTTTTATCTTCTCAAGCTGATCTTTGAAATTTTCTGTTCAGCTCTTTGGACCTCTTCAATTCTTCCATTTGCTTTAGCATCTCTACACTGAAGAGCAAGTTTCTGTGTCTCTTCTGACATCCATTTTGACCTTTTCCTTCTTTCTTGTCTTCTTAATGACTTTTTGCTCTCTTAACGTATGATGTTCTTGATGTCATCCCACAACTCTTCTGGTATTCGGTCTTTAGTGTTTAATGCATCAAATCTGTTCTTCAGGTGATCTATAAATTCAGGTGGGATAAATTCAAGGTCCTATTTTGGCTCTCATGGACTTGTTTTCATTTTCTTCAGCTTCAGTTTGAATTTGCATATCAGTAATTGATGGTCTGTTCCACAGTCTGCCCCTGGCCTTGTCTTCACTGATGATATGGAGCTTTTCCATCTTCTCTTTCCACAGATGTAGTCAATTTGATTTCTAAGTATTCCATCTGGCAAGGTCCATGTGTATAGCTGTCTGTTATGCTGTCTAAAGAAGATATTTGAAATAAACAAATCATTTGTCTTGCAGAAATCTATCATTCGTTCTCCAGCATCATTTCTATCACCAAGTCCAAATTTTCCAACTACTGGTCCTTCCTCTTTGCTCCCTACTTTTGCATTCCAATCACCAGTAATGATCAATACATCTTGATTGCATGTTTGATCAATTTCAGATTGAAGAAGTTGGTAGAATTCTTCTATTTCATCTTCACTGGCTTTAGTGGTTGGTGCATAAATTTGAATAATAGTGGTATTAACTGGGCTTCCCTTTAGGTGCATGGATATTATCCTATCACTTATAGCATTGTGCCTCATGACTGATCTGGATATGTTCTTTTTGATGATGAATGCAACACCATTCCTTTTCAATTTGTCATTCCCTGCATAGTAAACCATATGGTTGTCAGATTCAAAATGGCCAATACCAGTCCATTTCAGGTCACTAATGCCTAAGATATCGATGTTTATGCGTTCCATTTCATTTTTGACAACTTGTAATTTTCCCAGATTCATACTTCATACATTCCATGTTCCGATTTTCAATGGATGTTTACAGATGTTTCTCTTTATTTTAAGTTGTGGCCCATCAGCAAATGAAAGTTCTGTGCATTTTTTTCCTCTGAGCTTAACTCTATTCACGTCATTATGGTCAACTCTACTTTGAGGAGGCATTTTTTTCCCCAGTCGCATTATATATATATATATATATGTGTGTGTGTGTATAATTTTATTATATATAATCGTGGAGTGGTTACAAATCGGGCTGCTAACCTCAAGGTCGGCAGTTTGAAACTACCAGCTGTTTCGCAGGAGAAAGATGAAGCTTTTTGCTCCCATAAAGATTTACAGCCTCGGAAACCCTGTACAGGGTTGCTATGAGTTGGAACCAACTCCACGGCACTTAACAACAACAACAAAAAATACATATGATTTTACTATAAAATTATATATATACTCTTTAGTTAAAGCTAATTGAATCACCTTAAATGACCTCACTTTAAAAAGAATTTTTGTTAGCTAGAACAACAACAACAAAAATGTTTTTCCCTTGGGGAAAAAAAATATCATGCTTATTATATTAACCATAAAAAAAAAAATGTTGTTAACACGATCGATCGTTAAGGTTTTTCTTGCTCCTTTTATAAAACGCTGCACGTCTATGCAAGCACGCTACCTTTTTATTTTTGTTCCAGGGAAGAGAGGACAAGAAGGCAGAAAGTTTTCAGTGAAAAATCTTTTTCTCCTGAAGCGACATTGGCCAGAAATTCATAAATGTGAACAGCAGATGGTCCCTGATATTCGTTCACTCATAATGGAAGCTGCCGGACAGACTCCTGAGTTTACATCTGTCTAGTCATCTGTCTAGTCAGCTTCTTAGGAGCAGCTGGTGAGTTTGAACGGATGTCCTTTCCATTCTAACTGACCTTGAGGCCCAGCACATTATCCTGCAGGAGAGGGGCCAGCGTCATCTGGTCCCCTGGATGCAGGGAGCCAGCATTGGCTTCTTTCATTTGCTTCTGAGAAGATTCTAGTCTCACCTAACCTCCTGTCTGGTTCCTTTCTGGTTTTATTAGCAACAAATAGAACTTCTTTAGTGCTGGTGAGTTGCTTCAGCGAACTCAGTCTTCCTTATGGCACTCACATGCTTGGACCAACGTGCACTCCAAATGAAAAGCAACTGCAATGTGTTGGCATGTCGTAGATATGGCTTCCATGTGTGTGTGAGAAGTGTGTCCACATGAGTGAATGGTGGTGAACTGTCATGGAGCCAGCTTCCATTTGTGGGACCCCAAGTACAACAGAGCAAGCTTCTGCCCGGTCCTGCATCACCTTAGTCATCCATGGTCAGCTTGAGTCCACTTCTGGGTTTCTGTGTCTTCTGAGAGCTTTCTAACCTAACGGGGCAGCCGCCAGTATTATCTTGTGGAATCCTGGTTTGACGCTGAACAACCGACCTTGTGATTAGCAGTCCCATGCTTATCCTATAGTGCCACACCAGACTCCTAGGATACTACTGTTGTTATTGTTTTGAAGTGTTATCAAGTCCATTCTGACATTTAGTGACTCTGTATAGAGTGTATGAGGAGTGGCTGTTTGGTTTGAACAACTGATCGTGTATGGTTAGCAGTCTGTGTTTACCCTATAGCGCCACACCAGGACTCCTTGGACCACCCTGGCAGTAGTGAAATAAAGTGACCTACCACTCCTATACTTTCAAAGTTTCCAACCTACAATGAGAACTTTGGTGACACAAAGTGCCTCTGAGGTATTTAACTTCAGCTGACCCAAGTCAGAGTATTTCCAATAACCTCCTATGCAAGTGAAAGTTGGACAGTGAATAAGGAAGACCATAGAAGAATTGATGCATCTGAGGTATGGTATTGGAGGAGAATATTGAACTGCCAGAAGAACCAACAGATCTGTGTTGGAAGAAGTGCAGTCAGAGTGCTCTTTGGAAGTCAGGATTACCAGACATTATCTCTTATTCTTCAGACATATTATCAGGTGGGACCAGTCCCTGAAGAAGAACATTGCATTTGGTAAAGTAAGGCATTGGAGAAAAGAAAGACACCCCAATGAGATGGATTGGAAGCAGCAGTGGGCTTGTGTGGAGCAACAATTGTGGGGTTGGTCCAGGACCAGTTTCGTTCTGTGGGGCATAGGGTCGCTATGAGTCAGTATTGACTGTATAGCCCTTAACAACAACTTCAACTAAAAAACAAAAAAGCTTTCGAACATATAATCTTTTCAGTGTCTGTTGCTTTGGCATATGGGGCTTTGGAGAGTCTTTGGGGTTGTGGGTTGAGGAGCAGTTCCCAAGTTGTTGGGGTCACCCCGCCCCCCCCACCCCCACCCAGGGGAACTAGTAGCAACATTCCACACATTCACTGAACAGCGTTGGCCCTTGGATCGCTCTGTGAAGCAGTTCTGGCACATTGCAGGCAGACACTTTCAGATGCTACGCATGGATGCCACCCAGAATTCCTAGCTCAGGGATTCAAAGCAGGCTGTAGCATGAACTGCGTGAGCGAGAATCCCTCCTTTCTGGTAGAAGGGATGTGGAAAATGAAATTAGTTAAACAACCCTTGTTCATAAGGTGACCATCTTTTTGTGAAAATGCATCTCAATCCATCGCAAACTATCAAACTAGTGCAGTCTTGTGCTCTAAGACAAAAAGGACAATGCTCCTAGTTCCCGGAGAATCCCTTTGACCCCAGGATGCAGACAGATGTGTCCTTGTGAGCCTCTGGCCCTTCATCGCCTGAGGAAGTGAAATGAGCCATCCACTGGGCCAGACCATTAGCAGCCCCACCCTGGCTGGAGAGACAGTGCCCAGAGCTGTGTGCAGCTTGACCTCACTTTCTGCCCACCTTGGGTACCAGGCTCAGTAAAGCCTTCCTGTCTGCTCTGGGCTGGACAGAGAATGGTTGGGTCAATAGACGTCGCTCCAGCCCGAGAGGAAAGTGCATAACAGCACCTGCTCTTTCTGCTGGTTTGCTTGTTTACTTGGTTTTTTACATTATTCTAAAGAGGTAATGGGAGTCCTGGCACTGTGGGTTAATGCCCTGGACTGCAAAGTTAGTTTGAACCGCAAGGTCAGTGGTTCAAGCTCACCAGCTGCTCCACAGAATTCCTGTACAGGGCTGCTATGAGACAGAATTTACTTGATGGCCCTTAGCAACAACACCACCAAAATGGTCATCAGACAGAGCCTAGTGGTGGTGACGTATTTTCAGTGAGTCCGTTATCCCTACAAAGAAAGAGGATCGAAGTGGAAGGACATTCAAAGGGGAACATGCTGCCCCGGTCCCCTTGCTCTCTCCCTCCTCACTCCCCTCCCTCTTCCTCACTTTCTTTCTCTCCACCACAACCCCGCACAACACACACACACACACACATGATTTGGCACCCACCACATTGCAGTCCTGCTGTGGGGCTGTAGAATAAGCCATGAACTCACTTTTGACTCATGGTGACCCTATGCACTGGAGAACAAAACCCGGCCTGGTCCGGCTCCATCCTCACCACTGCTTTCAGGTTTGGACCTATCACTGCTGCCTCTGTGTCAGCCCATCTCATTGGGGTCTTCCTCGTTTACATTGACCCCGCAGTTTACCAAGCATGATGACCTTCTCCAGGGATACACGTCCGAAGTATGAGAGCTGAAGTGTCACCATCCTTGTTTCTAAGAAGCATCCCCATTGTTCTTGTTTTAAGACAAATGTATTCATTCTGTGAGCTAATCAATATTCTTTGCCAACACCGCAATTTGAATGCATCAATTCTTCTACGGTCTTTCTTATCCATTGTTCAGCTTCCACATGCATATGAGTCTGTTGAAAATAACCATGATTTGGGTCAAGACACACCTTAGTCCTCAAAGTGATATCTTTGCTCTTGAACACTTTAAAGAGGTCTTTTGCAGCAGATTTGCCCAATGCAACATGCTGTTTGATTTTTTGACAGCTGCTTCCATGGGCGCTGAGCTTGAATACGTACAAGTTGATAGAGAGGTAGAATGGTACAAACAGCTAACACTCGGCGGCTAACTGAAAGGCTGGAGGTTCAAGTCCACTCAGAGGTGTCTTGGAAGAAAGTCCTAGTGATCTACTGGTGAAAAATCCGCCACGTAACACCCTGTGGAACAGGGTCTCCTCTGACACACCGTGAGTCATGAGCAACTCTTGGTAGTTTTGATGTTTTCAGCCACTCTGGTTGTGCCTCCAACCCAATGAACCCAAAGATTCAGGCCTGGATGAGTTTCTTCTGACTTCAAGTCTAGTGCAACTGTCAACACGGCTGCCTCCTCTCTTCCCTCCACCAGCACTATCAGTTCAGCCAGGATTTGCGTTTATCTGCTCAATCGATGTGAAAAGACTTCAAATTGATTTCTAAGCATGGCCTTTGGAAAGTGCTCAGACTTGCTTACACAATTAAAGAATGAAAACAAACCTGGGTAGCTTACAGTGTCTTAACTGTCAAAGGACCCTAGTCATCTGAAACCTCAGCCAATGAAAATGCACCAGTGAGAACTTGCATAGAGATTTCATTCAAATATCGAAGCAAATACAATCAGTCCGGGTTATGGCCTAGTTTCACAGTTTTTAACCCAAAGTTCATCCTTACAGCAACATAGTTGCTCCACTGAGGCGTCCCTTCACTGCTGGCACTTTGATTCCAACTCATAGCAACACGTATGTACAACTACCCCACAGGTTTCCTAGCCTGAAAGATTTTCAGAAGCAGAGTGCCAACTCTTTCCTTGGAGGGTTTGAACCACCAGCTTTTCGGTTGTGACTCCTAGTAGCCCTGTAGGACACAGTGTCACATGTCCTGGAAGGCTGTACGTCTTTACTGGAGCACACTGCCTCGTCGTTCTGCAGCTGAGCAGCTGGAGGGTTTGAAACGCTGACCTAGAGGTTAACAGCTCATCACTTCACCCACGGTGCCACCAGGGCTGGGAAAGCAGTAGAGTGGTCAGAAATTGGACAGAGCCAGCCCAAGAGAAGCCTTGTGAGCCTCAATAAACAAAGCAGGATTCAAGGAAAAGAGGATCTGAGACCCAGTGGTAAATCAGTGAGGGACCAAAAGACAGGGGACTTACAGCCACTTTGCCTGCTTACGCAGGAGAGAGATCTCAGCCTATTGCTGCCTGTCGCTGGATCTATGGCTTCCAAGCAAGTTACTCAAACCCATCTCCTGCACCAGCCCTGAGAAACATGCAGGAAAAGCAAGCTTCAAGCCTTTTGCAAATATCCTCCAAATGACGCAAATGTGAAGGAAAAACAAGACTGCTGGGACATATTAAGTAAGTGATATCTGATTTAATAAAAGGATTTCATTTGCCTGGGACGTGTTTTTTATTGCTGTCCTACTCTTAGCCAAAGGATGCTGAGCTCAGATGGCTTCGCTGTAAGGCTTTGCAGATCTGAGATGGCTGCCAGATTAGGAACAAATTAAAGATTTACAAAACAAGATAGTGTTTCTGATAGAATGGGACCAGGCAGAGAAGCAATGAGACAATATTGATTTTGTTTTTAACCAAGCAATTCCTTGGCACTTCAAAATTCAAATAGTGATATTTTAAAAATAGCTGTGTTAGAACACACAAAAACAGAAGGCAAAGTAGATGACTGGTATCTCCTAAAAATTAGATACTTATGTGCGTCAAAGGATTTCACCAAAAGAGCAAAAAGAGAACCCACAGCCTAGGGAAAAATGTTTGGCAATGATATATTAGACAAAGGACTACTCTAAAATTAATAAAACACTTCAATGCCTCAATGAGAAGAAGACAAATAATTGTATTTAAAAATGGGCAGATGTCTTCAGCCTATAACTGATTGGGATACCTAAAAGGGGTTCTAGAACTTCCCCAGTGCAATAGCCTTCTTGTGGAGACTTGGGAATGTATAGGACCTTAAGTGGAACCCTGAGACCCATCCAGGGCCTTCAGAGGTGGGACATTCCCACTTAAAAGGACAAACAGACCAGCCTGGAGCACCTAGAGGACAGAAGATACTTCTTGAAAGAAAGACCAGCAAAACAAATCAAAATTAAAACAAAAACTACTAAAAGGACAAGCAAGTTGTTTGCTGGAGAGTCATCAAGGCAAGCAATTAAGTTCCTTCAGGACAACCCCCTACTCCAAGACTGAAACTCAAAGGAATCACACAAGCAGCCATGTAAGCTTGCTGGTGATCACGTTGGTCTACTGGTTGAGTAGAAGTGGGGGAAAGGCAACAATGAAGATATGGACTGAGTCTGACCATGTTCCACAGACTCCTGTAGACCTGGAGATGAGAGAGAAAAGAGGAAGGGCTGGTTGGTCCAAAGTATGATGAGACCTGGGGTCTCCTGAGCCCATAGACAAGGACATAGCCACAGAAGGCTAGAGGTGAGAGTGAAGCATCCAGCTGATATGAAGTGAGGGGAGACACACAGGAACACCCAAACTTGCAAACAGTACCCATTTGACCTAGCTTTGATGGATTAAAGATCACAACTCCACTAAAAGAAGATAAAAAAATTTGACAAAGGAAACAAGTGTAAATTGCTACAATTTGATGAACTTGACCTATGCTTATGGATGTAGTAGCTCAAAATACTAATTGAGTGGGAAGGACTCTTCATCCACTCTCTCTGTGCAAAGGGGTGATAGGTACAGGCAACTTAGAAATTGGTTACCTAAAATGGGGGCCTATAAAGGCATGAAGTGACTGGCTTACAAGTTTTCAAGGGGGAGTTTAGTTTCAGAATGTGTGGAGGAAGGTAGAATCCCCACTGAATGGTTTTCATCTTGTCCAGACAGGTCTGGTGAAAAGAAATGAGGATAAGATTCTTATAATTCAATAGTGAGTAATTGTTATCATGACTAATTGTGATTGTCACAACTATAAAGGTAGAAGTTTTGTAACCTAAGGGGGAGTAGCTAATTTTACATTCCAGAGACAGGGGACCTTAGGACCATCAAAGGGAGGAGAGCATGAGCAGAATGTGGAACTCTATCCAAAGAAGCAGTGACACCAGAGATGGAGGCAGGGATGAGGACATGGAGAGAGGGAGCAGCTGAGGACTCTAGACTCATGGAAAGAGAAAGACTGCTGACGGCCAGGAGGAAGGCTTGCAGAATGTGTCCTGTGGGTGTTTAAATGATTATGTATTTCTGAGTGTTTGGGTGTATGTACATCCACCCCTGCCCCCAAACAACAACAATAAACAAACAGAGGACATAGAAGTGCAATACTATTAGAAGTTGCCTGTACCGGGCCAATAGGGCTCACGAGATGGTGTTGGAACTCTGAAAGAAATATAAAGGTATGTTTGGAGGATTGAAGGATCAGAGTGTTTACAGCTGGGGAATTTGTAGGAGAATCCAGAAATCCATTGTTTTCTGGATCAAGACACTAAGCTGTTCCCAAAGCTGCCATCTTGGGAGAGAATATCTTGATTGTATCAGGATTGATAGTATCAGGAGAGAACATCTTGATTGTATCTTGATTGTATCAAGATTGATATCGAAAATTAAAGTGACAGTATCGACATAAAACCAAATGGCCACCACTCATCTCTCTGTCGTGCTGTGGTGGATTGAGTTGCTGTGATTCTGAGGGCTCTGCCACTGGTATTTTAAATAACCAGCAGGGTCATCCATGGTGGACAGGTTTCAGATGAGCTTCCAAACAAAGACAGACTAGGAAGAAAGAGTGACGAACTACTTTGGAATGGCTACTCACTGAAAACTCTATGAATAGTAGAGAAACACTG
>NW_006408790.1:722337-724752 GCF_000296735.1 Chrysochloris asiatica | reverse complement strand
CTCTTGATCACATGATACCTCTTGAAATGGTTGAACAGCAACCATTTCGTTTTGGTACAGTGACTGTGGATTATGTCCAACTTCTCTTGATGCTTTCTGTATCTTTCAGTATTTTCCCCATAGAATTCTTCACTTAAATATTACAAAGTAAGGTTTGAAAAGTTTCTTCAGTTATTTCAGCTTAAGAAATGCTGAGCATGTTCTTCCCTTTTGGTTTTCTAACTCCAGGTCTTTGCACATTTCATTATAGTGTTTGATTTTGTCTTCTCAAGCTCTCCTTCAAAATTTTTTGTTCAGCTCTTTTACTTCCTCATTTCTTCCATTCATGTTAGCATCTCTATGCTAGAAAGCAAGTGTCAGAGTCTCGTCTGGCATCCATTTTGTTGTTTTCTGATTTTTAATGAACTTTTGCTTCCTTCCTGGATTATGTTTTTGATTTCATCCCACAATTCTTCTGGTTTTAAGTCATTAGTGTCTAATGCATTAAATTTGTTCTTCAGATGATATCTCAATTCAGGTGGGATATGTTCAAGGTCGTATTTTGTCTCTCATGGACTTGATTTAATATTCTTTACTTTTAGCCTAAACATGAGTAGGAGCTTTTGATGGTTTGTTCCACAGTCTGCCCCTGGCCTTGTTTTGGCTGATGATATGGAGCTTTTCCATCATCCCTTCCCACAGAGGTAGTCAACTTGGTTTCTGTGTATTTCATCTGATGAGGTCCATGTATATAGTCATCTTTCACATTGTTAAAAAAGATATTTGCAATAAAGAAGTCATTGGTCTTGCAAATTCTATCATGCACCCCTCCCACATAATTTCTATCAATAAAGTCATATTTTCCAACTACCTATCCTTTTTCTTTCTTTCCAGCCTTTGCGTTCCAATTATCAATAATAATCATTACATCTTGATTACGTGTTTGATCGATTTAAGACTGAAGAACTAGGTGAGATTCTTCAGTTTCATCCTGACTGGCTTTAGTGATTGGTGTGTACATTTGAATAATAACGATTGATATTAACTGTTCTTCCTTATAGGTATCTGGATATTATTTGATCACAGATAGCAATATACTTTAAGATAAATCTTGAAATGTTGATGATGTAAGTGATGCCATTTCTCTTGAATTTGTTGTTCTTAGCATAGTAAACCATATTACTATCAAATTCAAAATGGCCAATACCAGCCCATTCCAACTCACTAGTGACATGCCTAGTATCAGGGATTATGTGTTCCATTTCATTTTTGACAGCTGCCAATTTTCCTATGTTCATATGTCATACATCCCATGTTCCGGTTATTAATGCATGTTTGCAGCTGTTTCTTCTCATCATGAGTTGTGCTCCACCAGCAAAGGACAGTCCTGAAAGCTTTACCCAATTCGCGTCATCACAGTAAACTCTCCTTTGAGGAGGCAGCTCTTCCCCAATCCCATTTTGAGTGCGTTCCTACCTCAGGGCCTCATCTTCCGGCACTCTATCTGACAATATTCTGGTGCTACTTATCAAGTTTCAATATTCAATGGAGTTCAGTGTGGCACTGAGGGTTAATGCGCTGGACTGCAAGGTTGGTGTGAACCACAAGGTCAGTGATTGAAGCTCACCAGGGTCATTATGAGTCAGAACCTACTCGATGGCGTGTAATAACAACAACAGCATTCTATCTGACAGTGTTCCACTACTATTCATAAGGTTTTCAGTGATGAAACATTCAGAAGCACTCTACGTCTCCTTCTTCCTCATATGTTTTAGTTTGGAAGCTCAGCTGAAACCTGTTCACCATGGGTGACCCTGCAGGTATTTTAAATACTGGTGGCATAATATTCAGCATCATTGTAGTTGTTGTCAGGTGCCATCGAGTCGGTACTGACTCATAGCGACCTTATTCACAACAGAATGAAACACTGCCCGATCCTGGGCCAACCTCACAATTGTTGCCATGCTTGAGCCCATTGATGCTGCCACTTGACCAATCCATCTCGCTGGGGGGCTTCCTCTTTTTCTCTGACCCTCCACCTTACCAAACATGAGATCTTTCTCCAACGACTGGTCCCTCCTGACAATATGTCCAAAGTATGAGAGACGAAGTTTGGCCATCGTGGCCTCTAAGGAGCACTCTGGTTGCACTTCTTCCAACACAGATTTGTGTCTTCTGGCAGCCCATGGCATTTTCAATACTCTCATCCAACACCATAACTCAAATGCATCAATTCCTCTACTGTCTTCCTTATTCACTGTCCAGCTTTTGCATATGAGGTTATTGAAAATTCCATGGTTTGGGTCAGGCGCACCTTAGTCCTCAAGCTGACAGCTTTGCTCTTAAACACTTTAAAAAGGTCTTGTGCAGCAGATTTGCCTAATGCAATGTGTCATTTGATTTCTTGACTGTGGCTTCCATGAGTGTTGATAGTTG
>NW_006408790.1:714769-721492 GCF_000296735.1 Chrysochloris asiatica | reverse complement strand
CGGACTTTGCTGGCACTTTCCCCATAGTCCTCATTCAACTTCATGAGTCAGAAACAGAACTTCCGTCTTCCCAGTTCACACAGGTCTTCAGACCACGGTGGGTCTTACACAAGATAGATGTCTTATTAGTGTAGCCAAGAGTGTTGACATTGCATTTAAATCATGCCCTGTGAAGAGGAGGTTTGACGGTCTGATGGAGGAGTTGGAGGATTGACTCCCATAAATCTAAGAGCCAGGAAAAGGACCCTTTTTGCTTCAATGTTGGAAAGAACTTGATTGAACTCTTTGTCTTCCTTGGGATTCCAATAAGTTGGCCCTCCAGAAACAAATTGCATGGTGCATGTTCCACTTGCTAGATGCTTCAGGGATGGTGGTGGGAAGATGGTAAGGACTCCAGGAAGTCCAGCACTGTGGTGTGGGAAGGCCGCCTGCAGTTAACAGGGCCAGCCCAAACAGGATGATTGTGGACACTAGGAAGATGGTGGGGTGGGACGTGGATGCCCTGAGTGAAGGCAGGAAAGACTTGGCAACCACACTCAGAAGCAGTATTGTCCCTCAGGCTACAAAGTCATCCTTTGAAAGGTTTCACCATTGCACTGTTTTCAGAGAAAACTCACTCACAAAAGTCAATTGCTGGTGTTGAAGCCAGGTACGGTTTCCAGTGGATTTGGTATCTCGCTTCCAGTCTCCGCCCGTACCGTGTCCTTTCGTCCACACGGATCTCACAGACCTGCCTCCAGGACTGCTTCCTGCATCCTGAGAGAGGACGGAGCGGGACTGTCCATTATGGAAGGTGCAAAATGAGCCCCTGCCTCACTGCTTCTGTCTTGAGCTGCAGGAAGAAAGGAAGACACACACCTCCGCCCAAACCAAGACTCTGTCTCACGCTGACCCACATCCACAAGCACAACTGTGCTCTGTGTTTTTAGCAGCTGGTTTTTCGGATGTAGGTAGGCATGCCCTTCTTCCCAGGCATCTCTGGGTAGACTCAAACTTGAACTTTCTCATAAGTATGCGAACACACACAGGAAAACAACACAAGTCAGATGAACGAGCAAATAAGCTGTGTGTTGCCAGGCCACCAACGCCCCAGGGACAAGTGGGTTGAGGCTGACCTTCTGAATACTCATTACTGTGAGGCGGACAAAGTGTGTCAGGGTCAGGACCAGCACGATGTGTGCTTGGCCAAGTCTGGGATGCAAATCTGAGCTCAGCAAAACCAGTGCTTCAGAACTGTGTGCCTCCAGACACACAGAGCCCCCAGGCACCGGTGAACAGCCCTCCCCCATCCCCCACTGGCCTTTCCTGTTTAATACAAATGGAAGGCTGCTTGGATGGGGAGCAAATCAGTGAATGAAGTCCTTTCCATGAATTACTCACAAGTGCACCAAGTAATAGGAAAGTTTGTTGTTGTTAGGTGCCAATGAGTCAGTTTCCATTCATAGAGACTCTATCTACGCACAACACAACAGAACAACACACCACCGGACCCTGCACCACAATCACTGCTGTGCTTGAGCGTACTGCTGCTGCCAATGAGCCAGTCCATCTTGTTGGGGACCTTCTTTGCTGACCTACCACTTTACCAAGCATGATGTCCTTCTCCATGATCTCATCAAATGTCTGAAGTATGAGACAAAGTTCCACAGTCCCTTCTGGCTGTACCCTTCCAAGATGCATGTGTTCATTCGTGTCTATGGTACTTTCAATATTCTTCACCAACATCATAATTAAAAGGCTTCAATTCTTCTTTCTCCTTTATTCCTCTTCCAGCATTCACAAGCATTTGAATGATATCAGAGCCTGTAGAGGAAAATATTATACTACCAGTTTCGGAATACATCGCATCTCTTTGTATATTTAAAATTGACATTATCACCCTATTTCATAGATTAGAAAAGTCAGAAGTGTATGACCCACCCAAATCCACACACCAGCTAAATGGCAGAGGCAGGAGAAACCAGGCTTTTCTTTCGTTCTAACGTCATTTGTCGTTTTCATTAAGGTTGTTGTTGTTAAGTGCCATACAGTCAGTTGTGACTCACAGCGACCCTGTGTCCAACACAATGAATACCATAACTTGGCACCTTAAACTCTGTAAAGATTACAGCCAAGAAAACCGTAATTACAGCCACGTTTCATTAAGGTTGTGGCTTCTTATTAAGGCCATCGAGTCTCTTCCAACGCATAGCGAACCTATCTAGGGTTTCTGAGAAGTGGCTGGTGGGTTTGAATCGACTATTAAAACCAACAAGGAGATCCAGTGCCTTATCCTGCAGCGCCACACCAGGTGTTGCTGTTAACCACCATTCTTCTGTCACACAGTCTGTCCTACTGTGGTGGCTTGCATATTGCTGTGATGCTGAAAGCTAGCCCACCTGTATTTTCATTATTTACTAGCAGTGTACACCCATGCTGGATAGCTTTCAGCTGACCTTTGAGACTAAAACAGACTTAGAAGAAGGAGAGACAAACTACTTCTGAATGCTTAGCCACTGAATACCTTATGAATAGCAGTGGAACATGGTCAGATAGCACCAGAATATTGAATAGTGAAACATGATGAAGAGTACCAGAATATTATCAGATATAGTGCCAGAAGATGAGTGCCTCAGGTTGGAAGGCACTCAAAAAACGACTGGGGAAGAGCTACCTCCCCAAGTAGAATTGACTGTGATGACGTGAGTTGAGAAAAGCTTTTGAGACTTTCATTTACTGGTGGGGCATAACTCAAAATGAGGATAAATAGCTGTAACAGCCATTAATAATCTGAATTTGGAAAGTATAAAGTATGAATCTAGGGAAATTGGAATTTGTAAAAACTGAAATAAAACACATAAAGATTGATATCCTAGTTATTAGTGAGCTGAAATGGACTAGTTGGTATTGGCCATTTAGAATCTGACAAATTGAAAAGGAATGGCATTGCATTCATCATCAAAAAGAACATTTCGAGATCTATCTTGAAGTATATACTGTCTGTGATAGAATAATAACCACACACCTACAAGGAAAACCAGTTAATACCACTATCATTCAAATTTACACACCAATCACTAAAGTCAGTAATTATGATATTGAAGAATTTTACCAATTTCTTCAGTCTGAAATTAATTAAACATGCACTCAAGATGCACTGAGGATTACTGGCAATGCAAAGGTAGTAAACACAGAGGAAGGATCAGTTGTTGGATTATGGTCTTGGTGACAGAAATAGTGCTGGAGAGCTCATGAGACAATTTTGCAAGACCAATGACTTCTTCATTGCAAATACCTTTTTTTAAATCAACATAAGTGATGACTATACACACGTACCTCAGCAGATGGAATACATAGAAATCAAATTGGCTGCATCTGTGGAAAGAGACGATGGAAAAGCTCCACATCATCAGTCAAAACAAGACCAGGAGGAGACTGTGGAACAGACCATCAATTGCTCATATGCAAGTTCAGGCTGAAACTTGAAAAAATTAAAACAAGTCCATGAATGCCAAAATATGACCTTGAATATATATCCCACCTAGAGATCATCTCAGGAGGAGATTTGATGCATTAGATACTAATGGTCGAAGACCAGAAGAATTGTGGGATGACATCAAGAATATCATACAGGAAGAAAGCAAAAGGTCAGTAAGAAGACAAGAAAAGACTACAATAGTCTATTTCAGAAGAGACTGTGAAACTTGCTAACCAGCAAAGAGACACTAATGTAATTGGAAGAAATGAGGAGGTAAAATAGTTGAACAAAAATTTCAAAGGTCAGTTCAAGAAGGAAAAGTCAAGTATTATAATGAAATTTGCAAAGACCTGGAGTTAGAAAACCTTCTCAAGCTGAAAGAACCGAAGAAAAAATTCAAGCCTCAACTTGAAATATTGAAGGATTCTCTGGGAAAATTATTTATTGATACAGAAAGCATGAAAAGAAGATGAAAGGAATACAGAGACTCACTGTTCCAAAAAGACATGGTTGCTATTCAACCATTTCAAGAGGTAGCCTATGATCAAGAGCCAATGGTACTGAAGGAAGAAGTCTAAGAAACACTGAAGGCATTGGCAAAGAACAAGGCACTGGGAATGGATGGAAAACAAATTGAAAATCTTTCAACAAATTGAGGCAGCACTGGAGGCACTCACTCATCTATGCCAAGGAATTTGGAAGACTGGCCAACTTATTGGAAGAGACCCATAATTGTGCCCATTCCAAAAAAAGGTGACTCAATAGTATGTGGAAATCATTGGGCAATATCCTTAATATGGTATGCAAGTTAAATTTGCTAAAGATAATTTTTAAATGGCTGCCACAGTACATTGACGGAGAACTGCCAGAGGTTCAAGACAAATACAAATGAAGACATGGAACAAGGGATACCATTGCTGACATCAGATGGATCTTGGCTGAAAGCACAGAAACCAGAAAGATGTTTACTTGTGCTTTATTGGCTATGGGAAGGCTCTCTCAACTGTGTGGGTCATGACAAGCTATGGACAACATTTTGGGAAATGAATATTCTGGAACACTTATTTGTCCTCATGAAGAACCTATACATAGACCAAGAGGCAGCCATTCAAGCAGAACAAGGTTTAAAATGATGAAAGGTGTGTGCTAGGGTTGTATTCTTTCACCATACTTATTCAATCTGTGTGCTGAGCAAATAATTCAAAAAGCTGGATTGTATGAAGAAAAACATGATGCCAGGATTGAAGGAAGACTCATTAACAATCTGTGATATGCAGATGATGCAACCTTGATTGCGGAAAGTAAAGAGGACTTAAAATACTTACGGGCGAAGATCAGAGACCACACTGTTTTATATGGGTTGAACCTCAATGTGAAAACAAACAAACAAACAAAAAAATCTCCCAACTGAACCAATAAGTAACATTGTGATAAATGGAGAAAAGATTGAAATTGTCAAAACACTTCATTTTGCTTGGATCCACTATCAATACTCATGGAAATAGCAATGAAGAAATCAATGACCATATTGCATTAGGCAATGCTGCACACGACCTCTTTAAAGTGTTCAAGAGCAAAGATGTCAGCTTGAGGATTAAGGTGTGCCTGACCCACGACATGGTATTTTGAACCACCTAAAAATCATGTTAACATTGGGCAATGATTAAGGAAGAACAAAGAAGAATTGATGCATTCGAGTTATGGTGTTAGAGAAGAATATTGAAAGTGCCATCAACTGCTAGAAGAACAAAGAAATCTGTTTTGGAAGAAATTCAGACAGAATATTCCTTACAAGTCAGGAAGGGAAGACTTCGTCTCTCATACTTCCAGAATTTTATCAGCAGGGACCAGTCCCTAGAGAAGGACATCAGGCTTCATAGAGGGTCAGCGAGAAAGACGAGGACCCTCCGTGAGATGGATTGACACAGTGGCAGTAACAATGGGCTCAAACATGACAATTGTGAGGTTGTCGCAGGACAGGGCAGGGTTTTCTTCTAGTGTACGCAGGGTCGCCACGAGTCAGAACAAATTCAAAAACAGCTATCTTTTCGGGAGTAGATTGTCTGGTCTTTCTCTCTTGGAACCTCTATATGGGTTCCAGTTAGCAGCCACGGTGTATACAAAATGACTAAAGAGAAAACAAGCAAGCTGGCAAAAGAGCATTGTAGTTCCAAAATGTTGATGTCTTGAGATTCATGTCTGACCTCTGACCTCTCCCATTCTCCTGGCAAGAGCAGGGGGTTCTAGAATTCTCTTCCATTGCCAGTTTCCTCAACAACATGGTTTCTGTTTCTCATCATTCGGTGGCTCTGAAATCTCAGGTCTGAAATAGCTTCTTGGTCTCTTGGGCTTGTTTATTTTAGGAAGGAAAGTAGGGAGGTAAATTATATTGAAAAAAAGTGAATTAAACATATGATACAATGTACTAAATCTGTGGAAGTGGATGCAAACTTTAAAAATTATTTCTTACTTGAGTGCCAATGGGAATTTGCTTCACATATGCACACAACTAATATTTCTTCACTTAAAATCAAATATTTAAGTCAATCCACTTGGCCTGAAAGCTAACAGAAACATCAAAAGACTGTCCCTTTAGCTCTGTTGCTTCTAACTAAAGTAAATTAAATGGAGTCAGATGAGATTTTGTACCCAAGACAAAACAACATAAAAAAAGACCTTCAGCATAAAAGACAAATTATATGACAACTTTAGGCTTCCTAGAATTCAAACCATAATTGCTAAAAAGCAGGTCACTGACAGATTAGTTGATGACAACTATTAGTGTTGTTGGCATACAAGGCCTAATAGGGAATGCATCCTATGAATATAAACTACACAATGCATAAAAAATGCATACTAAAATGTTTTTACTAATGACTGAGCATTAGTTTGCTTAAGTAGGTCAGAGCATAAAGCTGTCCAAATAACAGAATTTAATGTTTCTTTTTTTCTGCATGTATCTCAGGGCAAGATATTAATTTTGTCGCGTTCTAATGGTCTCTCTGGAGATTAATGGCTGGTCTCTGTGGAGCCTGCATCCCTTACGGCCCTGTGGTTTGTGAATAATGAACGGAGTCATTTTTCTCAGAAGATATGATTACATGGCGATATCAAATAGATAATGTCTTTTTTTTCTCTCAGAAAAGAAGGACTGGTACATTTATTGCAATGACAGCGAGGCTAGGAGACTTAGACACAAAATCATCTCTTCCGCTGTCCTGCTGGAGGCTGTCGTAGTAGAAACTATCAAACCAATCCACTGCCAT